>NC_000069.6:132852638-133223472 GCF_000001635.26 Mus musculus
GATATCCTGACAGCTGCGGGACTCTGGCCAGCTGCTGTAGCTCCTCCAACTCTGTATGCAACATTCTACCCTGCTACTGCAAAGAGCCGCTATGTGATGGCTGCAGACCCTCACCACCTTCTTTTGAGTCCTGTTTTAAGTTACTTTATGGAGATACCAGCTGAAATCCCTTTCAAAGCCTGCCTCTTGTCAGCACGCTCTCCTGCCCTGTCTCCGAGGGTGCTTCGTCCTTTTGCATCCGTTTTCTATGCCACAGTCAACACGGCTGTAGGCAGCGGTGATGCCATGTCTTCCGGGACCCCCCAGCCTCAGCAAAAGCTCCACCTTAATGCAAAGATAATAAAGTTACTTTCCTGCCACTGAGCACAAATAAGTCTTTCCCTTGCTGCTCCAGTATTGCTGCCTAGTAATGAATGAGTTACTGTATCTGAGAATTTGTGAGCTTATCGTTCTACATCACAATGGTAGCAATCCTTTCTTTCCTGGAAGGAACCCTAACCAAGAACGGACACCAAAACCAAAACAATGTCGTAAGATAACAAGTTTTCCATTTGAGCTTTCAATTTTAAAACTACTTTAAACATGTGTATTATTACAAATGCTTATACTAGATAAAACTAGAAGTTAAATCTGGTAGGATAGTTGTTTATCTATAATGTTACTTTGGATATTTTCTAAATATCTTAAGGACTAATGGCATTTGCTCCAAGAGCACTTCTGGGTTATTTCTTTTTCTTCCTTCCTTCTTCCCTTCCTCCCTTCCTCCTCTCTTTCTTTTTTCTTTTCTTTTCTTTTCTTTTCTTTTCTTTTCTTTTCTTTTCTTTCTTTTACTTTCCTTTTGTTCCCCAGCCTTGGCAGGCCTGGAATTTGGTGTCTAGACCAGGCTAGCCTGTAACAACAAAAGATCTGCCTGCTTATGCTTCTCAATGCTAGGATTAAAGACGTATATGGCCATGCCTGGCCTTCTAAATTGTTCGTTTGTTTGTTTATGCATTGCAGTGGTTGGAAAGAGGTGTGATTATACCTTTCACACAGATAGCTGACTCTACTACAGCATGCAGTTGAAAAGCCTATGCACCAGCCATTAGATGGGAACTTTGGCTTGTCTCTTCCTGGTCTTGTGGCCTGAGGCATGTAATTTAATCTGGCTGAACATCAGTGTTCACTTCTGCGCTATTGCTTTAATGACTTTGCTTCACAGGTAACTGTCACAGAGGGAAGAATTGGCTGACTCTGGGCATCCTCTGCATCCCCACGTCTGGGCGGAGTTGCTCCTGGAGTCTCCCGCCGCCATCAAAGTGCAAGCCATGGCTGCAGTCACAAGTGAGATGTATGTTTTTCTGGCTTGTAGAGGTCACCTTCTTTATTGGTGTCTAAATGGTAATGACGGGCTAGGAAATTCAAGGAAAGCCAGGAGGATACCAGTAAAGTCCTTGAAGAGTCAGGGAACAGATGGGAGACTTTTCCTGAGACTTAATTAGGATTACGGATTTTACTCTGATCTGTAAAAGAGAACTGCAAATAGAAGCAAGAAACCCCAGGTGCAGATGAGCAACATGAAGAAATGCACTAAGAAGCTGGTCTGGGCTGTGCAAGAATTCCAGAACCCTTCAGCCTGTGAGCAAGGGAACCCGAGCTTACAGGTGCCTGGACTTGGGTGGCTGCGGAGGGGCAGAGATAAAGGCTCAGTTTGGACATATCCTCCTACCCCAAAAGAAGACTTGGTAAGCGGCAGGGATAGAATAAGCAGGACCTAAACAGACCACACTGGAGAATTCTGAGCAGCCCCACTATTTAAACATTAGCTTCAGTCCGATGGTGAAACGGAGCATTCAAAAGATGGGGGAGTGGGGCTAAGAGGGCACTGAATGGCTATTGTCCTGTGTTGGGCTGTCATTTGCAATATGGGGCTACACGTGAAAGCAGAGAAGCCATGCTCTTCAGAACGTGGGATCTACCATGCCCAGCAGCATCTTTAAAACGCTCTGTACGTGGGTGAGAACACAAACTGGAAGAGAGTGGAGTCTGATTGGTTCTGACAGGAAGGAAGCTTCAGCACCTGTGATGTGGACTAGGAAGAGGCAGATAGATTCTCTTACACTCTAGACTTCAACGATTAGTAGAAATCCACGTGGAACTGCCAGAAGGCAGCTTAGATAAAGGCCGAGGCTTAGAGGAAATCACCTGGGAAGGGCATCTAATGTGAAGGAGGGCTCAGAGCCTAAGGGAGCCTGAAGCTGTGGATGGTTTGAGACTGACTTGAGTGAGACAAGAAGCTAATGGCAAAGTCACAAATAGTGTCAAATGAGGAGGTCAGGAATGACACCAATGAGTTGGGAGATGATGAGGCAAGAAACCTAGACAAGAGCCTAGAGTTTAGCACAAGGAGGTCGGAAGTACTGAAAGCAGCAGAAGGTCCAAGGGATTAGAAGTGGTCGGTTATTCTATCAACTCAAGCATCACTCCCCTCTTCTCCCCCACTCCCCAATCTCCCTGTCTGTGGACACTTAAAAGTCAACACCTCTTTTCTATTCTCCTTCACAATAGCTTCATTTCCAACTGTGTATCTGTCTCCCAGTTAATTTGCTTCAAAAACTGCCTCTCCAACTAGACTGTAAATTACAAGGGTGCTGGGAGTACCACGGCCCCTCTGCATCTTAGCTGCTTAGCCCGGTGCGTGGCGCTGGCACTGCACTAGATGCCCAGACTTTGATGGGCATGACTTCACTGGCCTGGAAGCCAGGTTGCAATGGATTGAGGTGTACATTGGAAGTGAAAAAAGGCAGTCTAGAGATGTAATTATGAAGGTTAAACGAAAGGAAGTAGAAGCCACAGAGAGAATTTACGGGTGAGGAAGATTACAATAGTTTGTTAGCTTGTAGAAATAACGAGATTTGCACATTTGTAGCAGGAAAAAAAAAATTCAAAGGTCCCAGAACATGATTGGAGGAAGGATGGGAACAACCTGGCCAATGGCAGAAAGATGGGGGCGTGGCATCCACTTGAATAAATACTAGTCTCTGGTTTCTCTGTAACTTGAGGAGGAGGGTTGCTGAGGCTGACTTGAAGGAAACAATGAAGTTTTAGATTCCCTGGCTTGGGGTAGGGAAGAGGGCTGACTAGAAAGCAGGCTGTAAAAGAGAGACTTTTTCTTTCTGGAGTCCTCAGCCCTATCTTAGCACTTGACATGTTGCATACGTAGAACGAAATGGGATGTCCTGCACTGCCTAATGGCAGACCCATGCGTAAAAATGATAGTGGACGAAAGAGGAGGAAACAGTCGTTTAAAACAAACTAACATAGTAATAATCACTGTGTGTGTGTGTGTGTGTGTGTGTGTGTGTGTGTGTGACCAGATAGTTCTTTGGCCTTTCATAGTAGAGGATAGGATGCTAGAAGACTCTGAAAAGAGAACTGAAACAGCCTCCACTAGACTTGAAGACTCATCTGAGGCTGTTGGCTGGGACCCTGAGTTCTACAAACAAGGTCTCTTCATGAAGCATCCTCAGGATGGAAACTGAGGGGGTGGGGTGCCGGTGCAGGGGTGGGGGGGGGTAGTTTGTGTTATTGAAGCCATGAATCTATCTCCCTCTATTCTTCCATCCTATGCAGACCTAAACCTGTAGAGCATGACCAGCGAAGAGGACACAAGCAGAACTAGTGGGTTTTAGACTAGCCAAGAAAAACAGTGAGCCTGAGTTGGCATTTCTATTTCTACCAACTACATCTTCCAGTTCTCTTATAAACATTGTGTAACATGTATCCGATTCTCTTAAAATGAAATTTACAGATAGTTCCTATCAACATTGATAAGTAAATGTACAGATGATCTTCGCAACAGTAAAGGTGATAAAATTAAAAGATACCAAGTCGTAATAAAACCATGTTTCATAGAGGATGTGTGTGACCAGAGCAACCCAAGGCTGTACCCACGTAGAAAGGGCACGCTTGCACTGCGGGTACTGACAAGGTAATAGAGGAACATCCGGGTGAGAGACTCAGAATCTAAGATTGGGTGGAGATTTGTAAACTGGCCCACACTTAACAGATTGTCTGTCATTTCTGTCCAATAAAGGACAATAAAACTGCCCAGTTGTCACAACAAAGATTGGCATATGTTTCCCGAGTGAAGGAGACATCCTCTCCCAGCTGAGTCCCTTATCCTGTGAGGGAGGAACCTGGAGCTCTCCGCTTCCTCTGCACCAGCTCTTGCTCCTGCCACAGAGGCCAAGCCCCCTGGCATCAAAGGCACTTAGTGTCATTTCCTGCTCCGATTTCCAGGCCAGCTGAACCAAAGGCCCTCACAGTGAGCAATATCAGATTCAGCAGATAAAAACGCAGTCTCCACAGTTAAACTCGGACTTCCGGTGACCTATGACTTATGAGACTTATTTTAAAAAAATAAGTCTGTACACACTGAAATTAACTGAAGTCTGTACACCTCAGTGAACTAACTATACAGAGGACCATCTGAAGCTGTGGCCCTTCATATTGGATTTTACATGTTTGTTACTAAAACATAGAATCTATTTTACGTACCTTTTTACTACCAAAAATGAAAATAAATGACAGAACTCTAGGTTAAAAAAAAAATAGTTTTAATTCTTTTTTCAGCACTGAATGCCTACATTCAGTGAGAATTATTTAAATTGTGTTCAACAGATTACATAAGACCTATTTTATACTGAAAAAGAATATTAGTTGCTTACCTGATATTTGAATTTGGCTGAACATCCCAGATGTTATCTGGCAAACTTGTATCTACTATCAACAGAAATAAATAGTAGTTCCACCAAGAGAGTAGGGGAGGGAGAGAGAGAGAATGTTGTATCCCTAAACTATAATATTTGTGGTCAGAGAGAAAGCCCACCAATGGGCATTCTTCAGCATTTGAGGGAGACCCACCCACCCACCCACTCACTCACTCACTCAGAACATTCTTTTGTCAACAATTCACACAAAGAACTTTGTGAGTTTGCAGTTCTTGAGTTAAAGTCTCCATGGTCTTAATGCCACAGAAAAATGCCTACTTTGAAAGTTAAGCCCAGGGTACGAATATACTTTCATGATCAAAGGTAGGAATTGAGACACCAGCCCACATGTAACCTGGGCTCTCTGCAGAATATATCTAGTTATATCTGCCATGTTGGTAGGCAAAAGCACTAAGACAGTGGGACAGACACCTTGGGGCACCATGGTACAGGACTGGAACTCCAGTTCAGAGAATGTGGTTCCCAGAACATTAGCTGCAACATTCTTGTAAGGATAAAATCTTGAGTTCTATTCAGATTTACAAAATAAGGAGGTTTGACTCCTGCTTTTGACACGATTGCAGGAAGTGATAGGCTGATAACCACTGGTCTAGAACATTGACCTGCAATCTGGCCTAGAATGTTATCCACATGTCACAGAAAGGAGGGCAGCAGAGACAGGGTCATGTCCTCACAGATTGCTTATAGCCTGGCAGTGTGACTGTGGCTTGGGAACCAAGGTGACAAGCGTGGAGGAAATAGTGTGACTTCATTCCAGTGAGAGTCCAGACAGAGAGCAGCAGTCCCTGGGCACCCTCTCTGCTGCTGAGCTGGGCCACAGCAAATGGCCCATCTAGGCTGCTCTAACGACCACTGGAGCCTTGCAGAAGTAAAGAGGGTACAACCACACTCACGTGGCTTCTAGGTCTATTCTTCCCCACAGGAATCCTAAAAAGAGTAGCATTAAATAAAAATAAAAATAAAAATAAAAATAAAAATAAAAATAAAAATAAGTGGACTGGAGAGATGGCTCAGCGGTTAAGAGCACTGACTGCTCTTCCAGAGGTCCTGAGTTCAATTCCCAGCAACCACATGGTGGCTCACAACCATCTGTAATGAGACCCAATGCCTCTTCTGGTGTGTCTGAAGACAGCTACAGCGCACTCACATAAAACAAACAAAAATAAAAACAAGCCATTCTTGAGGTCACATGAGATCTCACTGAGGAGGTAGGTAACCCTGGATGGGGCACTGGTGGAACCAGACTTTCATGCCCTGCTGCTAGCAACAGTGCAGGAGCTGAGGGCATGCTGGAGGCAGCCATTTGTGTCATCCTGTAAGTCCGAGGAAGCCTGACTTCAGGAGAAAAGGAAATTCATCTTAGTGTAGGGTTAGCCCAGGAAATGTGCATGCCCTCACTTTCTTGATGACTCTGTGGTGTCCACAACACAGAGAAATGTCTTGGCTTGTACTTAAAGGCAAGAGAACCACAGCCCCCTACACACATGCACGCACGCATGCGCAATCGCGGTCTCCTTGGTGCACTGTGGTGAGCTACGCTGAAGGTTTCCTGGCTGACAATGAAAGCCTGCTGTCCAAGCATCAATCAAATCCACGGCCTCCCTTCACAATTATCCCATCAGCTTCAGCCCCAGGAAAATAAACAAACCACTCAAAGCCTTCTAGACGTGGTAGTCCTAGCCAGACCCACCTCATAAGCAGTGGTCTGGCAGTGTGGGATTTCTCCGTGCTATCACAAAAGGAGATCACATTTCTGACCACCCTTCCTGTGGTTGGGCTAGTCCCGGTCTTTGAAGATGCTAATTTCTGAACACTGGCATCTCCATTTTCTTTCCGCCTTGTTTAGCCACTGGAAACTTACAGGGTCTTAGGTCCAAGTCAAAGATACTAATTGCCCTGTTGAGCTTCTGAACAAAGAGTTGGGGCTGGCTCTTGCCAGGGCCTCCAGGATGTAGGTTTTCTGCTGGCTTGGCTGGGTGTGGCTGGTGCCCACACTAGATATTTGCCCCTCTGTGGAGCTGCCTCCACGGGATGACAGGTCAGCCCCTCATGTGACTACTCTTCGAGTTGCTTGGGAACTTGGGCATTTTCTTAAAATATTTTTCTAAAAATAACTTTTGATGGGTTATATTAAAATTAACGTCATCATCCAAATTCACTTCGGATAGTCTTGTCTTGATTCGCTACGAACACAATTAGTAGGAAAGCACTCACTGGCACAGGATCCTCTGGAAATTATCACATCCCCGGGGCACCAAGAGATCATCAGCCCCTTGTGAGCCAAGGATGCTACATTTCTTGTCAATGGCTCGGTGCCTACCCTTCCTCATCCAGGGTGGCTTTGTGCCACCAGGTCCTGTAAGATAAACCTTGTCTTGCTGCTATCTTCTGTAGCTGACTTTCCTGTGCGGTAGAAGAGGAAAACTCAAAGGATACAAATATTTTCCAGTGTCAGGATCTGCTCGGAGCCCGATCCCTCCCTCAGGTCTGCAGCCTGGAAGGTGGAGCTCACTCCAGGCAGCCCTCTCACAGAAGGGAGCAGCCTTCTAGTGTCTGTCTCTCAATCATCGGTGAGGGGTGCGGCAAAGGAGACTTGATGCAAGCAGAGCCAGAAGGGAGAATAGAGAAAAGCAAAGAACTGTGGTGGGCAGAGACAGCCCCTGTAGAAGCAGCTGGCACCACTCACGCACACACACAGCTGGCTCCCCAGCCCACTGGCAGAATGTGTGTGCCACTCAGGTCCTTTCACCTCGGGACAGACTGCTTTAGTTCTCCAGCTTTTCAAGCGGGATCAGGTGTTTCCTGTTTAGGCCAGAACACCAAGCAGGTAACAAAGGCTTCTTTGGTGTTCTGGAAACGGAAAGCTGCTGGCATGGCTTGCCCATCTCTCTACTGAGTGACACTGCTCCATCTTACTTGTCTCTCCTTCCTTCCTTCCCTCGTCCTGGGTGATAAACAGATCGAGAAGTATTTTCCGTTTCACCTTGAATGAGCTCTCTTATCCCCCATAGCCATGTCGCTGACATTCGATTCTGAACTAGTCCAACAATGAGGGTTGTTTTTGGTTTTTTTTTACACATGCTCAGTGGGGCCCGGAGGAAGAGGAAGAGAGAGGTCTTTCCTTGGGAGAAAAGATAACAGAAATAAGCAGTTTGTTGACACTGTCTGTAGGTGCCTCCCAGAAAAAATGGCCCAATATCATGGTGGCTTTCATTACCTCCAGGGAAGGAGTGCAGGGTAGAGGTAGAAGAAAGCTGAGTCCTTCATCTGGGGACACTGTGCATGTTGGCTAATGTGGTTTCTCCTTCATTGAAAGGTTTGCTGGCCTGAACTAGGGATGCTAATGTGAGGTCGTTTGCTGGGTTCCCTGGCCGTGCTTTCCTCATTAATCAGAACCACATTTTGCTCAGTTGTGTTCTCGGGGAAGCTGATGCTGAAGTATACAACATCCTCTGTTTGGGGACTAATGGAATAGTTCGCCAGTGAGACAGACATTTCCAGATACAGCGCCCAGGCCCCACTTTACAGAAACTAGTCTGGACTAGTTCCTGAAAGGCAAAGTTTGACTTTGTAAATGAAGGAGTGAACTCCGACCCCAGAAGTTTCCATGGTCGCTGGCCCTTAACCTGTTGTTTGACAGAATGTGCCTGGACTCTGGAGTTACAGCGGCATGGCTTCCACTCCTGGTACCGCAGCTCACTGACTGGGTTTAGGAAATCACGTATCTCTTTGTAAGTCCCTAAACCAGAAGCAACAATAGTCATCTTGTTAAGATTCAGTCACCTAATTTACGTTAAATTCTGAGAGCGTTCACCAGCCAAAGCCTTTCTCTGGCTTCATTCTTGTCTTTCCTATGTACCTACCCTAAAATAGTCTATTCTCTGCCCTATTACTTAAACTTCAACTTCTGTCAATGAACAATGAACAGGCAGAACACTTAGTGATTAGGAATAGTTTCCACACAACCCCTCAGGTTAAGAGAGGATCAGAATCCTTCCTGAATTTGATAGTAATTATGTTTCTTTCCAGACATGGGAGCTGACTCCTGAATGTATTTCCAAGCCAGATTTCTTTTAACACCAATTTGATGTATCACATGATCTTATTGATGTATCACATGATCTTATTGATGTATCACATGATCTTATTGATGTATCACATGATCTTATTGATGTATCACATGATCTTAGCAGCTTCTTATCTAGAAGTCTAGTTGGAATCCAAGAAGGTCTGGATCTTTCCACAAACTCCACCCTCCCATAGTCTTCTAAATCATCAGCGGTGGGGGGTCTCCACTGCTCAGATGCAACCTTAGACCTGCTCTGTGTGCTTCTTGAGCCTCTATGCAATCAGCCAGTAGATCCCATTGGCTCAGCCCTCGTCAGCATCCACAAGCCATGCACATCTGCAGGACATTGTCTAACACCATCATGCTCATCTCCCTGGACCATACTTCCTGGTAGATGCTCGAATTTTCCCATACCAGTTTCTCCTCAGAACCACATCCCAAACAGCTACCTAGTTTACTCACAATAAAAACCAAACTTATAGCAAATAGTCCTCATTCGTTTTGGCCCTTGGCACAACTAACTGGGCTCCAACTGACATTGGAGTCCTGGTCACATGTCTCAGTTACCAAGCACATTCCAAACTCAGGGCTTTCCTGCTGTGTTGAGGAGTCTCTTCTCTGGTATCTTCATAGCTCCTGTCCTGTCCTCTGAAGGTCCACACCCAATACACTCAGGCTCAGCCATGCCTTCGGGTCTTCCTAATCAAGCATGATAAGGAAATCAGTGCTTATTGTCTGTCCTCCCTCACAGCTCTGCAGAGCAAGCAATGCCAGCCATCAACGCTGCTGTATCACTACCACCCTTTCACTCTGAATGACAAAGTGGCCATTGGCTTCATTTAACCCAATAGGGCTGTAGTACCTGGGCACGACAGTTTCTGTGTGTACTTCACTATATCAACTTTCTCTCAGACTGCTGTTCTGAGAACTGAAGAGTGTCTTCTCAAGAGTCAGTGGGTGCAGAGAACCAGGCTCAGGTAGAAAGTGTGGTGAATTATCTTAGGCGTATGTCAAGATGCACACTATGTAGAGGGCCAATGAATCGCCCCACATCTCTGTCTGCAAGGTACCTGTGATGGAACACTTGACTGCTAAATTCTTGTGTTCACTTCCTCAGGTCACACCACCTCAAAAGTCACAAGATCCCGGAAGTTTCTTCTATGAATGTTTTTGAGCCTCGGGAAGTCATCCAGCTTCCACTAGCTCTCTCGGGAAAGCAGTGTGCAGCCTGCCTCTGGCCATCAACAATGACATGAGACCGATGCCTTTCCACCATGGAGCCAAAGAGCAGGACCAGAGTGTGAAGTGGTTCTTGAAATGTGCATTGCAGAAGCCGGGGAGACGTTTGTGCACCCCAGCAGCTCCCCTCCTAGGGATCCACAGTGTGAGGGAGACAAAGGTGCTGGCACCCGGAACAACAGACTGAACTATCGAGAAGACCACATGAGAAGAGAGAGAGAGAGTGTTTTCACCCTGAGGTTGAAATAAACAAGTACTATATTTCAAATTGTCTAAAGTAAGGACCGCTCTGTCATTTATTGAGCAGGCACACTCTACTGGGGACCTGATACCAAGCAATTCACAAACAGATTTAACTGCCAATTGACTTGGGCCTCCAGTGCTTCCTCTCCCCCTCCATTTTGCACTATTAGCTCCCTTTGGTTCCCTTCACTCATGATCTAAGGTTCACCCTGGAAATTTCTTCAGTGCCTGCCCTACACACCAGTGTCACTGCAGAGGGTAATTCTGTATGGTTCCACCCATCCTTTGGCTCATCTCTCTTAGAACTTTTATCATAGTATGGTATGCGTTGTTCTTTGCTGCTTCTGTAGCAGATTGTGGTTTCCATGGAGACTGTTGTGTGTTTGTGAGTATGAGTTAGCTTTCCCTCAGCAAATCAATATCAGGTTAGACAGAGGGTAGACAGGTTTGAGTAGACAGATGACAGCGATGATACATAGATAAAGCATGAGTGAATAGATGCCCTCATTTTAAAGAGAAAGTAGGAAATTAAGGCAGGATAGGAACCCTTGCCAGCCTCAACTCCAGTCCGGGGCTGCTGCCCACTGGTAACGTTCTTAGATAACCTATGAGAGAAGGCCACCATGTTTTGTGCTTTCTCCTTCAGTCGGTACCAGTCCTGTAACACCCATGAGCCCATGCCCCCTTACACACTGCAAGGTGTTCAGTGGGTTGAGCCCCTGCTGTCTTAACACACAAAGTCTGGACCCAGGAGCTGGGCTTTTGTGGCTTTCTCGCTCATCTCTTTCTCTCTGCTTTGCAGGCACCCACTCCTCACAGTTTGCCTTCTGTAAAGAGACCAGGAGAAACAGGTCTTTCCTTTTCAGAATCACGACTAGAACTATCCTCAGATCCTGTTAATAACTCCCAGACAGATGTATCATCCAAGCAATCCCACGTGCGCCCTGATATTCCAGTGGAAACGTGCGAGGAGCAGCCCTGCAGCCAGAAGGTCTGCCTTTACACAAACAGGAACAGCTCCTCAGCGCCTGTGTAACCTACGCAGGTTTCTCAACCTTCCCTGGCCTCTGAGCCTCCTTTTGCAATCAAGTGGGACAATGGTATCTGACTGGGGTTGTGTGAGGACGAAGTAACACGCACGGAGTCGCCATGTCTGGCACAAGTGCAAGCTCATTAATCGTGGGTGGATTCCCCATGATGCTTTTGTTGCCAGCCATGGAAGATTGTGATTCAAGGTACTTCGAAATCAGCAAGTCCTCTATGGGAGGCGTGGAGGGATGGAGGGACGGCTGCGGGGGTCAGGACGGTGCTCAGGGTGTGCAGTGAATTCAGGGTTACTTCCTGAACCTAGCTGCAGCTCCACCTTGCCAACTCCCATATCTGTGATCTCTACCCGTAACCCTGATATCCTCTGAAAGCCTCCAGCCCCCAATCCACAATCCAATGTTACCAGCAACCAGAAACGATGTTTGTACATGCCCCAACCGCTGCCGTTCACAGTGTAATACTTGGATCTGATCAGAGAGTGACTGAGACTACACCACCCACTGAAGCCACCATTCTGCTTATCCAGTTTCCTCCCCCCCGCCCCCCAAGCACGGGGAGCCAGCCCTGAGAAATGTCAGATTCTCTTTGCTGGACCTGCCTTCTTATGCCCCCTCCTAAAATTCTCAGCCCCGTGGATCTCACCTGAGACAACCTGTCCTGGCTAGCTCCTGCCTCCCTGCAGAGCGCCAACCTAATTTCTGGCTCAATGCCACTTTGAGCTTTCGAGGTGGGAGCCAGAGAGTCTGAGCTGCTAAGCCGCAGCGATGTGGGTTGGTGGTTAGCTCCCTGGAGCTCGCATTTTGAAATAGTTCTCGCATGAAAAATTGATAATGGTAGAAATTTGGGGATGGCTCAGCGAGAATAATTAACATTTTAGTAAAAATGAAGAGCTGTTTTGGTAAAGTGCCCTTTTCTTGTTTGTCTTTGTTTGCCTTAGTTTGTCAAATACAAAATCTCAAACCAGAAAAATGGGAAGACCTCCCCCAATCCAATAAAAACAGAAAGATTAAAAAACAGCCTCCATCTCACACAACTGAGGAGTTTCTAGGATTCCCACTACGGAACTACTCTCCCACCTAACCAATGCGACATGGCTTGATGGTTAGAGTCCCATTTCCTTGCAGTCTTTAACGGTATAGATCATTGCATTCTGTGGCTTACCACGATACATTTCAGAAAGCCCAAGCATGGGAAGCATTTAGTCACGAAAAACAGGATCTTGTTGATGCCTACGCAGACCAAACGGGCTCACTGGGTGAATGGGGATGTGCGTTTTCAACCATGTGACTCTGAATAAAGACTGTTTCTTTTAGTATTTGCTTTGTTCATCTTAAAAGGGAATAGGGCATATTACCCCCCCCCACACACACACACACCCAGATATCAATGAGGCAATGTGAAAAACCATGAGGTGTCCTAAATGGAACTGGCTTGTGATGATTGCTTCTGGGAACAGTTACCCAGAAGGCAAATTAAGACAGGGATTCCCCTAGAAACCCCTCCCTCCTCGTGATCACAGCAGACAAAGACAGATTGAGCCCCACTTCATCTGGGTGAGCTGGTTGCTGTGACATAGGATCATCTTCATCATCTCTTTTTTCTTCTCAAATTTTCTGGTTTCAGGTCTAAGAGTCCTTCCAGGGACATGGGCTGTCCACAGCCAGTGCTCATGGCTGGTGACTTTCCTGCAGAAGTTCCCAGGAGCGAGCTCACTGGGCACCTCTGGATAATTTTTAACCTTGCAGTACAAGCCTTAAGTTCTTGTCAGGGGCTAGATGGATTGATGTGGAATGTAAGGGGTTATTTATTTACAAGCCTTCTCACATGCAGGGTTATGTTACCTGTGGTGAGGATGTCTTGCCATGCAGGACGAATGTGCAAAGCAGACATTCTTGGAGCCAAGGCCTAAGTGGGCGCTGTGATACTCTGATCGCATTGAGTGGTGATTTTCCATAGCAGTAAAAAGCTTTGAAGATACAATGGTGGCAGAAGCCCTACCATTCTGCAGAGGAAGACCTTCACCACCTCCACACATGCTTTCCAAAAGCCATCTTTAAGGCCAAGTCATGTCTTTCATCTTGAAAATCTCCCTTGTCTATGGAGAGCAGGTGAAGACCTGAGTATGTATGTGGGTATGCATGTATGTAATGTATGTATGTATGTAATGTATGTATGTGTGTGTATGTAATGTATATGTATATGTATATATATGTATGTGTATATATGTATGTGTGTATGTATGTATATATATGTATATGTGTATGTATGCATGTGTGTGTATATGTATGTGTGTATGTATGTATATGTGTATGTATGTATGTGTGTGTATATGTATGTGTGTATGTATGTATGTATAACGTGAGTACAGCCAATGTTAAGGACCCAATGCCTCAGATCCACAGAAATGTAAAGGCCTTCCCTAGGCTATAGCTGTTGATACTGTATGCAGAAATTACCAGTCACAGCTTTCTCCTCCCTGGTGACTATAGTCTGAGACCATCCCCTACAAAGACCCCCTTACCGATCAGCTAATCAGCTTCCTAGTTCTGTTGGGTACAATAAACCCATCTTCTCAGACAGCTGTATGTAATAAATGAGATCCGATTCCTGGTCTTCTGATGTGTCTCCATCAGAACACACAGCCCACCCGAGTGCAGACTTCCTGTCCATTTCTTTACCTTGCATTTCTGTATTGCCATCACCCCAGGCAGGGCAACCCCAGAGCTGTGAAGGTCATGGCATTTGACCCCTCTTACCATCTCATCTCAATATCCCTGACAAGTCACTGTAGCATAAACTCTCTCACTTCATTGTGACCTGCCTTGTCTGCTGGTATATTATGTACACTTATCTCTGAACAGGTGAGCTCTCTGGGGTGAGCTCTCTGAGGTAAACTCTCTTACGGTGAGCTTGCTGAGGTGAGCTCTCTGAGGTGAGCTGTCTGAGGTGAGGGCCATGTACTCTTCTGCTCCCAGAAACTTTAGCTCAAGTAAATCGCCAATCAACCAAACCTTTGGAAAAATTCAAAACAGGACCAAGCATCCTCTTTTCATGGTCCATGCTGCAGACAAGTCACTCTGTGGGTGGGGTTATGTTGAGTCACCACTGAAGAACACCACGGATGCTTTACAATATAAACTGTGTGTCACTGTCTGACATTCTTGTCCCTTCCTTGGGTATTTAGCAGTGTCCTTCCACAGAGTAGGTGGGAAACACCACGTGAAGCATACTTGACAGGAGATGGGGCTGGAGAATTCTGGCATGAGCATCTGTGATATTCACTCAGCACTTCAGGTTGTTTGTGATGGGAGAAAAAGGGAAAGGAATTGCTGTTGTGGTATAGGTGAGTAGACATGAAGACTCATCTCTCCAGTGATGAGCATATGCTGGGAAATTGTGCCTGCAGGCTCCACCCTCACTGTTGGATCTACTGAGTAGTGCAGAGGACGAAAGGGCTGCTCACCATCTTCCCACACAGTCTATATCCAGCGTCCATAGCACTTTGCACTGTTCATCCACCAGGTAGAACGAAAGGGCTCTTCAGAGTCTTGGCAAATCTGCCCTCTATAGCATGTTTTTGGACTGCAAAGTCACGGGGGTGACCCCTGGACTCGGGGAGTAGTGACTGAATGACGGATACTCAAGAAAGCAGTGCTAGTCCAGGGGACCAAGGTGCAGTCTTTGGGTGCTTCTCGGAGGCCATAGATTCCAATTACCAAAAGTTTCAAGGTATGGCTAGAGTCATAGCCAGAGTCTTCATAATATCAAGGATTAACGATGATGGCAACAATTAGGGAGTTACAGAGCCCAACTGTCCTTGTAGAGAAGTTTTGGCCCAGAAACACTGTGTTCCGTTCAAGGCATCAAAGTTTCAGCCATTTAAACAAAAGGCTACAAAGCCGCCTGCATTCCTCAGTGACAGATACCACATAAGCTGTGCTGTTCAGTGAAATTCGATGTCATGATTCATCATAGTAATAGACTCTAAGCATTTAATTCATCTAATTATATGGAAAATCTTAAGAACTTCTCAGGGATATTTCTTTTAATAAGACAACTCCCCAAAAGGAAAAAGAATCCACAAACTCAATTTTAAAAATCACTTAAAGCCTTCTCTGAATGGTCCTTGAAGTGCTTGCTGGCAGGGTCACAACAGTTCCATCTGGGGACAACATGATGCGGCTAACAAACTTCTGCCTAAATCCTGATGTCTCTACCTGCAGCGTTCAGTGTATATCAGAAAACTGCAGCATCCCAGCCTCGCACTGGCAGGCACTTTCATGTGTCTAGGCTTGCACACATTTTGTGCACCAAGGGAAATTATGTGAGCAATATCAGCCCAAGCTGATTTCACAGCCGCACTGAGTTAATTAAATGATTGCCTTTTTATTTTGCAAAGTGTGTTCGGGCTATTCATTCAAAAGACATCAGCTGAGCCTTAGTATGTGCAAAGCATGGGGCTCGCCGATATTCCAGTGGCAAAGAGGAATTCAGCATAGAAGCTGAGGCTCAGTCTTACAGGGAAGGAAAATGGGCTCAGAACTCAAACCTGACTGGCTGGTATAAGGCAAAGCAAAGGGAAGAAAGTCTCTAAGAGAGGCTTGATGTGATGGTGCAGCCTCCAAGTTCTGTCCCTTCAGTGGGACCTTCTGCAGAGGACAGTGAAATACCCGTGCTATCTGCTTGCAGGTTTATTGAGAGGCGAGACAAGGTCTCTAGAGGAAAGGGTTGTAGTAACTGCAGCAGAGTTTGAGACGGGAGTCACCCTCTCATTCTCTCTAGGCAATGTTAACATCTTACTATGTTACAATGTTAACACCTTACTAACTCAGCGAGCTTAGGAAACCTACCTTATCCTCTATGGCCTCTGTTTTTCTTTTCTCTAAGCTAATCATGGTAACCCTTATTGCTAATATATAGGGAAGACCAAAAGGCTAGCCCACTTCCACATGGCTAACTCCCCTTACACATGGCCTTGCAGTTCTGCTGTTTCCCGGAGGTTAGCTGGCCATGATCCAGGGCTGGCAGGAGAAAGCTGATGGTATCTATGGAAAGGTTTCCTGCTTCCTAAATAGCCCCTATTTCTAAAGTGTCAAAGTCAGAAGCCTTTGTGCAGAGCAAAGTTAGGAAACTTACAAACAATGACTAGGAGAAGTCACCCTGGACTCCAGGGCTGCTTCTCTCCCAGCTATGAATGTACCTGCCACCTACACACAGTCCTTCACTGTGCCAGGGCTGTAGAGCCTCTGCGTTGAATTTAACCTCTGTTTGTAATATAGTCCCGCATCCTGCAATACAACTTCAGAGCCATTCTTTCCATGTAGAAGACTAAAGGTAATAAATAGTATTTCCCATCCCACGGGGCTAAGGTTAATGAAAAACATTTTATTATTGGCACATCAGGCTAGTGGCTGATGACATGAGATGTTAGAGCCATCTTCATTGCTCTGTTTGGAAATTTTGGTTTGGAAATGATAATCTCTTTTAAAACGTGAAATTTCTAATAAAATAAAAAGTACATAGTGTTGACGCATTAAAAGTCAGCTAGTTGAGGGGTCCAGAGGTTGCTTTGAAAGATGGGTGATGAGCTGCTGGTCTCATGGATGTCAATGCTTCCTTCCATTGCAGGATTCCAGCAGGCAAGACTCTTAGGAGAGCAGGAGAATCCCTGTCTACAGGCCTCCCTCACCCCCAACTGTGGCCACTGTGCTTCTGCAAGAGTGGACGCAGACCCAACCTGTCTTTACCAACCAGTGTGGTTTCAGCTGAACTCTTTAGGTCTCCGTTCTTTGTGTAAAAGATAAGGAAAATAACCTTTCTTCCTACAATGAGAAGTTTCAAAGAAACACTATGGGTCAGCAGAGTGGCTCTGTGGGTTCTCCAGGAGGGATTATAATTAGTCACAGTGTCTGTGCCAGCTTCCTTTTCATATTTTGTTCTGACTCTCAGCAAGTGGTAGGGACACTTGCTCTGTGCCATGCCATCCTTCCTAGGTTTAAGCTCAAGCAATATCTAACTCTTTAAAAAAAGAAAAAGAAAAAAAAGAAAAAAGAAAGAAGAAAAAGAAAAACAGCATGCCTTGCCCGATTGGCTAATTAATAATCTATCTAGTTTAGATGGCAAAGGTTTATGCTCTTTAGGAATCTGAGCTGCATAAACCTAGACGGGGTTTGGATTCCCCATGCCTTTTGACTCACAGCTATTTATTCCAAGGTTCTCTTACTTCAAAGGTCGGTAGTCATGGTCTCATGACCACCAATGGATTTCTTTGTCTGGTATCTGTTCCCTAAATAGGCTTCTTTTCCACGAATGTGCCATGTAAGGTTGTTTCTGTTCACATTCCGCTTTCTGCCCTGGAGAATCTCCAAAGCCTTACTGGACTGAGGGTAGCTCGGTGGGTGATGGCAGAATGGTCCATTCACCTTGCTCCTTATACAACTGTGATTTATGCATAGTCTAGCCTTAGGGGTTAATATCCATTGTCCCGTGGTCTGGTCAGGTAAGCTCTAGCCATCACATACATGATCTCTGCCTCCTGGTGTCAGTCATTTGAAGAGCTATGTGCTTTGAGTCTGGAACTGGAATGTAAATGTTTGGATATATACACATGTATTCACTACCAATATGTTAACACTAGACAATCTAAACCTCCGACGAGCACAATGTTAATAATAAGAGGAAAGACTTTCTAGTTCTGTGCTAAGAACACATTACTCCTCAAACTGATCTGCATTAAACCCTGTAGATTACAGTAAGTACGAATCTAAACAGAAAGAAGGCACATCAGTGGCCAGGTACTATAGCTTTGAATTCCTGGGCTGCAAAGGCCGATAAGGATGCTTGGGATTCTGATCTACTAGGTACGTGATGTGATGAGAATGAAACTCTAGAGGTTTAAAGTCCTGTAACTTAACTTCCCAGACAGGGCCCCTACAAGAGAAGGCACGGGGCCTGCAGACAACCCAAATGGAGGTCTGATTCATTTGCAGTTCTTATGGTGTTGGCTTTGCTATGGCCAGGGATTCTACCATTGTTGAGAGTCGATAGAGGCATCGTTGAAGCCTCCTGCTTGCTCCCATTGCCTGGGAGGAACAATGAACACTTGCTGGCCGACCCCTCTGTATGCCCCCAAATCTTAAATGGACTGAGCCCAGCCCACATCTGAGTGGAACAAGAGGTTGCTGGGGCACTCGGATGAATCCTCGATTTGGATGGCATGGGGTGTTTCAGACTCTGTAGGGATGTCAGGCCCAATATGAAGTCCACTGTCTACACTTCTCTCCTCATCAAGCAGGCCACGCCTTTCCCTTTAGTGGAGTCTTTGAGTTCCAGTGCAGAATGCGGTCACCTCAAGGGAGTCTTTTTGTCAGAGCAGTGACTCTTGATTTCACTCACAGAGATAGATTCTCTCCCTGGAGCCTCCTCCAAGACCCCGGAGCCCACAGCAACCACCGATGAGTCAGCTCAGATTCTCTCAGGTCACTGCCAGCTCACCCTTTCCATCTGTGTGAGTCACTGAAAATGTCAACCTCGGTTCAGTTTCTGTGCCCTGGGTACTCACCAGCCACGGTGTTAGTAGGTGACCCAGGCCTGGCTTCCTGCCCAGAGCTCCTTTGGCCTGGGTTTCTGCAATTTGGCTGGAAGCAGGAAGAACTAACCTTGGTTTGGTGGCCCACATCCCGAGTGCCCTCTTTTCACAGGACATCCGGCTTTTTTGTCTGCCTTCCTGACCAGGTCCTATGAAGTCACTAGTGCTGCTACAAAACTCCTCCTCCATTACACCAGGTCCACTGTGAGAGACAGGAGACCGTAGGACCAGGCAGAACAGCACTATTGGGCAATCGGGGATCTTAGTGAATTGCATCTCCTCTCCTCTGAATAAAGAGTAAACTGAAAAAGACCACAGCAGAGCCTAACACATCAGTTCCACCAGGGATTTAAGAATGCTGCTTGCATTTGTGACCACAATGGCTTCCTCCTCAGAGATATTCTTGACCAGAACTGCTAAGCAATTCTAGACACCAAGACTGTCCTCTTCTCTGGGCAGTCTTTACTGGGGCCTTAGGAGTTTGGAAAACAACTGAACCATGTGGAGACTTCAGGGAGGCCTGGGAGAAGAGGCTCCATCAGTCTTGCTTGACAGGGAATCATGGGCCACGAGTACGGGCAGAAACATTAGTATTCACCAGTCTATCCTTATAGGGGCAGAGAAAAGGCAAGCAGGGAATGTAGCCAGATCCCTAGAAAAGATAGAACTTGCTAAATTCGCAGGTCGATGGGAGCCCAGGCAAAGGGAATTACCAGTTTGAACTCCACCTAAAAACTTCCATTTCTACACATGTAAGGAGAACTTATATGAAAAGAAAGAACCTAGAGGCAAATGAGAAAGGCTAGAGGGACTAGAAAGATGGTTCAGTGGTTAAGATCACCAGCTGCTCTTCCAGAGGATCAGGGTTCAATTCCTAGCAACCATGTGCATGGATGCTCACAGCTGTCTGTAACTCCTGTTTCAAGACACCCTCATACAGACATACAAGCAAAACACAAATGAACATAAAATTAAAAAAAATCAATTTAATTTTTTAAAAAAGCTCATTTGTTATAAAAGGAAAAAATTTAAAAATCTTTTAGAGTGGGGAGAAAATCGTTAAGAAGAGAAGATTTGGGGATAATGTAAGGATGGCAGGAAGTACTATGTTTCCAAACATGGTGACATATGCTTATAATGCCAGTGCCAGGAAGCAGACCAGCCATCCTAGCTACTTGGAGAGTTCCAGGCCCGTGAGAAACCCTACTTCTAAAAGCAAGGTGGACAGTTCTTGTAGAAGGATACCTGAGATTGTCCCCCGGCTTACACACACACACACACACACACACACACACACTCACTCACACACACACAGCACCACAAACATGCTTCAGGAAACATTAAACAGAGCGAAGGACAATTTAGAGAACTAAGTGCTCACTGTCTCGTCGGGTTTCTTAAATGGACAAACACATGCGCTGGAACCAAAACACACTCGGTCTGCAGAGGAAGAAGTAAGAGAGGCTGCCATTTCTAAACAACAAATGATTACTCAAAACCTTCTAGAAGCTCTGCTCAGACGGTAACTTTGAAAGAAATCACTGCCTCTGTTTACGAAAGCAGCAAAGAGCTTCACGGAATATAAACCAAGAACTGCGTCTTCACTATTCACGTACTTTTGAGTTTTAAATATAACTAGATTGACCCTGGTTTCAATATGAGATCTCTAATCTCCTTTGAGAATGCCTGGAGTTCAGATGTGGTGATGCTGGGTCGAAGGGAAGTCTTATACTGGGGACAAAATAGCCACTGACCTCACATCAGAAGCTGCCAACCACTCCCTTCAATGTGAGGATTTCCTTCATGCCCAGGAAACCACAGGGTTTCTATAGTAGGTGAACAGAAGGGTGGGGTCAGGCCACGACTTGACGCTGTGTCCTCCCGAGGGGGAGTGTGATGAGGTCGCATAAACTTGGAAGCAACAAAAAGGGACTTGTTTAGAACAGCTGGCTAATCTTCCTGGATTAGCCAAGATGGAATCAAACTTGACAAGACACTTGTGAAGAGTAGCAGGTCACAGCAGATAGAAGTCGCTATTAGTGGCAGTTTTAAAAATACCCAGAGATTTTAAATTTTTTATAAAAATAACCCATTACTCCTTGCATACGAGTGTGACCCATTTAAGGAGACATTTATGGCAGCTCACTTCCTTGGTGATTTCATAAAAAACATGAATGAGAGACATTTGCCTTTGAATGTGAGGGGAAGCGAGCATATCAAAGTAGAAACAGTATCTTGAAGTTTTCCTCCCAGAATTACCAGAGCCCTTTGAAAATTCACTGCATAGGAAGTTTCATGAGCTGGAGGGGAATGGCGAATGCAAGACTCTTGATTTGAGCTTGTTCAGGGCAGAACTGGGAAAAGTCTTTCTGTTACAAACCAGGCCTTTAAAAGAACAGTCAGAAGGTTAGATTTCTGTAACAATACTCCAGAATATTTCAGTGTCCATTTTCCTGGATCTTTCCTACTCTGACTAAGGACACAAGCGTGGAACCCATGTGACAGACACTTGGGAGGCCTCGAGGTGAAGGCAGCCTTCAGCCAGACAAAGAGAATACAGTTAAAGCAACAGACTGAATCTGGTTGATCTAAGTTTAGAAATGGACCTTTGACACAACTGTGTCATATGAGGCCACTTTCCTGACTGTGCCCATAATGGTAGCCTTGTAAGACCTTACAAGGAAAAAGACCCTGAAATGGAGAAGCCAATTATGGCATGTCCTGAAAAATTAAAGATAATAAACATGTTGTGTGAAGCTGACATTTGTGGAAATATTGTCCACCTTTAATCCCAGCACTTGGGAGGCAGAGGCAGGTGGATCTCTAGGAGTTCCAAGCCATCCTATTCTACCTAGTGAGTTCTAGACCAGCCAAGGTTTTATATTGAGACTTTGTCTCAGAAAAGCCAAACCCAAAATGCTAAAAAGTGTTTATTTTATGATGGTTGTGGTGGCATCTGCCTTTAAACCCAGCACTCAGGAGACAAAGTCGGGTGTGTCTCCATGAGTTTACAGCCAGACTGCTCCACATACTGAGTTCCAGGTCAGTCAGTGATAGAGAGTGAGACTCTGTCCCAAAAACAAACAAACAAACAAACAAACAAACAAAAAGATATCCATGGGGTGGATGGGGTAGACACATCTTCTGCCAAAGCCTAAAGCCCCAAGTTCAATCCCAGGAACTACATTATGGAAAGAGAACAGATTCTAGCAAGTTACTCTCTGACTTTCAAATGCTGGCTATGGCATGTTGACTCAGACAGACACACAGACAGACAGACAGACAGACAGACAGACAGACAGACAGATACACACACACACAAGTCATAAACAATGAAGCATAACACAAATATAAAACCTACACATTTCTCATCCCCTAAAACAAATCATGGGCTTCTTAACAACCAACACTCAAGAGTACATTACTTTTCTTCCATTGTAGCAACTAATATGATTAAGTAGAAAGGGTTAGTTTTCTCCTTTCTCTGGGCTCAAGCCTTCACAGAGCAAGAAGGCCTTTGGAGCAGTTCAGTAGCAATACTGCAAAGCAGTCCTACTGGCCCAGGGCAGTGAAAGAGGTGGCATGCAGAGGAATGAGGGAAGCGGTTTGTCTGAGTCTCCAGAGACCCATTTCTCTCGTACCTCTGTGGTTGGGATAGCTCAGCTCTTTCCCAACTCTGGAGGAAATAGTTACAAAGGTTGATAGGGTTCATGCAGCCATTTAGCGCAGTGGTTCTCAAACCTGTGGGTCAACCTGTGAGACCCCTTTGGCAAACTGCTATCTCCAGAAAATTTATATTATGATTCATAACAGTAGCAAAATTACAACTGTAAAATAGCAAGGGCATAATTTTGGGGTGGGGGTGGGGGGTCAGCACAACACGAGGAACCGTATTTAAAGGGTTGCAGCATTAGGAAGGCTGAGAATCATGCCTAGAGCGTTGTTTGGAGGCTGAAGTACCAACTCCAGGTTTACTGACTGTGGGTTTGTTTATCCCACTGGCGTGCTTTCTGCAGAGTATAGAGAAGTACCCCAGGAAGGGGCCCACCTACCTCCCGAGCCCCGCTAACCTCCAGTGCAAACCTCCCCTCCGCACCGTAGTCAGCTTGAAAATAACCCACTTCTAAGAATAAGGCCACCGTTGCTTTGTCTTCGTTATTTTGTTTTCAAATATAACCCTGAAACGTCCACACATTTTTCTGACGTTTTATAAAGAATTCTCTCAGAATCTGATCCTGTAGAGTGGTTTTTTGTTTTGTTTTGTTTCTGGTATCCAGCCACTGAAGCACTTGTTGGGATGAAAAGCTATTCTCAAGCAAATTCATTGTGCAGGTGGCTCTGAGGCAGGTGCTCTGGCATTAGCGATGAGTGATAAGTATGGGTGATTTTCTTCCAGGACTGGCATGAGTCACAAATGCACCTGATTTCTCATCTCTGGTTAGCCTCACAGGTAATCCAGCCTTCAGTCTTCCAGAACGAAACTTTGTTACAAACAAGAGTATCTAAACATTGACTTTTAAACCTCAGTGCAGTAAAGAGTTAACTAGAACAGTTTAGAGAACAGTGTGGGTGGGCTTACCCTAGAGCCAGGAAACCCACTCCATAGCCAGCCATTGCTAAACCCTCTCTGAGGATCACTGAGTAGATGGGACGCGAAACATTGCGTTTTGTTGTTCTTTATCTTGTGTAGTGGGGAATGGGGCAGGGGTAATCAAATGCTCTCGGATAGAGAAAGATTGACATTAGACAGCCCCCCACCTGTCTGTCTCTTAAGGACAACCATCTGGCTGCGCAGGTCTGGCTTCCCGGAGAATCTGACCTACTGCGCTACATCCCAGGGCCTCCAGGGAATTCCCTGGATCACTGGAGCAAGACAGGGAAAGAAAAGCGGCCAGCAATTACAAAGGGGCTGTGAACCATGTCCCAGAGCATCGTTAGGTTTCTGGAATCTCAACACGGCTTCTCTCCAGAGACGGCCAAAGTCCCTGAGAAAAGATCACATGCTTATGCTGTCTCCTTTCCAGAGATTTCTACGCTGCCATGCATATGAGGTACTAAACACAGGTTCAACTTCAAGGAGATTGAGTCTGTAAGTGTACGTATGCCTGGCCTTTACCTGTGCGGTTAGAGATCAGAGGTGCTAATAGGAGAAAAAAAAAAATCTCAGATGGTTTATACTAGGTTCCAGCCAAGATTTCCAGGAGGAGATCTGAGTTTCCCCTTCTTCCTTCCTTGTGACTTGTACATCATTCCATAATGAGTATTTATGGGTTTTTTTTTTTTTGTGCATTTACTAAGATAGTTACTAGATTTCTGGAGTATAAACATGTGGCTATTCAGACCCTCAGGCCTCTTTTCACCTCGGCTACACATTCCCAGAGTTCGGAGGACTTTCTCTGCTGCCTGTGCTATGGGAAAGAAACTAAAAAATCAGGTCTAGATATAAATCATGGCTACTAGTACTAGAGTCCACTTGACCTTTGTGGATTTGGTTAGCACAGTGACCCTGTCTCTGATGTAAGGGCCTTAAGAGTATCTACGTTCAAACACTAGAGTCAGATGAGGACACTTTATTTTTATGGGAGGATGGTGCCTGAGAAGTGGGCTAGGGGTATGTGGAGGCAAAAATTCATTCTTGACGGAGATGCTAGTGTCTAAATTGGATTTCCCTAGTTGTCTCATGAATGTTCTTCCTAGCTATTACACACACACACACACACACACACTGTTTAACCAAAGCACTAGCTACGAAATCTGAGGAAAGTGGTATAAGATGAAGGAACAGTTTATAAAATGCCCTGAGCTGTAGCCAAATGCGGTCACTGGCCACAGTGTTTGAGAATTACAGCTGAGTGCAGCAGCAAATGAAAGCCAGATCCTCTGTAATCCCCAGGACTGCGCTTCGGGACCTGTGGTATGAGGCTAGAATCAGATGGAACCTAGAGGGTGGTAACAAAAATAGCCTGCTCTTCTGACCATCAGCGACTGCCTTTGTGGGGAACATTAGCATGAATGAGTGTTAAGGCGGGGGTGGGGTTAGGGTGGGGGTAGATCTTTATCACATTACAGGTGCAGATGGGCCTTTTAATTTTACAAATGGCTTCACCAAAGACTTGAAAACATAACTAAAGATGCAGAAAAAGCATAGGGTCTGATCTCCTTGGGTACACAGATAGATACCAATCATTCCTTGAATTTTTGTTTTTCAAAGTGAAGTTGCTAGCATTGTGCAACAAAACTCCTAAATCCTTACTTGTGAGCCCTGAGACCCCCTCACTGATATGAACACAGAGCCTATGAAGTTGCCGATTGCAATTTTCCTGAGTACTAACTAATATAGATTTCTCTAATTAATTAATTAATTTACCAAAGACCTAAAGACACCCTGTCACCAGAAACACCCTTGTTCTTACCACTGAAACATCTGTTGGATCTTTGTGAGTCTGTCCTGTGGGGTCTAAGTGGCTCTCCACTCTTCAATAGTGATATGTTCTTTAGCTAGGCACTTTATCTCCAGTCTGCCGTGGGAAGCAACAGTTTCTACGTCCTTGGATTGCAGTCGGGGCTCAATAAGACACTATGGAAACCAGCTAGGAAAATTTCAGAGTAGATGCAAAATGTTGCAAGTCACACAGGTGGCAAAACATCCCAGGTTCTCCTGATTCAGAAGCCACCCCAACACGGTGGTGAACCTTCAGGGCCTGCAAAGGTGACAGGGGAAGATGCTCCACAAACAGGCAAAACGGGGGGTTCACTCTTGTTTGTAACCCACAGTGGCCATCTCCACAGTGAGGTCCTCGAGCTTTAGTGGGGTGGCCGTAAGCGTCGGGATGGCTGATAAGTCGAGAAAGCCAAAATGCGGCTCTGCCCCAGGGTCAGACTCTAGGTCCGGGCTGAGCTTGAGGGTCTTCTAACAGATTCCCAGGTGGTGTTGACTAGAGGGATACAGGCACCGGCTTGGGTAAAAGATGGTGGTGCTCGTTCCATGGGAGACTTCTGTGCAGGAGAGAGCTAAGCTCTGTAGAAATACCCTATGTGCTAATGAGACTCTTTCAGGGGTATGGGCATCACCTGGGCAGCTTCGTTATGGGAATTTGATTCAACTAGCCCTAGGTGGGCTGCACCTCACAGGTGGGGCTTGTGTTCCTGAGCATAGCCACTAGGGAGGCAAAAGTATTCAGTTGTTGCCTGATGAATTGTGAAATCCCATGCTTCCTGTCCCTTCTCACTCACCTATCTTGCTCTTCAAATGACTTCAATGCCACAAGAACCAAAGTGTCTACTTTAAAACTAACTAACTAACTAACTAACTAACTAAACTATCCTATCTCATTTAACAACAGATTTGAAACCATGTACCAAAATAATACACTCCCTACAGAAAGGTAACAGAACATTGTCTGTGACAATGTGATAGCTTTGTGCTCTGTTATGTAAAATGCCTCAGTATTAAGCCATCGTGGAAGACTTCACTCTTTTATCTCCAAATTGAAAGTAGTGTCATCCACAATATTATGCATTTCCATGAAGGGGGGAGGCCACACTTTTAGAACTGCCAAAGACTCAACTAGATAAAAAGAACATAGAAAATGGGCAGATTTTTAAGGATCAAAGAAATTAATAAGGGAGTTTTTTCAACCGGTGAAGGAAGGAATTAGGGGAGAGGAGGTTTGTGGGTAAGCCACTAATAGTTGGCTGTAACTAATACATTGGGGCTACAGTAACCTGACAGTGACTAGGTCAATAAGGGATTGACTCATAGAGGCCATGGGAGAACCTTCAAGGATTATGAAGTGAGACATCACAACTACCAAGTTCTACCGTGGTAGGTGTGGATGGAGACTGAGGAGGGTACCCAGGTTTCCTAGCAACATTTAAGGAGTCACCTCCATGAGTGGTGGATGTAGAGATGGCAAGCAAACCTGATGGCAAGGCTAACCTGTGCCAGGGTTAGCTACAGAACTTGCTTTCGTGGTGCTGGGCCCACCTCAAGCTCCGCCTCCTATAGACCTGATGTGGAGGTGGAGAAGTTTCATTGCTAACATTCCTGTATTGATGTTGGTTAGGATGTTGTGTCGATCCGCATTTAAGATAATCAACTTAAAAAGTGGAAATGTATCTGGGCTCAAATTTCAGACTATGTTCCTCTGGCAATGGGTTTGCTTCGCGCCTGTTGAGGGGTAAGGAGCCAGTGGTGGGCAAAGCTGCTCATGTCGTGGCAGAGAGGATGCAGAAGGAGGGAGATGAGAAGGGCTGGGATTCCTACCACCCCCCTTGAAGACACACCCCAAAGGACATTAGACCTTCTGTTGGCCCTGCTCCTTAAAGTTTCTCCATCACCAACAGTACCAAGTTGGACCAAGCCCCATACACCCCAGCCACTGGGGGAGACTGTAAATTCAAATATATATATTCCTCTCCCACCCTCCCTCCCTCTCTCTCCCCCTCCCCCTCCCCCTCTCCCTCGTGGTGTGTGAGTGTGTGAATGCTTTAATTCATTTAATCTTTTGAGACAGGGTCCTTCATTATGTAGTCTAAGCTTCCTTGAACCCATACTCCTCCTGCCTGTATACCCCACTCTCCCCACACTGATGCCACAAATCTACACTGCCAGCCTGGTTCATTTATATTTATGTGTTTTCAATGATAGGTTCCTGCTATCTGTTCGAAGTAATGTTCTGTACCAGGTAGGCACATTTATATATATGTATAATGCTCAGAGTTTTTCAGAAAAAAAAAAAGTACTATTACTATGGCTAAGTGTTTTATTCATGTAGATCTTGCAAACGCTGACCTTCAGCCCATCTAACATTAGTCCCCGCCCAGTTCACTGTCACTGAAGCCTTGCCACCCATGGTGTGGCCTCTGGATCAAGAGTGCCTCAGACATCACCTGCAAACACCTTAGAAATGGAGAATCTTGAGTTTCATCCCTGCCAGGAGGAGCTGGGAGTCTAACTATGCCTGCAGGGGATTCCCAGGCATGGTGACACTCAGAAAGCTTCAAGAAGGTCCTCAAGTCCCCCCAGCCTCAGAACCCTCCAATACATATCTCAGAATGCTAATTCTGCTTTTGTGATTTTGAAAAGATGTCCCTTCCCATCTCTAGACAGAAACGCCTCATGGGAAAGTCTGCTCAGCACTGGTCCCCAGAGCCACACACATTGCTCAAATATCTGTTACCACTACACCCCGATTTCCTTCATATCTGCTTCCCCCAAGCTCAGCAGAGCTTCAACTGGATTTTCTCAGATCTTGAAGTGATTAGAAAGAATCCCTGAGGTGGGAGAGCAGACTTGAATTGGAAGACTTGGGTCCCCAGCAGTTAAAGAGTTCTCTGAGTGCAGGGGAGAAAGAAAACACTCAGCGTTGCCAGGGCACGGTCCAAGAATGGAGTTGTATGAGGAGAATTCTAAATGCTTGTGAGAAAACAAGCCTGGTGACGTCAGTCTCTTGAAAACACGGAATTGTTCTTGGAGTGTGTTTTTGTGTTCCTCCCAGGTGTGGCAGAGAGGAGCGTTTACCTCAGCTTACTCATTATCGCTTGTTGTTGTCGTCACTCAATTAAATGTATAAAGTATCCATCATACGGCTCCATGGAAAATATGCTTTTGCCACGTGCAGCTTGCCAGCGTGATCCTACCCCCCTTGAACTCACGAGAAGGTTGATCGTGTGACTTCTCTAGAGCAGTGATAAACGTGTTCTCCCTAACTCCCCGCAGACTGCTGCTACTCCTGTATGTTTTCATCTTGTTCCTTTATGTTTGGTTTTCTTTCCACCCGAAAGTGACTGGGGAATGAAATGTTATAAATTAACAAGATCACTAGTAAAAGGTTTATGTAATACATAATATATACCTAAGGATTTACTCATAGCCTATCTTGGCATATAAAGCAATGTTTTCAGTAAATTACAGAATGTAACTAATTTACTGGGACAAGCATGGGTCCTCAGCGACCTGATCTCTCCCCTGTCTGGGCATGTGATGAGTGGGCTGTATATTTTTAACCCAGAAACCTTAATGATATCCGTGTTCGCACACTTCCAGGTTTTAAGAAGATTTTAGCATGGCTTTGAAACAGTAGTGTGTCACCTCGGGAGCCCAGTCCCAAAAATCAGAAGTCAAAAAAAACCAAGGAAGAGGCAGGTGGCAGTAGGAACAGTGATTTTTATTTACAAAGATTGCTTTTATTTGTTCATTTTGAAAACCACAAACAATTCTCACTTGAGAGAACATTAAATAATAAACAAGATGTTATACAGTACTTTGGATAACTTCCTCCATCAGTGTAGTGCAATGTCTTATTGGCACCTGGGAGTGAAATTCTCGATTACGTTCCCCTTTCTTCTGAATCAGCTGTGCAGTTACATGACCAAGAAGGAAATGAATCATTAAAAAAAATGGACCTAAGGACATCTTAGGTGCTCTTTACTTCTACTTCAGAAGCCCCAAATCTGTGTCTGTTGAGCTAAATGGCAAAGTCACTTGGAGCTGTTCAAAAAGCATTACCAGCTCGTGGAACTTGGAAGGCTCCTGGTGAGAAAGTGAGTCATGGAAGGAGGCAAGGACGAGGGCTAACGGTGCTGTGGTTGACACACCTTCAGTAGCCATGTTAACTTGTCAATGCAAGCCAGGCAATGCACCAGACAGGCTCTCTCTGCCTCATGTTTCTTGGGGGTCTCTTTGAAAAACAAGTCTAAGCATCGACTGAACAAACCGTGGGGGGTCGCACCCTTACCCAGGAATCAAACATTAACACCACCATATTAGGACATTATTAAGATTCGATAGCACCTGTGTGACACACCCTCTCCAGGAATAAAGAATTTGGGGATTTGTTCTGTTAATACTGCTGGGTTGGCTGTTGAGTGAAGACCCTTTCAGTGAGCTTGACATTTCCTTTTGTGCCCTTTACAGGAGGAGGCCAAGAGCAGAAAGTCTACCTTGGAGCTCAGTCCAAACTGCTCAGTTCTGAAGATGGTCATTATCATGGACTACTTTGGAGACCAAAGTGTCTTCTAGTGTCCATGATCAGGGACTTTACCTTGAAGTACGTACACCTTAAATACCTAACATTTTATGTAGTTTTTTTTTTTTTTTTAATGGAGGGAAGGGACAAAGAAGATAGAGAGGAAGAGAAGAGAACAGAAAGGGAGAGAGAGAGATGAAGGTAGAAGTAAGGGGGGGAGGAAAGAAGGAAGGGAGGGAGGAAAGAAGGAAGGAAGGGAGGGAGGGAAGGAGGGAGTAGGAGGAGAATGAATATGATCACACTTCTTTTTTGTAAAGGATTGGGCTTAGCAACTGTCCCTGCCAGGAAAGTCCCCCTCACACTCTAGCCTAAGCCTGTTCCCTCTGGTCCTATTCTCAGGACACATGGAGAACAGCCGCTCCCCAAGCTCTTGGTGCCAACCCTTCGCAGCCTGGAGGAGCCCCCACGGCCTGCCCCTCAGTCTTCTCTTCTCCAGGCAGAACACTCCCAGTTCCTTTAGTTTGTCACCATAGATCTTTTTTTCCAACCCTTTAATCATCTTTGTGTCTCCTGGCAAAAACAGCAGAAAATATTTTGATTACTTAATCAGAAGGGTGAGAAATGCTAAGGAGAAAAGTTGACTCTCTAAAGCTATGTGTTTTTTTAAAACAGCGGTCTGACAGGGAGGAGACGAAGTTGGGGCTCTGTCGATATTAAAATTCCAATCTTGTCCTCCTCGACAGTGCTAGTGTTGCTCCATCATCGGCAGCGTCACCTCTGTGCACAGGCCTGCTTCCTAGCCCAGCCTCAGGTAACACATTAGCTGCACTCGTGGAAACCTTGCTGATTTAAAGCACCTGTCTTATGGGCTGTCCTCTGGTCCTCCGCTCCCCCCCCCAGAATCTTTACAAAGCTTCTTACTGGTGGAGGCATGTAACAGTGGTGAAGGCTGTCAGTTTAAAGTATAACCGGAAGCATAGGGGTTTTATATATTAACTGCAGGTCCTTGCTTCCCTTGAATGGTTTTCTGAATAGGTCAAACTCAAGGACACAGAAACAAAGCCATCATGACACTACCCCAAGCCGCACACCTTTGCCAGTTTTCTTGCTGCTGGTTTAAGTCATAGCATAGATGACAGGTCACCATGTATTTTTTTTTTAACTCAGGGGATCATAAGCTGCCTTTGACCTTGCAACTAGAGTCTGTGGATATTCGGAACATGTAAATACTTATAGTAATAGCACATTTACACAAACACAGTACTGCTAACCAGGAAATTCCATGCCCACCCTATATAACTGTCTTTAACAGAAAGACACAGTTTACAAGAATAAATGCATCTTAATATGTTGCACACCCCTCCGTTATAAAGAATATGGATTGAGGTCAGGCCAGAAGTAACTGAAGTGAAAAAGATACACTAGTTTCACAAGCACGCTGTACATCATACTGTCATACTGTAAGCAAAGTCAGTACTACTCATGGTACAACACTGGACAGATCACAGAATACCATTTGCACAGAATGAAAACGTCTCCCGTAGTTGGCTAGCAGGCCCACTCTATAACCAGGATGAAGGATGGTCCCGGTCACACATGCCAAAGGCCTTCCTAAAGAAGACACCATATAAGGTAACACCCCAGAAGGGCCCGGAGGTGTCTCCAGATGCTCCTGTACTTCGAGAGTGTCACTGTTCACTGGGATTGCACCAAAACAGGCCACCGAGACCCGAGTCACCAAGCAACCTTCCTCCTGACCCACTCCTGCCCTAGGCCTGATAAGAGGGAGACAAGAGGGCAAGCATTGGGAAATGAGGGAGAGCGACAAATTCACTGCTAGCTCGGGAGCTGCCAGGGGTCTTCTCAGCAGCGACCTCTTTTCAAGCTCACATCATCCAATCCAATCTCCCCCGTGTGACCACGCCTTTTTTCACCTTTGAAGATGACCTAGGGAGAGAACGTATACACTGGTCAGGCCTCCTCTGCCCCTTTTCCCAGTGCTCACTCATGGAGCATGGTAAGGCAACCCTTCCCCCAAACCGAAGATCAGATTTCTATGGCAAGTGGGAACACTAGAGCTCAAGGGCCAGCCTCGTCCCGGGCCCTGGCCTTTCAGGATGCCCTCCGACTGATCGTCCAGCTGCTCATCAGACCGAAGGGCCCAGAATCAGTTACTCTTCAAACTGGCATTCTCACTACACACTCGTTTACTGCAGAAATGTTGGCAAAGTAGACAATGGTCAAAGATTACCAAGGTTTGGAAGGAAGAAGAGTAGAGTGTGACACAATGCTGAGGAAGTAGGGGCTAAAGAGCCCCCAGCTTTTAGAGATTTTACTCTTTCACATTTTATCCTCTGTAGGGTATCCCTGCTCCCTTAAAACTGGACCAGACCTTTCAATACTATGGCATGAAGCAATGCATTTAAAGAAGACAAAGGCAAAACGTACACAGGCATCTAATGACCCCCCTGAAAGCTGTAATGGGGTCTGTGCTTCTAATGTGGTCTCAAGAAACTCTGTAAGAATGATGTAGACACTTCAGGGCAAAGTTGTATAAGCGTCTACCTCAAGATGACATTTTCTGAGAGTCACCCGTTATATTTGGTGGCATGTGACAGATCATTTTCTCACTACCCAGAACTTGGTTATTTAAAATAAAATTTAAAAATTAAATACAAATAGCATCCCCATTCAATACTTCCACCATAACCCATCCTGAACAACACTGTTCAAACCTGGATCTGGGCTCCCACCTGGAGCCGCTTAACTCATCTTTGGGCCAAAGAGGGAAACGAATTTCAAAGAAACACTTAAAAATAGAAAGAAGAGCTACTGCAGCCGCAGAGGTAAAAGTTGGAAGGTTAAGGAACTGAAGGTAGAGGAAAAGCAGGCACTGTTAACCACAACACTCAGACCCTGGATGTGTTTATCAACTCCTTTTTTTCCCCTTAAATTTTCTATTACTGATTTTCTCTCATTGAAAACGATTGATCATCACAATTGAGCGAGGGTCTGGTGGTCAAGGTTGCAATGAAGGAGGATGAAGAAGCAGAAAAGAATTCCAGGAAGAGGCGATGGATGGAGCCCTCCAGGAAAAGCCACAAAACACTGGCCCTGAATTGTACAGCGCAAGGCTCCTTGCCAGGCTCTCCCATGAAAGCAGCACTTCCGTTTGGGGGATCTACTTACGCTTTTGACGTCAGCCCCTCGCAAGGTGATCTGGGTTTGCCTCCAGCCATGGCCACCATTTCTTCCCCACAGGGCTGCTCCGTGGGTACCGTGTTTCCTCACAAACACCTGCAGTGTGCCCGAGTGCAGCCCAGTCACCTTGTGCCTAAAGGACAGGCACAGGTCCCCTGAATGCATGAGGTGGCCGAGACGTAACACCAAGCGAGCGGCTTTTCCCCCCGGGGCTTTGGCTGCAGACACTGTGAGATACTGTCCACCTGCAATGGCAAAGCAGGGCCTCTTTCTAGCACAAACTGCACGGACAGGAGATTTTTAATAAACTTCATACTGTAACATTCATTGATGAAGAATCTCAGATCTCTATGAAGAAAAACAATAGCTTATTTCTACGCCTGTTGTAAATGCTATGATGTTCACAAATAACACCCACGTACTTTGCCCACAGAAGACAACGCATCATGAGTTCAGGATTAGTAACCGAACACTGGCTGTTTCCTTGGAATAGAGTCTCACACCCCTACCACATACATGAACTGCCTCCTGATCCTCACCATCTCTGTGCTGGTGGGCATCCCGCGCTGTTTTAGTAAAAATGACCCAAAATTTCCCTGGTAAGATTTATTTGTAGACAAGTAATCTCAGGGCAATAAAACGCACAGCTTGTATACACACACATACATACAAGTTAAAAACTGTATATCTCTGTCTATGTGTCTGAATGTCTGTCTTGTTGTATCTAAGAGAACATAAAAACTTAATAAAAGCCCTCCACTTTTGACAAGTCACCTTGGCTGACCTCAGACCCCAACATCTATAGAGCAGTGCAATTTAAAAAAAAAAAAAAAAAAAAGAGCTAAGCACCAGTAAAGTGGGGGCAGCTGCTTGCAAGGGAAGGTTATGAGTGTTTCAAAAGCCAGCGCTTCTACAGATGACAATTCCTGCAGGCGGTTTTTGTCACAGGCGATTGAGGGTTTCAACATTGGGTCCATGGGAAGAATGTGGTTGGAATCCTGGGCACTTGTTATCTGCTGTGGGAGAAACCTCACTTCCTTTTCAAAGACACCATCACCATCACCATCACCTTACGATTCATTTCTACACCACATGGCCAGAGACTTGGGTGTTTTTCTCTACCAAGTTCCTGTTGGCATTTCTCCTAGGTAACAAAGGACTTTGAGTTACTGTGATATACCCTCGCCCCGTGCTAAGTGTTCCCTGCAGGCTGCAAAAGCTGAAACCAGTCAGTCCCATCCCTACCTCAAACTTCCCCACCAGCATCCTAGGACAGAGTGGAGAAAATTAAAGTTATTTGTATAGCTGATGTTCCAAAAATATAGCAAAAATAAAATAAAATAAAATAAAAAAATAAAAAATTTTTAAAAAGCCAGAAATTTGCTGACTCATGTACCGAGTCAATGAAAACACAAAGCAAACACAAGGCGTTGGCTTCCTCCTTCCTTATCTTGGCTCCCTTTCCTCACATATTGACAGCCCCAAAATACTGGGCCAAAAGTTTTATGTGCATGTTAAGTGTCTGTCTAAGTCTGCGTCTGTGGTTAAGGGTAAGGTAAGATTATTACGGTGAACCTGCCAGGTTCAAGAAAGCAGGGATTATCTTAAGCCCTAAGGAATGTATGCTAATACCATTTTCGAGACACTGCATGCAAACAGCACATCGAACAAACCAAGGTGCCCAAGATCCCAACAACCCTTTTCTACACATGTTCAAAACTCTACCATTGTAACAGTGAGGAACACGGCTGCTTCACTTCTTCCTCCATGCAGCCGCGCTGACTTGGGTTTAAGTTCTCTTTAATTTTGTTCACCGGGTGACTCATTGTTGGGAGGAGCGGGAATGCCCACACGCCATAGCACGCATGTACAGCTCAGAGGAGTATGGTTGGAATTCCCCAGCACTCCGAGGACCCATTCTGAAGGGCATATTGACACGTGCACTTGCTCAGTCTGTCAACTCTCTGCCATCTTATGCTCTTTCCATCCTTTTCTCCAATCTAAAACATTATTTGCCAATTCCCTTAGGGTTCCAGGGGACATTTTCCGAATGACCACAGACCCTCACAACTGGATTAAGAGGTCATCTCATCTCAGGTGAAGCTTTAGTCCTTTAACAACATCTTAGCAGAGGCCACCCCACCAAACATCTCCAGCAGAAGGCTCTTCCCCTCATATCAGTCTGCTCTTTCTAGTAGCTCTCCTGAATGTTCTTTTTGAGAGTTTAAATCCATCTACATTGTTTTCTGGCACAAATCCTACCTCTTATGCCTGTTTGAATCACAAAGAACAACTGGTCAACCTTGGGTCAATTGTTTCAAAGCAGTACATTCTGTTGCTTCTTCTCCAGGTGAAACATTTTGGCCTTTACCTACTTTTCACAGGTCAAGGAAGAAACACCTCTCCATCCAGAGACATACTCTCTGAATGATGTGCAACTAAGTCCTAGATAAGAACGGCTGCCCAGAAGTGGACCAATCACTTCACCATAGCATAATTTATATTGTAGAAAAGAATCATACCTATAGACATGGTCTATCTTCTTAAAACAAGTGTCATGAGATTCACCCATAATAAAGTCCTTATGTACCAAATCCTTCACATTTAGGTCTTGCTTGCATCTTTCCACAGTTGTGGTTGGTTTCTAGAGCTTGAGACATACTTACCATCAGAGTTTATCTCTGTGTGTAGCCCATTAACCTAACCTCATGGATGCTGGATTTGTTAACACACACAATCACTTTCTACTCTGAGTCACAATTAGGTCAAGTTTTCTTCAGTATCTAAATTCCATTTCCATTTCATCCAAGTTTGTTTGTTTTGTTTTGTTTTGTTGTTTTAAATAAAAACTAGAAACCAGCCTCTGGGAGGCAGATCTGTGCTCAGGGGTTAACCCAGCTAAGCTGCTGCCATGGCTGCCACGATCTTTCCATTTGCTCTGCTCTAACACAGTCCGATGACCACGTAAGATATGCCCCCATCATTCCACATTTCATCTATCTCCTACTAGAGGACAAGAAGAATGTGACCCACAGCCTGAAACATCTGCAAATATGGTAACAATGAAAGGTGCTGAATAGTAGCACATGGTTCTAAAAAAGTGTTCTAAAAAATCAATTTAGTTTGTTTTACAAGGACTATTACAAGCAGCCTGTTTCTACAAAACAAATGAATTTTCTAAAATTTAACCTGAGTGCATGTACCTTCATGCTGTACCTTATCCTTCATGGTGTACCTTACTCAAAAGGGTTATTTCACTACAGCAGTGAACATTACCGACAAGCTCCTCATCCAAGCGTGTAGACCTTTCTGTTGTGCATCACTCAGATCGGACCCAGTCCCTCTTAGAGGCTGGATGTACTGAATACATCAGGTCCAGGCACTGAGCTCACTCTACAATGTACTACATTTCTTTACTCTAGCTTGTGGCCTGAGGAGGCTTGCATTTGCCTCAGGGGATCAATGCTTCACTTGAGATAAAGACAGTATCACCTGATTCACTGGATAGAGATAAGGATTAAATAAAATTAGTGAGGTAAAGACTGTGCTGGCATTATATCAGATATTAATATCTGTTGAGTCTATGTTATTTATAGACACTGTGACAGTTACATTATACTTGGAGTTCATCCTACATGAGTGTGAGTAATTCAAGACATAGCAATGAGTACAATTAAATTCTATGTGGTATTACAAAAACTGTGTGTGTGTGTGTGTGGTATGTTTTGACACAAGTTCCTCTGTGTGGCCCTGGCTATTCTGGACCTCACTCTGTAGACCAGGCTGGACTTAATCTCAGAGATCCACTTGCTTCTACCTGCCAAGTACTGGGATTAAAGGCATGCATGCACGACCACCGAGTTATAGCAACAGACCTTAAAAACTATATCAATTTATTGGATAATTGTATCTTAAAAGTTTACCCCAAATATTTATTCTTAAGTATCTTTCAATTTTAATTCAATATTCCTTCAATTATATTTAATTAAATTTTAGAAGCGCTAATGAAAGTACTTTGGACTAGTTATTTGAAGCCTTGTTTCTGAGACTGTACACACCAGAAGGACACTCTTAGCACTATTGGGATCCTTGAGGAGCCAACTACCATCCCTCAGACCTGTGTGCCTCAAAGCCCCATTCACCTGCACCACTGTTAGGGTAGATTGTAAGTACTCACACACTAGCTTTTCTGTGTTGTATTCTGAAGACTGTGGCATGTGAAAACTGGGCTTTAGATGCACATAAAACAGCACTTTCCCTCCATAGCTTGTGTGTCTTATCCTTAGAAGCTAGAATCAGAACCAAAGGAAAAAACAGAACCTAGATTTCTCACCCTTCCATTAAGTTGGCTTCACACCAAAAACCCCCCACTTAATTACAGAGGGAAGGAAGAGTCCAGTGTGGAGCTTTCCTTCTTGAAACGAGGTAAAGTACCAAATGAGCCCTGAATGCTTACATTAGTAAGCACTGTATAATTTACAAGTCTACTAATTTCCCGAGAGTCCACGTCTAAGTCCAGCTTTGTAATAAGCTTCTCTTGGAAGCAGGGTGGTAGCATGGACTCTTGCCTCTAGGATCTGACTTGGAGTAAATTGTTTCCAGAGGGCCACTGTGCTGTGTAATTGTCACACTTCAGTTTCAATTGCTCCATCATCTACAGCTCAAATCTTCATTAACAAATCCAGGGGCATAACTGACCAAAATGCTTGCAAACTGTTGACCCAGGGGAGAGGCCACTGTGTTACTGCTTTTACACGGAGGAATTGGGTTCGACAAGTATTTTGAAAATTATGGTGCAGGACAAGCCTAAATGCTATTTACCAAGCTTTTTGAGGCAAATCACCTGGCCTCCTGATTGACTACTCATGCTAGGAGTCTAACGGACAGCTAGCAAATCGTCTCTCTTAAAGAAGATGGAATATACATAATAGGGGCAATTTTTTAATGGTCAAGAGGATCAAACAGAGCCAGGAGGTGTTACATTGTGTGACTTTACCTGCTGGGTCCCTGGCTGTCTCCCAGTGCAAGTCACTATCTTTTTCTCTGATCCATCCACAGAGTCCATGGTCAAAATTGCAGCTGTGTATGAGAATACCTGCAAGGAGGTGGCCAGAGAGACAAGATGACAAACTCAACAGAAAACAGCTGGCAAGTCGCAAATAATAGGTATTTATCCGTATAGCAGGAGTTTTCTCCTATCCAGACTTAATAACCCAACAGAACACCTTGCCCTGAGCTTGAAAGGCGATGACGCGCATCTTTTGCCAGCACAACTGGAATAGATGCTCAGCTGAGAAAACAGAACCAAGACCACTCCCGATGGCTCATGACCTCATTGGGTTGTCACTGTTAAAATCTGACTTCCTTCTCACAATTCAAACAGTGCTTTAATGTGATTTTAAAAGAAGATGATGACTCATAATTATTTTTTGCTCAAGTGATCTAACCAACTGGGTTGTCAAATACAACAAAAGAGAAGGACTGCCTAAGTCCCGTAGATGTGACTGGTGCTCTACAATGGTACTTCCTGAGGCGAATGAAACCCACTATTTTGCATCCCAGCTGAAAAAAAAAAACAATTTCAAGTTATTTTCCTGGGATGGGGGGTCAGGATTGGAACATAACAGTGTCTACCTGGGTCGTCCTTTACTTCCTCATCCGCGCTGACCCCTCTTTCGATTTCAAATATCTCAAACAGGTCATTTGTCGGCTGCCGTGGAACTACAAAAGAGAAGAAGCCAACAGTTGGTTGGTTGGTTGGTTGTTTTTTTATGAGACCTTGCAACGATCCCACATCTTTAGCAAGAGCAAGGAGAAAACCCATGCATCTCATTTCATTTTCTATGAAGAGCAGTACAATTTGTTGTGCAGAGATGTGTTCTCCAACATTTATCTGGATATAAATGAAAGACATCATGTTTCAAAAGTTTTAAAAATTCTAAGCAAGAATAAGTTAATGGGCCAGGTGATGGCTCGTTTGAGCCCTGAGTTTGGATCCCTACCCCACATGTATAAAGCTGAGGCAGGAAAACACACCCATAACTCCAGTGCTGTGGGGGCAGAGACAGGAGGATCCCTGAAATCATTTGGCCTCTCTGCCTAGCCAGACGGAGCTTCTGGTTTGGTGAGAGACTTGATCTCAAAAAAACAAGGGGAAGATAGTTGCTCGCAGATCTTTGCTGCTAAAGCTACCCGCTGTTCTCACTGCTGCTGTCGCTGCTGCTGTTGTTGAGTTTTAACTCAAAGGTGCAGCTCTGCCTTCTTTCAGATCTACCTTCATGCCACAATGTAAGAGGCTTGGCTTTATCTTCTCATCCCCACCACCCTCCAGCCAGCGGCTGTGGAAATGTACAGCTTGCCTGCCTGGTTGTTTCTCTCTCAGCCTCTCATAAAACTGTCCTTGAGCTTCAAAAACAAAACAAAAGAAAACAAAACAAAACAGAAAAACAAATGAATAAACAAAAATGAAGTGGGTAGTAACAAAAAAGACACCCATATTGACCTCTGGGTTCTCCATACATACACATATGAACATGTATGCACACACATAAACACATACATATACCACACACACACAGACACACAGACAAGGGGAGGATAATAAGTATTCATGTGAAAATATGCTATGAAACAACTTCAAATTTTTAGCAAAAATTGTCAAGTTCCTCTCTGTGAAAGACACAGTAGTGAATAGTTCAGTGGTTTCTTGCAGCACGTCCGTCCCTCAAAGGAGCTCTGCACAGTAGTGTACACTAGTCCACACCTAAGGAGCTCTGCACAGTAGTGTACGCTAGTCCACACCTAAGGAGCTCTGCACAGTAGTGTACACTAGTCCACACCGATTTCCACGGCCTTCCTGATCTCTGCAGGTTCCCCAGCTCCTGTAAGCTTCAATATAGGAGGTTTCCTGGTGAGTACTGGCCATCCACACAACAAAACACACACCCTTGCCCAAGCATGCCGATCATTTCCACAGCCCTGGTATTGGTCCTCTTCTTCCTGCTGATTAACCTGAAAAAGCACCGCCCCCCTTCCTTTCAGGCTCAGCATAAATCTCAGAGAACCCTGAAAACTTTCCTACCCTTGGTAGAATTAAATTCTTCTCCACTGGTTACCAGTAGTCCCGTTTGCATATTTCCTTCCTATGCATTTGTAAGGAGCTCAAGTCACACACACACACACACACACACACACACACACACACACACAGCCTATCTCTCTGCTAGTCTCTGAGGTCCTCAATGGCATCTATCACATCCGACTCACATGGCATTTCCAGGGCTCAACCTAGTGATCACTGAGCGACTGCAAAGGTCCTGTCAGAAACCCATGTTCTCTGTCAACACGCTTCATCAAATGTCACCAGTGGGTTAGAGCTTAAGGATGCACTTCAAGAGGACTGATTCAATTAAACCCTTGTTTAAGCATCAATGCGACGTATATTTGATTTTTAACCCAACGCCAAACCCCCTGGTGGGCACCGAGGAGACAGCAAGGAGGGTAAAGAAGACCAACAAGCTTGAAGTCTAATGGCAGACACTGACATCACACATGGAGATAAATGGACATTGAAAGCTTTGAAAAGGGGCAGGAAAGAAAAAAATAAATGCCCGAAGATGCCTTGAAGAACAGCTGGGTCATAGAGCAGAGAAAACTCAGTGAAAGCTATGGTCAGGAGGGGAATTCCTGACCAGAGGCCAGGGAGTCCTCACTCCCTTCTCCTGCCAGAAATTTAATTAATACTTTATTTTTATAAGACAAGGAATAAAAGACATAGCCTACCACAAAACTGATGACATTCAGACAGGTTTTCCTCCTGTAGTTATGTTACTATTGCTAGCCAGGACTTTTAACACTGACGATCTTGGACTATTTGCAACTGTATTTAGCTCACTACATCTGGACTGTTCCCCCGCTTTTGTTTCAAAAGTCAAAACAGAAGTGCCTTCCTATTTCACAGGACATACCACACACACACACACACACACACACACACACACACACACACACACACACACACACACATACACTGTCAGGTATGACGGAATCCAAGCTAAGGCAGAAGATGGATGTGGATAGGCTGGTCCCTGGGGCTGCTGAATGACTGACAGCAATTACATCCAATGACAACTTTCCTTTCCTCATTTCCGCCTCTTAGAGAGCACCTTCCTTCTTACCTACAACATTCTAGGTAAATGTGCTTCATTTCCCATGACATAAAAATATGAGAACACAATTGTGTGTTTGTTCTCCTCTTCAGTAACATAAATCACTCTGAAATGGAAAAGCTCAACCCCTGTGGTGTAGAGTCTGAGGGCATTATGACAGTTCTGCCACCCCACCCCCATTAAGGCCTGTCCGATGGCATTTGCTTGTCTCCTGACGTGCCTGGGTGCTCTGACACAGGAGGCTGTTTTATCAAGGAAGAGCGGGAGGTTTTCTCCAGACAGAACCATGTAACCTGAAAGGGAAAGAGGCAGAACTTTCCAGGCACAAAGCCCAGAGCCAGGATGATAAAGATGACGCTTTGGCAACACAGTGATAGAGAGAGCGCCACGGGACATGGATAAAGAGAAAGGGACAGGATGAAGCATTTGCAAAAGAGCACTAGCAAAGCCTCAGATGGCTCTGGAAGACCAGACAACTCCAACAATTATCTAATTAACAGTGATGATCACGGATACACATTCCCAAGGATTTACCCACCTGATGTGATCAGCACCCATCTATGCTTACAGTGAGCGCTGTGTGCTCCGCTCTGATCCCTGCCAGGCTATTGCCTTTCCTCACCACATCAGCATGGTGGCTCACTAAGAACATCACTTTGAAGGGTCAACAGTGGGTAGAGTACATGCCTGATATATGTAATCGTATGTGAAAGTATCATCTGAAATAAGCATGGAAACTTGAAACACTTTAATGTGTCTCAACAACACATTAAAAATGTTTTTTAAAGACTAGAAAATAGGCCCATCAGGAATACATTAATAATGTGGCAGTCTGAACATTGAAAATTAAGTGACTTTTATCTTTGCTGATTTGTTTAGTCTTTTAAATTTTTATATTTTGAGGTGTTAAAAGGAGAAAGTTTTAATATGAACAACCCCTACGTGATCTGGAGAAGGAGGTGTTTGTAAGGACATCGATACACAGCAGCTACACATCTGATGTTGGCATCCTGATCAAAGGGCTCTGGATAGTCTTGATGTCTGGTGTAATCTAGGTTATAAAACTGAAATGTCAGTGAAATCCGAATGCTTTCTTTGATTCAAGGGAGCAATCTTAATGAATGTAGAAAATACTAATTAAAATATCTGAGAAGAGATGAGCAGTGATTTACACATGTTTTCCACTACTCTTCCTTGCGTGATATTTTGGTTAGTGCTCACTTTTGATACACAATAAGCAGAAACATATCTGATACTTTCTTAGAACCAGAATGGTATAATAACGATTAAAAAGAATAAAAGATGGTAACAAGTGTCCCTGTCTGTTCATTTCCTTTCCTTCAAAGTTCCCCACTCACTGGGTAATCCAGCAAAATGCAGTGTCCACGAGGTGCAGGGCACTGGAAAGCACCAGGAAAGTATCAAATTCCATATCCTTCTCCTACCTTCATCCATTCCAAACGTATCCTTCTCCTACCTTCATCCATTCCAAAGGTATCCTTCTCCTACATTCCTGAGGCAAAGTTGGACACAATGGGGTTTTAATGGAAGAGGTGCTTAGGTGTGGGTATGGCACGTAAAGCCTGACAAAGCTCACCCAGGAAGGGGAGATGCTGAAGCTCTCTGAGAAGTGAGCTTTGTAGTAAGATCTGAAGGAAGACTTTCATGATGGAAGGCCCGGGAGAGTAAAAGGGTGAACCCCCAGTCAGCCGGAGAGCTTGGGGGAGAGGCAGAGCACAGGAAGAAAAGCTCCAAACGGAACTGCAGCTGCACAATGACTGTTTAAAGCCTTGCTGAAATGTTGGATTTTTATCTTGATAGAAATCAGACACTCAAAGAGCTTGACAGTGGTGCCTAGGGAAGGTTTACCTGGTAAAATCATCACACTGCTAAAGGAGGAAGGTAGGAACAGAAAGCATTTATGAGTAACCACATTTACTATAAAGAATGTTCACATACTAAAAAGTGTTCTCCAAAATTTTTCTGACATTATTCCATATTGTACCAACAAAAACATTCTTATGGTGTGGTGGTAGACGGCTTTAATCCCAACACTTGGGAGGCAGAGGGGAGCAAATCAGCGTGCGTTCAAGGCCAGTGTGGCCTATATAGGGGGTTACAAGCCACCCAGGCTACATAGTGAGGCCCAGTCTCAAAATGGATGGATGGATGGATCAATCTTGATTATTGTATATAGATGGATGGATGGATGGATGGATGGATGGATGGATGGATGGATAGATAGATAGATAGATAGATAGATAGATAGATAGATTCAATCTTGCCTGTTATTTCGAACTATAATCTGTATAAATAAAATAAGGTACTAACCCCAGATATGGAGACTGTGGGATACTGATGATACTAATCCCAAATGATAACAACTGTGGGGTATAGAGGGTACTAAGCCCAAAGATGGAGACTAAGGGATGCAAGTGTGATTGCAGCAGGCTAAGGACACAGGACTCTCCCACAATGGCTGCAGAGTCCTGGTGCCCATCAGGAAAAAAGCAACTGTGAGAAGGAGCTGTCCTCACAAAAACTGCTGTCCCAGTCTATTGTGTGCAGGCTCTCCAGGACTGTGACCATATCCACATATAGTCTATATTGATGAATAAGATTTCTCAAGCAGTCATCTGCAGTTTTTACCCAGTAAAACCTCAAGAGTAAACACAGAGAAGAAGATGTAAATATAACTGCACATACCTCCCACTGCCAAGCTGCTTGCAAACCCGTCAGCATTCTTCCTCAAAGGCAGGTTTTCATACTCAGGTTCTGTCTAAGGTGGTTTGTATGACATTGTCCAGGCCAATCCTGACGTTTATTGTTGGACTAAAGATAACAGATAACCCCTGTCTTGAATTCTTTCTATGCTTAGAGGTTTGCTGCACTGAAGCGAGAGGTATGGATACATCTAACTCTATTCTATTCTCATGTCTTTTAGATGGGGGAAAACCCACCTAGATATTTTAAAAGACAACAGGGTGGAAGACAGAAATGAACGGTAAAGGCTTTATGGGGCAGTATTCTTTCCTCTCCCTCCTGCTCCCACTCCAAACGTAGAACATAGTAAGCAGAGAGAAGAAAATTAAAAAAAAAAATCAGAAACGCATTTGCAATTTCCTTATTCTTATTCAAGAAATGTCTTAGGCAAATGTTGGTTACTCGACACAAGAACAGGGTTGCTGAGCCCCTATAGAAATTGCCAGCACTTTATCCCATAGGGTGGACGTGCAGGTCAGAAGACAACCTAAGAACAATGAACAGAACTAGTAAAACTTACCTCCCTGGTGAAAGCTGAACACAGGCCCAGTTGCTCAGCAATGAGCCTCTTGTGGCGGCAACAGACCCCAACTCCTCCATAGACTGCATGTGACTTTTAGAAAGTTTCGGAGGAACTCAAAGGCAGGGAACTCCTAAGAAGACTGAGACTCTAAATCTTGGTTCTTCACTAAGGATGGTTTTAAGAATCAAGAGAATATCCCACAGGCTTGGTCCTCCTGCCCTCTTTTAAACCAAAGCAAACCATAAAGGCTAGGCTCCCCCAGGCCGGTGTGCACACCACACGGGTGCTGAGAAAAGGTGAGCATAACACACCTGAGTATAGAACCCGCCTACTGTATGAGAGAGGTGTGGCCCACTCATCCAAACCATCAATCAAAAGGGGAAGGGGTGCTTCTATGTCTGCTACCTCATCAAAGCTTTCATTTAAGCTTGCCATCTGGTCAGATTCATCTCCAGGAGACAACTATCATTATACCCACCGTGAAGAAGGTGGGGGTGTGGCCTCTAGTTTAACATCTGCTTAACTTCGCATATGCTATGAACACCTGATCTATACACAAAGCACATGCAAAGCAGCTCGCTTCCATCTTCATCTTCTCTGCTCACACTTGTAAATCAAATCAATTCAGTTTGAAAAGACAGCGTTGGCTAAAAACAGCATTAAAACTGCAGTGAACCATAATAAAAAGCATCAAAATAAAGTTTTGTCATCACTAGAATATATGGCTTCTCTTGTGAATAATTAGGAAAGGCTATTATTACAATACAAATGAATCCAGCATCAGTGGTCATAGAAACAGCTAATGTTCCTATGTGGCAATCGCTGTGACATGTGGCTTGCACAGACCTTCCCATCTAACTCACAAAGCTGCCCAGTGAAGTGCATACAACAACTACCCCAATGATCCGATGCAGAAACAGATGGAAGAATTTGGCAACATGTCCCAAACACAATCCTTTTAATTATAACAATTGTTCATGGAGCTTTTAACATTTCTGATCTCCAACCCAGGACACATCGTTCGCAAAGAACTCAATTTATACTTTCTAAGAGGAGTCATTTTTTTCTTCACCAGTCACCACGGAATCCTATTAAAATACAAATCAAAAAATCTTAAAAACTCTCAGAATCCATAGCACCAGACCCTGACCTGTGTGCAGCAGCAACACAATTCTCTAAATAACTGGCAGAGATTGAATCTTGGGGAGACGTTAGCGTGGTCCTGGGGCTTCTGCAGCTCACAGTCCGAGGACCTTCTCACCCCTCTGCTGAAATAATCAGCACCCAGATGAGAAGAGAGACTGAAATATGTCCATGGCTTAAAACGTTGTGATCTACAGACTACAAAATCAGTACAAGAGAAATAATGGAAAGACAAAACAAAACAAAAACCCCAGGGACAGCATGGTGCTACATACAGGGCAGCGCTCAGAAGGACGGGAGCGATTTTCCATTTCCTGTTTGCTACCTGGGTATCCAACCCATTCGCCTGTTCGGCAGCAACAAGACTGGTTTTCAGACACGGCCATTTATAAAAGAATGTGGCAGAGGTGAATTACCTTATAGTCTATAATCATGAGCCTATAACACCGTTCCCTTTGTTTTACACGGTATGGATGGTCATTGTCTATTTTGCAATTATTGTTATTTTGAACATCCTACATCTGGCTAATTCTGTATTTAGGCAAGACGTGGCTCTGTTGGATAGAGATTGCCACTGGGGCTTAGAGAACCCTGCCACACAATTTGGCCTGCAAATATAGCAACAGCATACCTGTGAGTGTGTGAAAAATGCAGTCTGAGATCCTTTCCTATCCTCATTGAATTAGCATCTTTATTTTAATAAGACCGGCATATAATCTGTAAACACTGAAGACCCGAGACAGTGCGGAAGAGTGCATACACACCAGAGAAACCCTAAGTGAGTATCCTAGTTTATTCTAGTTCAACCTGAATTCTGAAACACTTTTTTGGGGAAAAAATATGTGTGCTGGCCCAACTGATACTCTATTCATTTAGTAACCTGAATCTTTTGGCTGAAACTGGCCAGTTATGGCGCATTCTATTCTGAAGACATTTTTGGAGGAGTTAGAAACTAATAAAACCCATAATAGATTTTGGAAAACTAGAAATGTTTCAGATGAAACTGGCATGATTAAGAACCAGAACTCCCTGGGGTATTTTCTCAAAAACGACAACCCCATTCTTCACTCTTCCTTGGGGAGAGCTGGAGTCTATTACCACTACCGTCTCCTAAGGAGGCATCGTTACAGTAAATCATGGTTATCCTTAATGACGACAACGGAGAATTTAAAAATCACTGCATGGGGATAACAAGCAGGCAATGAAAACCACCCCAAGCACCAGGACCATCACATAGCCAATGGTTGTTACTTAGGAATTTCTTTCTTCCTGACTTTCATATACATCCAAACATATGGAGGCATGTATTTTTATATCCAATTGGGGTAAAATGGTCTCTATATATTTTTGCATTTACTTTTTCAGTTAATATATTTTAAACATGGATATTTTCCTAAGAAACTTTTAAAATGAATGTCTTTTTTAATTTTCATTTATTATACTGTGAGATCAGGATGCATGCTCCTGCAACTTCTTCTGCTAAGACCTTTATCGTCTTTGCTCTTACGGAGCTCTTACCTTCCTACCTCTGTGGACAGAAGGGTCTTGCTTTTGTGTTTAGTCCCCGTTTTCTAGTGATCCCCTGTATCCAGATAGGCACACTAGCATTTCAATCTGTTTCTCTGCTCGTGTCTGCTCAGTTCAGGATTCTCTCCATCAGCCTATCTAAGAACGGCCTCATTAGTCTCCATGCAAGCTACTTAGTCAGGACTCTTGGTTACCGTGGTGAGTGGGCTCCAAACGGCCTAGTTCAGCCAAGACCTGACCAGACAACTGGTGGTAGAGAATTCTAATCCCATGAGTGAAATGATCCCATAGTTAAATCTATCTGAAGATGTTACACTCTGTAGGGGGCTTCCCCTAGAGATTTACAGTGACATTAACACATTAAAGGTTTGAGGAGCTAGACAGCTAACACGTCTTGATAGCAGAGCTGAACCTGGTATTTCTTAATGTATTTGTCCTCAGAACTTGCACAATGTTTCAGGTAGCTAATGGCCTATGAAACACACTTAGAGAAACACTGCTTTGACCCAGTGATGAAAGAACAACAACGTCACACTTTGTCCGGGACATTAGTACAGTTCAAACCAGTCTATTAGCTAGTTTCCAATTAGCTCTGAAAATGCATCTGGTTAGCTTTCTAGTCCCATTTAACAAAAAATCTTTAGGATCCCTTATTTAGGCTTAGGTCCTTAGCCTGTAGGTCATGACCACTTTGCCAACCCTTGTCTCCAAAAATATTACTATTATGATTTATAACAGTAGCAAAATTAAAGTTATGAAGCAGAAATGAAAATAATTTTATAGTTGAGGGGTCACCACAACATGAGGAACTGTATCAAAGGGTGACAGCATTAGGAAGTCTGAGAACCACTGCCCTAGATTATTCTTATTGTGAAACAGGTGCTTAATATTTCATATCCTACATGAAAGGTGACTTTTAATATATTTATTCTCCCCACTATGGTTAAAGTAAGTAAGTAATCATTATTCATACACTTTTTACCTGAATTCCCTCTGACCTTGAACTCACTCGGTGGAAAAGAAGGCCTGGGCTATCCATCACTCATCACAGCAGTAAACAGAGCATTTGAGCAAAGTTGCAAACTCATAAATACCAGCGATAGGAAGCAAAAGCAGGCTTTCTGACTCGGCGTATTGTAAAAAGCGTCCTGGGGGGAATCCGGTCCAAGTGCTTCAGCCTGCCTTCATATTCTTTTCCTACAGTTTATGATAGGTCTCAACACCAGGCTCAAACCTTAAAAGCACACTGGATGTAGAATTTTCTAGAGCATGTTTCTTGCCAATGGCCATGTTACCCTATATGAGGTAAGAGTAAAACTGTAATCTGCAATAACGGGTCATTTGGAAGGAAGGCTATCACGATCAGGAAGTAGAATTCAGCTGCAACAAGAAACAAAACTGGAACTACTTCGAAAGAGGTGGTTTCTTTTCTGAAGTATTCCTCAAAGTACATGGGAGGTGAGTCTTAAAACAATGACCGAGTGCCATTACCGCTGAGTCTACACAAATGTTATGATTTCATAAATCTAGGTGAGGCATAAGGATGTCTCAGTTCTGAGCTGGGCTACGGGAAGGAAAGTTGGATATAACGGGGGTGACTTAAGCATCCTCGTAAGGCTATGTGGTATAAGAATAAGAAGACTCTTGGATACTTAACTAAAGTTATTTTCGTAATGTTTCTAGGCCCCAAATTAAAATGCCCAGAGGCTATGGTGATTATCACAAAAACCACTTACTTGAAGTTTAAAATAAAAGTTTGCAATTCTGTGTCCTTTCTCCTGTAGCAATAGCAAAGGAACAAAATGTTGGTGTTGATGGTACTCTTTGCAAGCCCACGTTGTTTCATAAGCCTTTCTTGCATTAAAAAAAATGAACTTTTAAACAGACAGACCTTCGTAGGATAAAATTATAAAGTAAATTTCATTTTAACAAACTTGAAGAGCCAGGAAACAGACACATGCTTTGAGATAACTGTTCTCAATGGATAACATCTATATAATGTTAACAAAAAAGACATTTTTGTTAACATCAATACATTTTACCATGGAAAGGATCCTTCATTATACAGCACCAGGACCTGATTATGTTTTTAACAATCTGGAAAAATATTATATTTCACAATCACCTAGACTATGGGCGTATGGTAGATTTTGGATCTATAAACCAGGAGAGAGAAGACTTGGCCCAGAGGACACAAGCTCGTGGCGAGACAGAGTGCTGCCTTCCATGTAGTCCTTTTTAAAATAAAGTACCTCAGTTGAGCTAAAACTGTGCTAACATTTCTTTTTACTTTCACAGTGAATAGATAATTTTTTTTTTCTGAAGAAAAAGCTTGGTAGCTTTTCACTTTTCAGAATATCTGTAATAACCACAAGAAACCAAGTTAAGACATCTCCAGAATCTTCTCCCATGCATGAACCAAACTGAAGAGTAGTCATTGCTGAAGATGAAGGGACAGTGAACTCGTCCCTGGCAAGGCTATCTGTGGCATGTGACAGCCCTGGCACGGGATCAAGGTGACCTCCTGGGGCATCTCCTGAGGATCACACTGTCTCACAGCCGGCGCTCTGAACATTCACCAGAGCTGTGCCCCACCTCCACCCGATTCCTATACCACCAGGTCCCACTGGTGAGCGTCAACACTATTTTTATATCCTGTATGTGTATCTATATGTGAGGAGAGAAAAGATTAAGAAGAGCTCTTTAAAAAGAAAAAAACTATTAAAAGGAATAACCAGAAAGATGTCTTCTCAATTAGTGTGTATATTTATGCTGCCAAAATTTTATGAACAATAAAGGCAGCAAAATAACGTAAATGTCATAATTGGTTGACGCATGAGTTAAAATATCACATTATATAATGATCACTAAGAGATAGGACAATACAAAGGAGGGAAGAGAGAGAACACAGAGAGAAAATTCTAAAAACCAGTTTAAAAAACAGATACATGCACATATGACATGTATATTTTGAGAGCTACCATGTAATTCTCCTAAAACTTAGGCAGATTTTCTAAAACATGCACTACCACAATAGAATGAATCTCAATATTCCTTTCAATGGACAACAACCAAAAAGAAAGAAACAAAAAAGCCTGATAATCTTATGTAGGCAAAAACCACCTTACATCTTCTCTTGTGAAGAACAACAACTGTCATAGGGGGCCGGGGAGATGGTTCAGTCAGTACAGTGCTCAAGTCGAACCCCTGGAAACTGGGTTGAAAATGCAGAGCTAGGCCTGGTAATGTACGTTTGTAACCACCAGTGCACCGAAGAGTCAGACAGAGATGGATCCCTGTACCTTGATAGCTAGCCTACTGGGCAATTCCAGACCAATGAGAGACCCTTTCTCACAAGACAAAAGTGGTTGACTGTACCTAAGAAATAACACCCTAAGTTGTCCTGCGGTTTCCATATGCACACCTACTCAAGTGGATGAATACTGGCACACACGTGTACACACACACACACACACACACACACACACACACACATGAACAAATTACAAGCATCAGTTTCTATTTATGTCAAAGAAAGTATACAGTGACATTTTAGCTCCATCATGGGAAAAAAAAAAAGCATCGAGTAAACTGGTAATGAATAAAAGTCAAGGGAGGTACGCATTACGACTGCACGGTGAGCCAATCAGAAGTGAACTGCAGCCGGGCAAGCCAATCAGAAGTGAACTGCAGCCCGGCAAGCCAATCAGAAGTGAACTGCAGCCGGGCAAGCCAATCAGAAGTGAACTGCAGCCGGGCAAGTGATCAGACACAGAGTAGACAGTATGCCTATGCCGATCTCAGTCTGGGGATGAGAGAAGGGCCTTTTCTTCCCCACTCGCCTGTCCCCACTGAGCGTTCTACCCTCTGCTCTGTACCTGTGAAGGGCAAGGAGTCCTAGATGTGACCCATCTCCATGCCACACCAGCTAACAGCCAGTATGAGGGGAGATGCTCAGCCCCCCACCCCCACGCCCATGTAACCCTCCAGTTGACTGTCTTTACTGCTTCCGGCTCCTGCGTTCTCTTTTCTCTGTTTCCTTTAGCTAGAATGCCCCTCCTCCCTCAAACCTTCTGTCCAGTTTCACTTAGGGATCCATAGAAGTCGCATAGCACAATCTGACCCCTTCATTCCACTCCTTTAACAGTCTACAGGAACCCCACTCATTGACACAGTTTATCTAACACAGTCTGTTGCCTCCAAAGGATGCTCAAAATTCTTCCCTGAATGAATGGACAGCTAGGTTAAAAGTTAAATACCATTAGGCATAGTAAGTTTCCCACATTTGAACACTATCATGTGGGAATCCCCACAGTGGACCGATCTGTGCTCTGCTACTTGATGTTTGTAAGAGTCCTCCCGACCTACACACATTCCTCCCTATGCCCAGTCATACTGACTCTTCACACGGCTTTTTACCATGCATCAATCACCATGAATGGGCCTTATACAGCTAACTCTTTTTAGCAGTTGAGTTTACCAAAAATATTGCCTAGAGTTGAACGCCATCTTAAAGGATCTATTAAAAGGTGATAATAAAGGCTGAAGAGATGGCTTGGTGACTAGTAGCAGTCATAGTTCTTGCAACGAACCCAAGTTTGATTCCCTGAACACACATGGTGGCTCACAACCAACTGCAATTCCAGTTCTCGGAAATCCAGCGCTGGCATGGCCAGGGTACACATTACATACGTGAAGGCAAAACACTCATCCACCTAAAATACAATACATAGAGCTTTAAAGAGATAATAATTTGTGTGACTTACTGAACACATCTCCTCTGGGTTTCTGAGGATCCGTCTGTATCCTGTTGTCAACCGTAATTACTCGTGTAGTGGTACTGGTAGCAGGTGCTATAGTGGTGGGTCTGGTAGATGGCCTTTCTGGGGTTGGTGGTAGTGGAGTTGTTCTGGGCTCTGTCGGGAGGGGTGGTGGAGGTGGTGGAGTAGGCTGTGGTGTTGGGTTTGGTGTAGGTCTTGTTGTTGGCTTGGAAGTAGGCCTGTTGGTAATGACAGGAGGAATATATGGTGTCTTCAGGGGCCACCTTGTACTTCCAGCATCAGGAATCCTATTCGCATGTCCTCCATCACCCTTTGAGATTGTACCATTTCTTTCTGGCATATGGATTGGACCTGAAGGTTCAATCATGACTTTGGGGATATCTGAAAAAAGAAATCAAAAAATGAAAATTAGCATGAAGATATTCCTCTCTAAAAACTGCAACAGGAAAGTGCAATCAAAACACATACACAGAAACACCTCATGGCAATTGAGCCCTATTTTCCACATTTATTGTCTTGTCTATAAGAAGTCACACTGTTTTCTGAATAACAAATGTGTATGTGTTAGGATACATGCAAAAATATATTGCTGTTTCTATAATGAATATGTATTATTTGACGCACAAAAAAATGTTTTCAATATTTATAAAGCAGTAGCAACAGAGATCAGTATTTTCCCAAAATACGGAAAGATCATACTTTTTTTGAGAAATGCAGTCTGTGCTGCGTCCCCGCCTGCCTGTGTGTTATGTAACTGTGCTCAGAAATCTACAAGCTAGGCAGAGGCTTTCCTCACCTAGACTTTAGAGGTATGTAACTTACATAAGAAATTAGTCTTAGAGTTGGCTTTCTTCATATTTGCTAATTTATATTTGCTTTCTAAAAAGACATTTTTCTGAAGTTAAAAAAAATTATCTGTGGAATATTTCCCACTGATAATCTTCGCCAAAAAGAATCAATATTTAATCTGCCCTGAATGATAGCCTCCAGAGTAGGAATGACTTCACGACACTTCAACAGCCCTTCAACCCACAGGATTTTATGCCCTGTGATTTTTCAGTAAATATTTTACTCAGGAAATTTTTAAAAATTATCTAGTGTTAGATGAAACGTGTGGCAAATTATGGCCTTTGGTTTGTCAACCTTTCATCTTCAAGAGCATGCATTTTTCATGTTTATCTGGTAACCCACTACTCCAAAGATAACTTAGGAAAATCTAAAAGCAAAGCAGTTTTAAATGTAGAGAAAATAAACATTGGAATTATTTGCAGTAGTAGAGTTAAGAGGCACCAAACCAAAATAAAGAAACATGTAGAATATATCCAGATATCACAATGCAATGCTAACAATGGTTTTCTATTTCCGATTCAACAAGCTCTAATTCCCAAAGAGGGCTCCATCTTTTTTCCTAGCCGAAAGGAAGCAACCCCTAGACTTTACTCAGGAAATTCTAAAGATTTTAAAATTAGAATGCTTTAGAGTGTTTTTTTAAAAATGTTTTTTTAAAGTTACCCAATGGTTGATTTTACTGTTTATAGAATACCAGGCTGATATTAGTAGGTATGAAAAATCGCGCCTTCAATAACCAATTGTGTCCCTCATCTTCCTTGGCAATGGCCTTTATGTGACCCCATATTCCCTGAAGAAATGAGAGCAGGAGGGGGCGTTACTCACACACACAGTTCAGTCCATCCCCCTCGTATCCATCTCTACATTGGCACTTGTAGGACCCATGTATGTTGTAACACCGGGCATAGCTGCTACACTGGTGCTGTCCAAGAGAGCACTCGTCGATGTCTGCAGAGGTAACAATGGTGACATGAAACAGCATTACAGAGGTCCCCAGAAAATGGCAGAGAACAGAAAAGTACCCGTGGCTCCAGAATGACTGGTGGGTTAAGGTAACATTGCTCATTCAGTGCCTTTCCCCTCCCCTGTCCCGACAGTCCAACTGTGACCACAGCTGGAGACTTCTCAACGCTACAGGAAGAAAGAGTACACAAGGAAGGGAGGCTTCATTACCATGGCACTGATATTTGCCTCCAATGTACATGAGGTCGAAACCAGTGTGACACTTGCAGATGTAGCTCCCAAACGTGTTGACACACTGCCTAAATCGAGGGCAGGAGACTCTTCCAGTCGCACATTCATCAATATCTAGAAACACATGTTAATCACGTCTTAGAAAGAGCAAAGATGGGAGCCTGTTATAACTGGTATCCCCCTGGTTACCCTGGCATCACACTCCACATCGAAACATCCCCAAAACAAAAAATTGCACATCTCCAGGTTTCCCCTCATCCTCTTAAACTGAATTCTTCTGCGCTCACAACCAACAGCAGTAGATACGACACCATCTACTTAGTTGCTTCAACTAAGCATGCACGCTAAACCTTTCGCTTACAACTCCTAAACCACCACCAAATCCTGTTATTTCTACTTCTAAAAGACTGCTGGAACCTGCCTAGCACTGTCAACCACCTCATTCCTACCCAGCATCCCTCGCTTTAGACTGAGACAAAGAAGTCTGGAAATTGGACTGCCAATCTTATCTCCTCCAGTCATTTCACCTCTCTACAGGCTCTTTAAATTTATTTTAAATTTTATTTTCTATGTATACTGTTTTGACTGCATGTAGATGTGTGTACCATGTGCATCGCCCATGCCTATGGAAGCCAGAGACAGTTGGATGCCCTGGGACTGAAGTTACAGATGGTTGTAAGCTGCATTGTGAGTACTGGGAATCCTGGAAGATTAGCCCGTGTGCTCTTAGCCAGTTGCCTTTCCAGTCCCTTGGCATGTTCTTTCTGTAGCTAATGGCCCAGGTCTAACTTTAGGAATCCCCTATGGATGATTTTCTAAGACAGGCCCTTTTGTTTCTCTTACGATCTTCTGCTAGCACTTGGCAGGGCCAGTAATTTTATTGAGTATTATTAACGTTCTGTCTTCCCCGGTAGGAAGTCACTTCTTTAAGGACCAAAACCTCATGAGCTTTGCCCGAGGCTATGCAGCCAGCATAGCACAGTGTCTTGAATACAGCAGCTGCTTAGTAAATGGCTCTTAATTAGTGACTAGCTCCTTGCAGGAGACTCTACTGAGCTCTTTTGAACTTTTGGAACACATGAGCTCACTCGCCACTTGCAATGGTCTTGTGTTAATCACATTCTAAAGAAAGGGAGGCCCAAGCTCAAAGAAAAGAAGTTCTTTTCCTAACTAAGGTTGCATAGCTAGTCTGCAGCTCAGCCAGGTTGAGAGAGTCCAAACTCTGCCATGATCTAAACTGCCATCTCAATGTTGTGGGAAAATGCTATGCCCTGTGATGCGTGATGCAACCCATGTAATGCCGTAGCCTTGGTGACCTGCTCAGCTCCATTGCTCTCTTCCCTCTGGGCTACAGAAACTGAGATCCAGTTTTCCTGAACCCAGTGCTCTGTTTCCTGCAGGGTTTTTGCACATTTGGATGGTTTCCTCTGTCTCATGCTTCTTCCTGACCTTCGGATTTCAAAAATAAGATTGTGTTGGTCCATTCACAGGAATCCTCGTCTAAAATACCAGATATCTCCAGGAAGGCAGCTACACGCCTGACTAAGTAACTGCCTTCTTCCTTATCCCTTTGGCTGCCTTCCTCACCCCACAGCATCTCCTCAGAATGCTTCCCGAGTGCACTCACCCACACAGGTCCTCCCATCGGGAGCTAGCTGCAGGCCAGGGGATGGACACTGACATCGGACCTGTCCTTTGACCACGTCACAGCCATACTGACAGTTTGCCATGGAACACGATAGGGCACCTGGGAAGAGAGTGGGTGAGCGGCTGCCTCCAGGAGGAAGAAAACATCTGTAACTCGTGTACTTTTCTCACGTGTCCAACAATAGGTGTCAGCGATTCAACAACAGAGAGTCAATGAACCAGCCCTCCAAGAAGGGCGAAGCAGGGTGGGAAGATGCTCTCGGACCATGGGATGATGGAAAAGTAGCCCCGCTCCGTCATCCCCTTTGGTGCTTTGGAAGGGTTGACAGGTAGAGATAAAACTTTCTCTGACACAGACTGTTCAGGGTAAACTGAGGTCTGTCTCCAGATGACTTGAGTTAAGGGCTCTTCCTAACCAACATACCAAATTAACTGTCTCAGCTCCATAGTCAAACCCCCTACAGGACAAAAGAAGATTCCCTATAGAGCCCCACAGTGTTACGGGACTCTGGAACCATGGTCAGATGCAACTAAAATACATTTTCATCAACTCAGAGTTCCAGTGATATGTCTGTGTAGCACTAAATAAAATTAGGTACTATCATTTTATATATACAATTCAAATAAATCAGGCCACTACTTGTTGATGATAATAGAAACATAAATTTTCAGCCTGCAGAGACCTTTAGGGTAGTGACCATCTTAGAAACACATCCCAGTGATAACAGAGAGCATCACACAATTCTCTCTGATAAAGATGCACGTGAAATGGACCCTCTTAGGCCTGGGGATGTACCTCAGTTGGGAGAATGCTTGCCTAGCCTGCATGAAGGCTTTAACTCTAGCAACTTATAAGACCAAATGTGGCCGTGCATGCCGATAATCTCAACACTCGGGAGGTGGAAGAAAGACAAGACCATTCCCATATATATATATATATATATACATATACATATATATATATATATATATATATATACATATACATATATATATATATATATATATATATATATATATATGTATATGTATATATATATCATGTTCAAGGCTAGCCTGGGATATATGAGACCCTATTTATAAAAATAATAATAATTTTTCCTGATGTTATATTCATTTCCACTTAAAACAGTTTTTTGATAATTCTTAAATCATCTTATAAAAATGGTCTGAGGAATATTTTTGAACAGACCAGATGAATTCTCTCTAAGCAATGCCCCAGTGATCGTTAAAATTCTTTGACATGGAGAACACGGGGGAAAAACACACTGAGAAAAACATTAGAAGATGTGATTCCTGCTCTAGATACAATTTATAAACCCATTTAATGTTGGCCTGCACAATAAGAAGAATGTCATGTATATAAATGTGCGCCTCTGGTTTTGATCTTTCATTCCTCGGGCGCGCACACAAACACGCTCACACATCCTGTTGGGTGGAGATGAAGAGGCAGCCTCCCCAGAGGCAGGCTACCAAAGCATGTCAGAAATCAAGCCTAGAGCACTTAGAAAACAGTTAAGATTCTTGACATACTTGAGCAGGACCCGTCTGGCAGCAGCATGTATCCGTTGAGACAGTAGCACTTGTAGCTGCCGAAAGTGTTCATGCACCTGTGCTTACAGGGCCGAGGCTTCAGGCCACACTCGTTTAAATCTGCGGACAGTGAGGGGTTAAATCAGAGACATCACAGCCTTGGCAGTGCTGGGAAACGTTCAAAACACCCCTCAGTGGAGAAGATGAGGGCAAAAATGGGTCAAGACAGCGAAAGCATCACTTCGGTGACAGATAAAAGTCCGTGCATATCATCCTAACTCGAATACCACATTGGGAGCACCCAGAGGCTGCTTGGGACTTTATGGATCTCTGAGCCTTAGGGACAGTTGGGAGCATTCTCCTCACAGACCTGTAATTCTAATTACAGACCTGTCTGTAATTCCTACAAAGAGCAGCATGCTCTCTTGTCTGTAGGGTGCTCTGTTGTCTGCGTGACTGCTACTAAGCTCACAGTACCTGCGCTCTGTCATTAGAGCCACTCTCGCTAATGGATTCTACTAAAAAGGATGCTACATGACACGTTTCACTTCATAGAGAATGTGCCAATTGTTAAAACATCAGAATGAGCTGACCTGTTCAAAGGGCAGCTATGTTTTCAGAAGGGAAAAACCCTGCAGGGATCAGACTGACTGCTATTCTGTTTGTTTGTTTGTTTGTTTGTTTGTTTTCCTGTTCAACTTGATAGGTGCTATACTGACTTCAGAGTAAAGAAAATTCAGCCCCCTGCACACTAGTCCACTCAGTCACAAAACAAGATTTTAAAGCTTTTCGACACGTTTCCCTTCGTGTGGCAGTTAAGAGGAGCATGTGGGAGCACTAAGGGACAAAACAGCATTATGTATTTTATGTTTATTGGCTTAAGTATCAATGGGAAATTAATGAATTCCACAATATAAAAGTTCTTGCAGCACAATTTGTACACTGCCTCAAGTGAACATAAAATTCGCAATGACATAAAACAATGAAATAGTAATGCTCGTAATATAGACCTCGTTAAAAAGAAATGTGACCACATGTTCACTTTGTCTGGAAACAGCAGCATAAGTGCCCGATTAGCATAATTTAATGATCAACTTATCCATATCACTGAATAAAAACACAGATAGTATAGCTAGCTACCAAGCCGTTTCCTAATCTAATCAAAGTTAAATCTGACTGCTCCTTTCCCAGAGGTCTGTGATAGCCTCACTGAAACATCCAGTTATACCATGTTTTAAAGTCACCAAATAAATATTACACCTCAAAATATTTTTCATATTAACGGACTTTCCAACTTGGTCTTTTTTTTCTGCCCTTACCGCAGTGCAAGCATATTGGCAGCAGGGCAGATTCTAGAAAGGTTAGATAAACACAGCAAATGCCATTTCCTATGTTTTCTTCAGTTTTTTGTTTTTATTGTCTCTTGCCCAGTCAAAGGTTTTCAAAACAGAACCACATTTTAAGTGTTTAAAAAAAGAATCCCTCTTCATAGAAGGTGCTATGTAGATTGTTGTATCAAAAAAGTTGACTTCTCTCTCCGTTGAAAGCTGCAGGAACAAGCATGGCTGCCTGGAGTGAAATTCTCCTGCCTGTTCATACTCCGTTGCCTTGTATTTAAAACTGTATTAAGCATTTGCATCAGGAAACTCTTTCTTAGCTCCTAAAAGTTTTCTCATCATCCTTAACATCAATCCTGCCAGTTCACGCTGGCTTCATGGCTCCCGGGAGACACCCTATGAAGTACTTATAAAGTTGACTGTAAGAGAGAATCTTATTTCAAACGCCACAGAGTAGAGTAAGATATGACTCTGTATTTCGGGAGAAGGCTATTGATGGCTTTTTAGAGTGTCAATTAAGATTCCCTAGTTTATTTTTAGAGAGCAACAGAAACTTCTGGTGGTTTCTTACCAGAACCAGCAGCTGTTTACAACCAGGGCAAGCTCACAAGCCAGGAGTATTTGATGCCAGTGGGAGTGAGTCTCTCTGACACCCGCCCCTACTTAAAGCTGAAGCCAATTAGAGGCGGCACCTCCACAATCTGGTCCAGTGCTGGTCATTGGAGCCCTAGGCATGACTTTGGGAATCCAGCCTGCTTGCCAGACGTCTTAAAGACTGCCTTTAATCCATATTTATCTTTTCCTTCCCATGGGAAAAGTGTTTTGTGGTTAGGAATCATGAAACCGAAAGGATATAAAAGCTAAGAGCTATGTTAAGGATGCTGAAGGGTAGCTCTCCGGAACTGATGGCTCTGGTATGGTGCACATGAGGAAGGACTCGGTTTTCTTTAAGGGGCTGGTCACTGGGAGTTTGACCATGCTCCAGTGTGCACACAATGGACTTGATTTTTCCTCCTCCTCGTTCTCCTCCTAGACCTCCTCCTCCTCTCCCTCTTCTTCCTCCTCTTTTCTGGGTAGGTGACAAAAGTAGGAGGACTGGGAAGTGAGTGTGATCAGGGTTCATGAAGCAAAATTCTCAAATAATCAATAAAAATATTATGTAAAAAAAGGAGCAAACTGTCATTTTTTAAAAAAATCTGAAAACTTGATCTATGAAAAAATATGGAAAAGGAAGAAAACAGAAAGCATTCAATGAATAAATATTAGGAGATATTGGTTCTATTACCTGATATTAAAAGCTATGTAATAATTCAGGCATGTAAAAGCAACTTGAGCAATTGCTCTAGCAGCTGCTAATGGACAGGATGGCATTCCCTTGACAGGTGGTTGGTGTTATGTTAATATCCCCGATGACTGCCAGGCCCCATCTCCAACAGACTCACAGTGCCCTTACCAGAACTACGACAGGCCTAGGAAAACAGGGGGTCCAGCCTGTGGTGGGAACAGCAAAGCTCCTGGCATCTTTTCCTCAGGGTTTCCAGTGTATAATTATCCCACCTTATTTCTCTGTTGACCCAAAGCCTTACAAAATTGAGGTAATATGTGATAAATGTGGTATTCACATCTGTATCTTTATCTAATCAAGTCAGAAGTTTTAAATGACACTTTCAAATTATGGTAAATGTCCTTATAACAAGCACGAAAGACTCCCAGTGATCCTCACTGTCTTATAGAAATTTAAAAGTTGGTACATGAGTCTAGAAAATAAACCTAAGTGTTTTTATTTTAAGGTTTCTTTAATCTTACCCTGGAAGCATAGTATAAGATCTATAATAAAATTATAACGAATTCTATCATGCACATAGCTTATACTAAAGGATATAATTTTATCCCTTATATTTAGACACTTTAAATACTACACATATAATTCATGAAGAACATTATCATCACGGCTACATTTAAGCAGGCTGGTGGATTCAGGAGCTAGCAGCGGGAAGGTGGGGTGAGAAGGGAGCTGGACCAGAACAGAAATGCAAGCTGCATAGCGTCATTATTTGACTTCAGGACAAAGAGAGTCAGAAACTGTATTAGCATGCAGACAACGAAAGGTAGCTTGAAAAACCTGGGAGAAAGCCCTCACCTAGGGAAGCCACTGGAGTTTTACAGAAAGCCACCTTCCATTCACTTTAAAGCACCTGGACTTTTCCCCTTTGATGCTTAAATTGGATGATATTTGAGAAATCTAACCTTTGAAACTTTATGTCACAGGTGAATATTTGTCTAAATATCGACGGCCATAACTCTCTGAATTATGAGCAACTCTAAAACGAATGCCAACGTTCTGGCCCCTTGTACAGAACGAGTACAAATTTAGCAAGTTCCCAATCAGCAGAGGCAACAATTTTTCACCAGCGATCTCAGTTACTGTGAGTTAAGCACATCAGCGGGTAAAGATAAAATCTAGAACTGGAGAGTGCTCCTGCCACCACCTTATTCCCCTACAGATGTTTTCATCACTATGGAGACTACAAAACAGTTCCGGGTGACCGGGTTCACAGCAGCCCCACAGACAAGCAGGGCAAGAGCTACCTTCCTGTCCCCCACTACACAGTGGTGATAAAACTGAGATGTTTCCAACAGACTACCAAGGAACAACTGATTAGGACCAGAACTCCGCCCTTTGGCCATTACAGAGTGTGCACCAAAAGGAAGGAGCCAAAGTGTGGTCTGATTTCTAAACAAACCTAAAACCCCATATCCCAGACAGTAAGAGAAGAAGGGCATTACATTCCTTTTCAAATCTACTGGAAAAAGTCATCGAAACCCATAGCTTCAGAGAAGAATTATTGACTCTTCCTAAATACGAAAACAAAACCTATCTTGCAATCTGATTTTTGGGAGAAGGTTTCCAAACTCAGAGAAGAGGGGAAAGTAGCCATTTGTGGTACAGGAAGAGGAGAGAAAGCTCCCTGCTTTCCAGGGCACAGAGAATCAGCAGCAGGTGACAACTCCCAGGCCTGCTTCGCATGCTCAGGCTGAAGGCTGGGCATCTCTGCACCAGCCTTCATTGCAAGAAGTCACATAACTGCAGGAAGCCTTGCAGGTGAGAGTAGCGGCTACCTGAGACAACGCACGCTCACCCCTTGAAGGTACATTTGTGGCTTGATGATCCGGGGGTTGGAAAAGAGGCTGTTCACTGCCTTGGTCAAGAGGAGTTGGGTGGAAGGACTCATCTTCACAGCGGGGAGAAGGTAATAAGAGTCAGCTTTGAACTGATGTCATTTCTAGCCCTAAAAATCTTCACAAGTATATATTAAACAATTACAAAATGTTGATGGAGCTTAATAGGGCTCTCTGGCTACTTCACAAATAATTTCCAACCATTTTCTCTCTTTCTTTATTTTCTCTCTAACAATTTCTGATAGTCACCTTCCTTTCCAAAGAAAAATTATAAATTAATAATCCACCATTCTTAGACCATTAAAAAACAAAATAAGATTAGCATGTCACGTTCATCAACAGAAGTTAGACAATAAAACTAAATTATACAAATATTGACATAATCAACTAACCCTGTTTAGAATATTAAAGTTTAAATGACCAATTTAAGAGTTATCATATATTGTTACATTGCTAATAGTAGTTTAAAATATTCCCAAGCAATGCACAAATGCTTATTTGCATATGGACTTTCCCTAAATCATAAGATGACAGACCACCATGCTTTTATTCAAAAGTAAAAACTTACGCTACGTTGAATTAGAATGCACATCAGACACTTTAAAAAGCAATGCTACCTGTTACCTTTGATATCTAACCAACTACGGCGACATGACTGGGCTCAAAGCTGAATGTCGAAAGTCAAGGAAGCCTCTTGGCTTTCTGTGTCACAACACGCTGTTTATCGGTCCCTTAACCTTCTAAATCAAAGGCACATTTGTTTCTGGGGTTGGAACTTTTAGAAAGCAAGGTTGTTGATAATACCCTAGTTAAGGTGAAAGCACTCACAGTGTGCTCAGCTCGGCAATCGGCGTGCTGCTGTAAGCAGTACACACCCAGACTTAACAATGTCTGGCTCTACGTCGTGGTTCTATGCTCGTCTTTCCTTGGATGAGGAAATCAACATATGGATCAGAAACCAATCCAAAACTAGTTAGTAATCAATACTTATAAATGATTTCTTCTGAAATTAATATGAAGTGTTCATTTAGAAGAATGTCTTAATTTCTAGAAAAAAAAATTATGACCACACGATATGTTTGCGTGCTTAGAATCTCCAGGTGATGTAATTTATATGCCAAAAGGAATTCTCCAGTAAGACAACTATAAAAGGATTATTTAAAATAGTATTCTTTCTTTGATGGGACAGATTTGTTTGGGTAAAGATGCTTAAGGAGAAGGAAATAGGCATGAATAACATTACTGGAGAATAACAAGGGTGGGGGAGCAAGTGATTAAAGATAATCTTGTCAGAATTTAAGTTTGAATTCCATCCATTGTAAAAGGCAGTGCGTGTCTTAGAGAGTACGCTAATGATTTCAAAGGCATACGTTCATAGCTGACCTTAGAGCAACAAGTCCAGAAAATGACTCAGAGGGAGGAGCGACACACCCCCACCCCCCACCAGCCTGGGTGTGTAGACTTTTAAATCCAGCCAGTTGAAAGCATGGTTTGCCCTCCCGTTCTGGTCGCGCCCAGGCATCTCTCAAATACTAGTGTCTGTTATTCATTCGAGAGCTTTATTCTACCAAGCAGGTTCCCACGGCTGCTTCTGAAGCAGATGGTACCTGCACTGAGATTACCTTACCCCACTGCCTAACTGATCACATGCTAATTTCCAGTTATGTGAGATTTTTTTTTTCAAACTTACTGCTTACTGACTTTCCTCTATCTCTGAAGCATGCTTTCTACTTCATGAAAATGTGTAGGTCTAGATAAAAGCAGTTAATTTATTGTGTGGTAAGTCTGCACAACTTGCTTTGGTAAGGTTTATAGGGACTTCAAGCTGAGCACACACTAACCCAGGCATAAGGTGTGATACCAAAAATCTCCACGGGACTCTCTTAGGTTCCTATGACTCTTAAGACCAAGAGTCTTGTGTGAATCTGTTACTAAGTGGGTAATGTGCACTTAGCAACTATGAGTCCCATGCCAACATTCCTTAGGAACCCAGAAATCAGAGAGGCTGCAAAGGTCCTTGCTGCCCAAGAATGAACCAGGCCTGTTGGGATGCACCCTGACTGCTGTCTTTACAGGGACACCAAAGTCACACGTTTTTAAGATATGTGAGCTTATTTTTTGTCTTCAAGTAAAACATAACTCTTATCTTTGCAAATGAAAGCTGACATTAACTTTTCTTTCTTTTTAGCGTTTTAACTCTAACAGTTGAGATTTGCAGGCATAGTTAATTAAGAAGAGGAGTCTTGTGTGGAAGGCTGTGGAGGAAGAGTCAAATAATCAAGTTTCCAGTTGCAATTTTTCACTGAAGACTAGCATAGCAAAATGAATACAGAGGATGTAAGCCATAGCTCGAAGCCAACATAGCTTTTCCCAACTAGTTCTGTTTACTTAGGCAAGACACCTAATATCTCTGACTTTTGGTCTCTTCAAATGGGGTCAGTTTTGTTATTACCTATATACCTAAGTATAACAAATGGTATCCCACTTCCTAAAAGGCTTACCAACTTATTAGTGGAGGAAGAAGAAATTCTAGAATGTAAGACTTAAAACTGTATGTATGTATGTATGTATGTGTGTGTGTGTGTGTGTGTGTATGTATGTATTTTTATGTTTTATTTGTATGCATGTGTATATGAGGTGGTGGTGGGGTGTGTGTGCCATGGCACATGTGTAGATGCCAGGGGACAACTGTGTAAATTTAGTTCTCTCCTTCTACCTTTATGTGGGTTCTAAGGCTCAGACTCAAGGTACCAGACTTACCCAGGAAGAGCTTTTATTTGCTGATCCCTCTCAGTGCCCCAGAATATAAGAATTAAATTACAGATTTAACCATTTGCTTCTTCATAAACAAATTCTAATGAGTATCCAAGAACACAAGTACGGGAACATCTTTTGGGACAATATATTTGTCTAAGATTTACCATCCTTTTTTGGTTTTTAACTGTTTCATAGTTGGGAGAAACAGCTATGAAAATGGCTGGGGGCAGAATTTGGAATTCTTTATGTGTCCAGGATAGAGGTGCCAGGGCTCCCACATGGTTTGCCTACCTTGGTTGCAGGTTTTCCCAGCAAATCCAGGGTGACATTTGCACTTGTTTGGCCCGACGCACTCTCCGTGTTTGCACTGTGGTTGACACACAGCTGTGGAAAGAGGACAGTGTGTGTCAATCCTGGGTCAGCAGTGCAGCCCCCATAAAGCGCTAAGGTCACAGACCAGTGTGACGATACAGCACTAACAACTTACAATAAAGTCGCAAAAGTTATGCTAAAAATTTCTTTCTGCAGCCTACACTATGAACATGCATGTATGCATTTATCATGTATGCATCACTTGGGACTGAAAAACTTTGTCACCTGAGCATACTGCTCAAATAATTAAAAAAGGTCACACATACTTTTACAAAAATGTTCACACACAATTTCAAACGTACTCTCTCAAGTACAAGTCAACAAAACGTTTAGTCTGAACTTACTGGGTTTCTATGAAATCAATAGAGTTTTCCAGGCTAGGATGTGACTTGGTAGTAAATACTTTCCTAGAATGTGGGCGACCTGGGTTTGATCAACAATATGGTCACAAACCAAAAAGACATAAATTTCTTATTAAAGATCAATGAATTACTTTATAGGCAATCAAAGCCTAAAAATAAAGTGATTAAAAATGAAACAAATAAAAACAAAGTTCTTCATTACTTCTATTCATAGATATTCTCATCATCTCGGTCCCTCTTAACCCTGGCGTGCATTACAGTTATTTTTTTTTCAACTTATAGTGGCTTCCTGTATCTCAGCAAAATTGAAAGTTCTCAGTTTAACCTTATTGTTCTCTAACAAGCACACTCCCTTCTCCGAGAAGGCAAGTCTTTTTCCAGCTCAGAAGTTTCTCTCTGCCTTGTATCAGGGGCGTTTCATGGGGAGCCTTTCCTTCCTGGGAGCACCTGGCAATGCCTAAAGACATTGTGGAGTTTGCTGGCAGATAGGGAGTAGACAGCCTACCATGTTCAGATGTCCCACCTACAAAATAAACTATCTAAATGACACCAGAATGTCATGGAGCCAAGGATGGGAAAGACTGTTCTAGCATACCCTATCTGTTCATGATATTACTCTAATATGAAAAATAACAGCATGATTTCTGACTTCAAGGAGCTGACAACCTATTTAAAGCAAAATTATTCCATGTTCTTTTCTAGATTTAAAGTGTGTCTCTGTGTGTGTGTGTGTGTGTGTGTGTGTGTGTGTGTGTGTGTGTGTACACATGCATGTGTGAATATAGGCTCTGAAGAATCCAGAAGAGAACATCAGATCCCTTAGAACTGGAGTTATAGGCTGTTGTGAGCCACCTAACATGGGTATTGTGAACCAAATTTGGGTCCTCTGCAAGAGTAATCCATACTCTTAAAACACTGACCCATCACTCCAGTGCCACGACCCATGTTCTCAATTCAAGACAATAATTACTCATGAGCATAGTGGTTAGCAAACAGCCAATGTGTAAAGACATCACCGCATACGGGCTTGGACAGGAAGCTTCATAAAGACAAGTGTGCTGGATCGTGAAGCATGGGAACAGAGAAGAAAGATCACCCATGGAGAGGAAACATGTGCAGTGAAAGTGGACCAAAGGTGAGAGGTCAGTCGAGAGGCCTGGGTAGCTAACAAGATGAGTAGATGCTCTCGGAAGAGTAAGGAGCAACCGATCATGCTTGGAATGAGATGGTGGTGTTCCTAAAGTCTCAGACTGAGGAGTGATACTTTATCTGCAGGAAATGGAAAGTTTCTGGAGGACTTTCACAATCAGGAGAATTACTGTGAAAAAAAACCGTGAGGGCACTGATGTAGTGAATCATTCCGAGGTAAAGGGGGGCGATCAGATCCAAGAAGTTCAAGTTCAGGCTGGACCTAGACATCCATGCGTTGTGCTCCTGACAGGAAGAGATGAACTTCAGTCTCCAGCAGGTGCAAAGCAGATAGGCCTTGAGCTAGGGCAGCGCCATCAACCCTCCCTCTGCCTTCTGACGCCTTGGACTCCTGTCCCTTCTCTGCAGCCCATGCTGTGCTCCACTCTGGGACGCGGAATGTTCCAGTTTCCTCGGACAATTCTCAAACATTCCCCTGACACTGCTGCATCCGACCTACACTGTATGTTCATTTTGGACATTCCCTCGCTCAGCTCTCCTTGGTCTCCCACGAGTGTACTGGCCCTGGCCCTGTCAGCCTATTTATTATGACAATTAGGCCCATTGACTACAATCCCTACTGTGGCTTTCTAGTATTACTTCCAGTGAATGGGTCAATAGTTTATACTGAATGAAGATTTTTAAAGGAAGTCCTCCAAACATGGTTCTCTGTAATATCTAGACCTCATCATCAAGCAATGCAAGTTTGGGGGGGAAAAGTTCATTTTAGAGAGAAAATATTGCAGCAATGTTAAAATGGCTTGGCAGATAAGGGTGCCTGCCACCAAGTCTGCCCTGGTAAGATGGCTCAGCAGGTAAGAGTGCCTGCTACCAAGTCTAATGAGCTGAGTTTGATTTCAAGGCCCTATATGGTAGAAGGGAACCTCCAGCTCCCACAAGCTGTCCTGTGACTTCCACTGGCACCATGGCACGTGCACATGCACATGCATACCTAAATAGATAGATACTTTTTTTTTAAAAAAAGATTGCTATTCCCTTGATTATGACATTTTTATATATGAATGTAAACTAAATAATCAAGTCTTCGGAGGCGCCCAGAACTTGATATTGTCCTTAAAAAGTAGCATTACATATCTGTTCCATGTGAGTCAGAGGGATAGTTCCCTAGGATAACTGGGATGTGAAAATATCTGAAGCTATGGAAAGGTGGCTTTAAAAGGTCCCTGCAAACATGATGTTCATTTGGAGGACAGGTGATGGTGCGGACTTGTGGCCTCCAGGTTGGACTGCCTTTGACCTCTGACCAGCTGATGGCCATCCATTCATGGCTTTGTCTACCTTCTACTCACAAAGGGTTTTGTTGTCCTCTCTCCTTTCTTATTTGCTCTCAGCAGGATGCCCTAATCTTAGGAGCATCAAATGTACACACTCCAAGAGGTCAGGGCTGTTAATGGTGCTGCTACATTTGGGGACTCTGCTGATTGCGTTTCTACCTGAAGTAACCAGCAGTTACAGATTACCCAGCAGCTATTAAAAGAGGTAGAGTACACAACAGAGCTGACACAATCAATTACTTTCTTCAGAGAAAATTAAAACTGTTGACAAAAGTGTTGATAAAACTCCTCCCCACCAATCTGTGTTTTAGGTCTGGGATAGAAGTCGGTAAATATGCACCAAGCATTTATTATCCTTGATACACACATATGGATAGATGGAAGCATGACTAATTTTATTTTGACCATGCCAAGGGCCAGGATTAGAGAATTTCAAAGCAGGGAAGGAGTGTGGACAATGACTGTGATCACAGAGCCTCAAGTCTAAACTATGACCACAGAGAGCAAACATCCAAGGGAAGGGGCAGTGGAGACTACAGGCAAAAACTTTCCAGTGTGAACAGGTGGAAGAGGGAAAGGCAGTGAGGGGGTTCTCACCGAATGGGACGTCTTTGTAGGCTATCCCCTGAAGTGCTTAGACAGCAGGTGAGATCAAAGGAAGCCCCAGAGAGACCACAACAGGCCAGCAGCATGCTTTGGCTCCCTGCCTTTCCATTTCCTTGTTGCCTTACTACAGAATGTCTTTCTGCTTTTACTTCATATAAAATATGCACGGTAAGTTTACAATGGAAAATTATACTTTCTATTCTCCTTGGCAGATAGGAGTAACCAAAGGACCCAATTCTAGCTAATTTCTAATATAAACAGAAGTCACTGAGTGGAGCCATTAGGATGCTACTTAGGGGAGCTTGTCAAAACAAAAACAAAAACAAAAACAAAAACAAAAACAAAAACAAAAACACCTGTCTGTGTTCCTGCTGGGAATGGAGAGTTACAGCTCACTTCTAACCAGTGATGCTGAGAATGAAAAGAAAGATAGAGAAGGATTCATAACATCAGCCCCATTCCTTCTGGCACCGTCGCACCCAGCTAAATACAAACCCCGACTGGTCTTGAACACTAGGCTCCGGAATACGAACTTAACAACCTGCTCTTATCAAGACAGACAAGGGGATTTTGTTCTGCTTTTTTTTTTTTTGGATACACAGTTGGAAGTCCTATTAGTAACTTCTAATATAGAAATAGAACACACCATGTTTTTTGTATCTACAATGCCACATACTCATGCAAGTATGCAAAGAGCTTCATTGATATATATAAGTAATCAGAAAGCGCATGGCTATTTTAAAAACTATGCAAAATTGGTTCCCCATTTTTGTGTAAACTGGCCTGCCTAGTAATAACTTATTCCATTGTAACGTGGCTTTCAGGGATGGGCAAAAACTGCATGCATAAACTATGCTACTCAGTGAATTGAGGCATCTGCCTGACTGAAGAGACTGATCTGTTTTTATCTTGTAGTAATCTTCCAAACTGTCAACAGGAGATAGTGCATGGAGCCTGGAGGAAATATACTCCAGGTAATCAGGGAGGCTTACGTGGGTTCTCTGATCTCTGTATGGACCAGGAACAAGAGAGACAGGCCACATTTGATGGTGTACTGCTCCTGCCATACTTATACGGTTTCAACTCAGTAAATAAAGGCCTCTTGAGGGTCACTGATCTGAGAGATTTTTATTGTCCCTTCAAGATAGTGCACAGAGGTACATCACACTCAAAACATGACCCAATATTGCTGTCACATCTCTGGGGTCGTTGAGTAACTGCTAAGTCGTTGTTTTGACTAAACAGAGAAACAAGTCTCCATATTCAAAGCAAACACAGTTCTTCAATACCCCAATTTCATGCTTCTCACCTATGAGTATATTCTAAAATTTACACAGAGTCATCCTGACTATTACATCAGGGCTTGTGAAAGCTCAACAGTGCCTTCTTGTCCTGACAGAAAATATCGATCTATCTATCCAAAGCTAGGAGGCAATTAATCTTACTTATTAACTGTGTAATGTTTCATACCCAAGTGAATCATACTGGCCACCAAGGGCCAACGTCTGGACTAAGGAGGACAAGCTGTGATGCTAAGGGGACAGCTGTTCTGGAAAGCAATGAGGAAAAAGCCAATCCAAGCTCTATCCATGACAGGGATTTTCTTAATATAAGAATGCCTCTGAGTCCTTGAATCTCATCTGTCATTTTGACATGGTGTCCTGCCTTCCCCTCCAAGTCATCTTCCTTAGCAACAAGGTGACAAAAGGCATTCAAGAGCAGAGAAGAAAGAACAGCTGGAAAACTGTCTGTTAGAGAGCTCCCACAATTCCCAACCACTCCATGGACTGGATTTGGGTAGATTTGGGGAGGGGTGGGATGCAAATATGAAGAGAGTCTCATTTGCAAAGCACAGTTGACCTTGGAAGAGAAAACATTGCTAAAAGCTATGTGAAATCCCTCGCTGCTTATTAATAGAACCTAGAAGGAATGGAAGCAGAGTTTATAAAGAACTGCTGGAAAGGGCCCTGAGCCATCACGTATCACATGCAGAACAAAACCCATCAGGCAAGATCTCCAGAGGAAAACAACTCTGTTTGTCCCAAACATCGTATTGACACTCGTCAATTATTCAACAAACTCAAAACATTAAATTCCTGCTGTAATTAAAAACAGTGTAAAGAACCTCTGGTTCTTATCTAAAAGGCTATCGAGGAAATGCTCTCTTGGACACTAAATTAAAAACCATTTCACGTGGCCGATTTTTTCCTTGTAGTATCCATATAAGGCAGGAAAGATGTGGCCATTGCCACCGAATCAGCTCAGGCTAAGTGAGTTGACCAATTTCAGCAAAAACATCTTGGTTCAGGCCAATGGTGGATTAAAAAAGAAGAGGGAGGCCAGCGTGTGAGGTAATTTGGAAATAGGAAGGAGAGGTTATGATAAAGTGCTAAGCAGAGAGGAATGAGAGCTGAGAATGGTGTTCAAATGCATAATGGCATGCAGTGACACCTCTAAGGATAAGTGCCCTGAAGAAACAGTCTATCATCCCCAAAGACTCTAGGGGAACCTGCTAGAATATCTTAAACTACAATAATCTCTTTGTTCTATTGCTCATTGTATACTCTGAAGCTTTAATGAAGTATTGCTACATATAAGGGTTTGTTGTGGTGGTTTTTTGGGCGGGGGGTTGGTTTGTTTGGGTTTTTGCAAAAATTGACATCACTATAATTAAACTTTTAACTAAAAGTGAACTATAGTAAAAAAAAAAGCCAGGATTGATAAATTGGTACCCACTTAGAGAACGAAGTGAAATAAATAACAGTGCCTTCCAAGAGTTGTCTGGCAAGAGCTCGCTTCATTTTCTGTCTCTGGGAACATCCGACTCAGAGGACTTTCTCAAGGATCGCTTTCCCTCACTAACTGCCTGTATTTCTAGAGAAGCCCACAGGAATGGAAGAGGCTGCGTATGAATCTTTGTGCCTCCATCCAGCTTCTGTTGATCCTCACTGAGCACGCTACCATTGCCCTTCAAAACTCTCTTCTGGGCTCGAGAGATGGCTCAGCGGTTAAGAGCATCGACTGTTCTTCCATGGGTCCTGAGTTCAATTCCCAGCAACAGCATGGTGGCTCAGAACCATCTGTAATGCTCTCTTGTGGTGTCTCTGAAGAGAGCAACAGTGTACTCACATACACACACATACATTTTTTTAAAGCATTTTTAAAAATCTCTCTTGGTACTGGTGTCATTTTTCAATTTACTTGAAATTTTGCTCCTGTGTTCATGGAGACAGAGTGGGATTTAGGGTAAAACCAGATCAGACTTTAAGCACATCTGAGGAGCTGTTGCTATGCATTCCTTTGGAAAGGTAGATAGTTCTGTTTTCTTGTTAAGTGGCTATGTGTAGCCGGATGCACAATAGAGCTTGGGGTTCTCTTTCTTCAAAGAGGGAGACCATAGAAAGTTACAGCGTTCTCCCACAGCAGAAAGCAGAACCATATTTACAGAATGTTGGAGATCTATGCAAAGCATGTGGAAGTTGGCTTGGTGAGTTCCCTCCCACTGGCCAGATTCCAGATGGTGGGAATATCAAGAAGAGTAATAATGCCAATGTATAATAATTGAGCCACAACAGAACTCATGGGCTTGACGAGATTCCGAAAAGAGAAGAGGCTTGCCGCCTCCTTGTAAAGGATGCCAGGTAGTAAGACATATGATGGAACCGGAGAAGCAGGACATCATAAGCACCACTGAAAAGATGTGAAGAGTATCTACAAGCCAACAGAAGGTACAGGTTCAACTCACCCCACTGTGGACCGTCTACTAATTCATAGAAAATGATAGTAAGGTAAGAAAGCAGATACAATGTCAGTAGTTACAGATAGAGTTCATCAGATGGAGTTCATTGATATCCACTGGCATCATTCTTCCTTCTTTTCAATGGAAACTTTCTTGGGTTAGAGAGAGAGAGAGAGAGAGAGAGAGAGAGACAGAGACAGAGACAGAGAGACAGAGAGACAGAGAGAGACAGAGAGAGAGAATTTGATAATATGGATACCTAGACTAGCATTCTTTGAGAGCTATTGCTCCTTTTTCCAATGTGTTTTCTTCATAGGGGTTGAGTACAGACATTGGAATAAGAACTCTGGGGAAATAGATGAATTATAAAGATTACCCAGCTGTCTTCTCCTCTCGAAGCTAGGTGAGAGGCTAAACATTCACCACATTGTCTTTTTCATTTTCTTTGATGGAAAACTCACAGGACTCAGATCAAACTTGCCCCCAGGTTTACTGAGAGAACTGAAAGGAACCCTGTAGTGAAGTACAGAGAGTATCAGCTATCTCAGCATCCTAAGTGTTCATTAAAATAGTGTCCTAAGGATGGCAAAGAGGAGAAGCCCTCTCCAAGACAAAGTACGAGAACTATGGCTATAACAAGTGAACACGACTGATCCCTTGTCCTGGAGCAGGTAGGTCCAGTAAGGAGACATGGGAGCAAGCACAGATGTCTTGAGAACCAAGGACCCCGGAGGGGCAGAGCTTGTCATGTGGGTTTAGGAAAGCGACAAACTGTTGTAGAAAGCAGTGCTGACTGATTCAACGATGTTGACAAGACATCAGATAGCACAACGCAACAACTCATCAGGAAATGATGAAACACATGATAGTGTTTCAATTAGCTTACACTTACCATATCTATTTTAGTTGAAGATTTGATCCTCTCTAAGGAGACACCAAACTTATGGAGGTGTCATCATTAAGGACAGAAAAATTTTAATGTAGCTATCTTTTCCTTCTTCAGTAACAAAAATCCCTATGTTCAAAAGATTCACTAACATGTGAATCAAGCCACACACTCATTGTTTCAAAAATTAAATCAGTATTAGGACTGTGCCTACACTAATATGATGTGGGATGTTTGTGACTTTGACCGTTTGGGTTTGTTTATTTATTTATTTATTTATTTATTTTTAAATTATTAGTTGTTCCCACATTGACTGATAGAAAACCTTAGGCAAGTCTTGATAACCTAAATGCCCATTAGTATAAAACCGGTTAAGCGAGAGAGGGCACAACAGTCCTTCTCCCTTCAGTCCAAGCCTAAGCCACCATTAGAGGCTTCCCTTGACTGAGATCTGGAATGGTGGTCTCCCTGTATTCACTCATCGGCTCCCTTCATTTGCCTTGCTTAGTCATCCTTGCCTGAGCACTTGGTTAGCATGCAAGCCATATTGTATGTCTGAATTCTTCTCCAACCACAAGTGTCATCTCCAATCACATATGGTGTCTGTTAGACTCATATGTAGACAGGCTTCAGGACTCAATTTTTACCTTCACTATCTCCAAAATTTGCTTTAGCCTCTTGTACTAAGTACAGCCCTCCTCGGGGCTTTTTCTAAGTCTCTCTATATATGTCTGTTATAAATCACAAATACATACATTTACATATACATATTTCATGGTATCTTTGAAGAGTTTCACAAATCTAGCTCCCAGACCTTGAGTTCTTTAAATATACAAAAGTTCCTTTGAAACATAACTCAGTCTTTTGACAAAGACAGCCATGACAGGTATACAAGGTGTTAGAAGAACACAGCCGAATTTCTCTGCATAGAGGTGGAAGACAGAAAAATGCCAGGGACTGCCTTCAGGATTGAGCAATGAATCTGAAAGGAGTGGAAATGTATAATGTGGGCAGCGGAGGGACTCAGAATGAGCAGCAGCAGAATGGTCAGAAAGGCACAGGAAACAGCACAGGCTCTGCACCTGAAGGGCCAGTGCCACAGAGACAGACAGACAGACAGACAGACAGACAGAATATATATATATATATATATATATATATATATATATATATTCTCAGTAGAGTGAACACATGTAAACTAAGTTCCTTTCTGAACCCTAAGAGAGAGTTAATGAAATATAAAGTTACAAGGGAGGCAGAGTAAAGATGCTCATTTTCAGAGTAAATTGTCCTTCCTAAATATCTGCTCATTAAAATTACATCTCCTGCATATTTTTGTTGTTGGTTAAAAAAAATTTTTTTATTAGATATCTTCTTCATTTACATTTCAAATGCTATCCCCTTTCCTAGTTTCCTCTCCAAAAGTCCCCTATATCCTCCCCACTCCATGCTCCCCAACCCACCCACTCCTGCTTCCTGGCCCTGGCATTCCCCTATACTGGGGCATATAATCTTCACAAGACCAAGGGCCTCTCCTGCCATTGATGGCCGACTAGGCCATCCTCTGCTACATATGCAGCTAGAGACACGAGCTCTTGGGGGTACTGGTTAGTTCATATTGTTGTTCCTCCTATAGGGTTGCAGACCTTGTTGTTGGTTTTTGAGACAGGGCCTTGACAAAACCCTGCCTGGCCCAGAAATCAACACATAGACCCACCTCTGCCTCCCAAATGCTGAGATTAAATATGTGTGCCGCCAGGCCTAGATCCTTCATAATTTTGATTCCTATAATATAGAAAGTCCTATCCCTTCACATTTACACGTGGGCTGAACTGACTGGACAGTATGTCACAGATGTTGCTCCACTGGGTGTAATGGTGTCTGAAATGCTGGCTCACCCTCGGGGGCAAACACTGCAGCAGAAAAAATAACGTTGGTCCACAAACCCCCAGAATAGCAGAGGGTGCATGAACCAGGCTCCATGCAAATGTAATAACAGAATGTAGAGAAGGGACAGAGGTCAGCTGTGACAGTAAGGACAGCATACAAAAGAAAGTGGGGTGTGAGCCCAGGCTTGACTGAGTTAGGAAGGCATACAAACTCCAAGAGCAACCCCGCCCGCCCACCCTTCCCAGCAACCACTCACTTTCCTCTAAACAGTTGTCTATAATTAGAAATGCTAGGGACATCAAATAGAAGAGGAGGTGGGGGCGGGACGAGAGAATCTGCTTATAGAGGGTGACTTTTTTTCCACGCTTGATATAAAGAGATGCTGAATCACTGCTTCCATTCACATGTGGGCCACAGGGTGAACTGGATGGCATCTTCACACCAACCCAACAAAAGCTTTTAGGAAACACTTCCGCAAATAGGATATGATTTTGCCTACGGCACGTTCTTCAACTTCAAGATGACCCTCTGTTAGGTATTTGTGACAATTAGCGAGTTGGCTGGAAGGGTCCAAGAACAGGAAGGAAGATATAAGTAGTGAGTGGAGGGGGCGGGGGGGAGGGGGACCCAGAGTCACACTGTGTCCGCCAGACTCCGGTACACATCAAACTTTTCCATTTCAAAGTCTCACAAGTGTTCCACATTTAACACGTCCCAAACTGGCGTCACCATCTGCACCTTCTCCTGTGTCCTCTCGGTCACCAAAGAACTCACGGGAAACTTTTGACTCCTCCTCAATTCTCCTTCTTGATTCATTCCTCTTCACCGTCTTCCACAATAGCCACTTCGTTGGATTGAGTATGTGCCAGTCCCTCAGCTAAGTGCTCTGTAAATAGCTTCTCATTTAATCCTTACTTAGAATTCCAGTGAGGTAGGAGTCTCATCTGCCTTCTGCTAAAATGAAGTTGTACTCAGAAAAGATCCTCAGGAAACCCCACCCCGTCGCTGCCTTCACTCTCCGAGTCCCCATCCATCCTGCTTTGGGGATTTTTTTCAGTGCCTTGCTGTCTTTTCTATTCCCACCACTACTTACAACCAAAGTCTAACTTTCCACCTCGCACTGTAAAAACTCCAGCTCTGAACCTCAAATAGTTATTCCTTAAACTGCCAAAGAGAAAGTTCCAAAATTAGCCCCAAACCTCAAATGTCTGCACGTGCCAGGCATTTGCCCTGAAGGAAGTGAGCCTGGGTAAAACAGAGCATGGGCTCCTTCCACCCGGGCTGCTGCTTGTAGCCCACGGGTTCCCTGAAGCAATGCCAAGTCACCAATTTTCAACACTGTCTGTGGAATCCACGTTTTCCTGTGAAACACTGACAATTTCAAAAACAAGCTAAAGCATCCTGACCAGAAAGAAATTCACCTTTAGGTTAGGTTGGGCTCCTCGGCACCAGCTCATATGGTCTAAGGTAGTTGCAATTTCCTTGATTCAAGTCTTTACCGAGGTCCTGTATTGCCCTGTGGTCAAGGCTAATCTACTTAGTATGACATCAAAGGCTCCTGAGAGATCCCTACTTGCTTCTCTTATCAGACATCCTTCAAGCGTTTACCCCACGGCTGAACTGGGACGCGTACACTTACTTCCTGGAATGTGCTCATTTTGGCTTCTGAGATCTTTGTGCAGTTCTCTGTTTTCCCTTCACTTGCCTTATCCACAACTTAGCTGGGCCGTCCCTTCTGGTCTACAGTGCTGTCCACTGAGAGGCACATTCACACTATCCAACATCATTTACATCACATTACAATACATCGCTCTCATCCAGCGCTGCCGTGGACCTTAAGCCCTGATGCTGAGCGGAACTCAAGATCAAGCATGTGATTCGGTATTACTTACGGAACAGACGAGTTAACTGAACACCGTGGAACCTACGGACCTCTCATTGCTCCGACTCAGAAGGGATAGATTCGTCCCCTGAGCTTCCTCAACTCTTCTTTAGTTGTCATTTATTGTTACTGGGGGAGGGGAGCCACACGTGAGGGCTTGAGCGCCACGGTGGCATGCGCATGCGCAGTCAGTTTTTTCAGGTCTACCTTTATAAATGTTCTGGGTGTTAACTCAGGTCACCCGCCAGGTGTCATGCGCCCATGGAGCCATCCTGTCTGCCCACCCTCAACACTTCATCCCTAACTTTTCCCTATGTTAGAGTTATAAAAGGAATAAAGGCCAAAATCTTATATGACTGAGTTCCTTAAGAGCGAAGGTCCATGCTCTGTTCATCTCTGTACACCCCTGGCTCCTAAATTTAGCTCCTGGTAAATCATGGTAACTGTAAACGCTAAGGTTCCAGAGGGCAACTCTGCCTTCTTCTACTTATTTTAAGTGTAAGCACTGTGAGCTAACCAAAACCTTTCCCCTGAGGGCTTTATGCAAAGATATTATTCACAACAGGGAAAAGAAGTGGCGCCAACCAAAGACAGCACTCCAGCAAATGGCTTTATTCTAGCAATGAACAACGAGAAAAATGTGCTACTTCCTGTTAACTCTTGCAAAAGATGGACATGGGAAATGAAAAGCAATTTAAATGTGCTCTTCGCCCTACAATGCAGGGAAACACAGCTCAGAGCTCTGTTTGTGATCTACGTTTGAATGAACACATTCATCAAGAACTATTTAAACATTGGTTGACATGTCAGTGTGGACGGAGGAAATATCAGAGGCACCACCCCTAGATCAAAAGCTGCAGACAGCGACTACTGACAGAGGGAGAATTAGTCCTTCCCTGGAGGAACCCCCTAAATGGTTATCCAATAGCCAGTGGTCAGCCTTAAAACCATACACATACAAGTGACACAACATGGAGCCAGTAAGTTGTATTTATATAGTTATTTGCATATACATATGTAACAATAATTAAAGGAAAAGGCCATCAATATGGGGGGGGGGGGTGAGAGGTCAAAGGAAGGAGAGAATAATGTAATTGTGTCTTACTTAAAGAGTTAAGGAAATTGTTCTCAAACGCTGGATCTGGCAGTCCACACCTGTAATCCCAGTCTTTGGGGTCAGGGGAAGTCAAAGCAGGAGGAGTCGGAATTTGAAGTCAGTCTGGACTATATAGAGAGTTTGTTTAAAGCTGACTTGGGGGTCCATAGAGACACCTGGCTACCTGATAGAGAATGAGGAGGAAGGAAGGTGGGGGAGGAAGGGGATGAAGAGAAAAGGAAGAAAAGAAGAGAAGAGAAGAGAAGAGAAGAGAAGAGAAGAGAAGAGAAGAGAAGAGAAGAGAAGAGAAGAGAAGAAAAAGAAAAGGAGAAAAATTTTTCTGTAGCCAACAGTCTACTTATGATCAGAAACTTGCCCCCCCAAAAAGTACTATTAATTTTTTCACCAAATGTTCTTATTGAAATCCTACCTTTGAACCGTCTCTGGGGACATGGGACACCTCCTTCAGCACCCATGTTGTGTTGCCTCCTTGGAACGGATTGCACTTTGTAATTTGGTATTACCTCACCCAGATTGTTCGCTGAAGTTGTGAAGGGCTTGGTAAGTGACCTTACTCAGTGCACAGATGTATAACCAAAGCACCAGGATGCAGGTGTGGTCAATATACAGCTTGTTATTTGATACAGTAAAAAGATTTCTTACCTGAATTGTTCCTCGGAGAATTAATAAACATGAAACATAATTCCCACAGGTTAGTGATGGGCTGGCATTAGTAATTTCACTTGGTAGACTTTACATACATATATACATTTGCCTCTCTAAGAATTAAAAGTTTAAACTGTCTTATAGGTTAGGATGGAGGTCAGTTTATTAGATTTGTAAATCAAGAGGGAGAAATAAAATTTGAAAGGAAAAAGTTTAACCTAACCACTCAGTTAAAGTTAGAATAAGTAAAAGGGAAAACATGAAAAACAAAACACCCCACTTCTCTGTGGAATAGAGTTTCCCCCAAATAAGACACTCAAAACCAAGAAATGTTAAGCCTTTCTTGTAGCTTTATAAAGTATCTTTTAGATGTTATGGCCTTCAAGACATATATTAGCCAAAATTATGTCAAGAAATATGTTCCTCTAACCTTTGAGCTGGCACCTTATCCTTGCTAGTCTCTGCCTTAAGACGTAGAAAGCTGCAAAACAAATGGCCAAAAAAAGAAATTCCAGATCTTTTCTCTGTAAGGAGGCGGGGCTCGGGTATGACCAACTTGTTACATTCCGGGAGACTTACACACATTCAACTTTCAGTGCTTCTCTGAAACAACAAAAAAAAATCTAGGACATGTTTAAAATAGTAATATTTTAGTCATCATTTTGTTATTAGAAAACATTTTATAACAAAAATATTAAGCAATAATTGAAGCTATGCTATTCTTCTGTACTCCAAGTTCTTCTTAAAACATTTTAAAACATTTTTAGTGTGTGTGTTGGGGGAGGGGCATGTGCAGGCGTACCACAGTGTACACTTGGACATCAGAAGTCAACTTGTCGGAGTTGGTTCTCTCCTTCAGCCATGTGGGTCTCAGGGATCAAACTCAAGTCCCCGAGACCAGCAGCAAGTATCTACCCAATGAGCAACAGGGACAGCCATCTATATTCCAAGTTCTAATGAAATATTTCAGAGTTTTTGCAACACTGTATCTTTTCCAGTATTTCATTTTCAAAACACTGATTGTGGGGTTCTAGAGTCAGTATTCTTTTATTTAAATCAATTTTGGATAAAGCAGCTGAAAAAAAAAAGTGACCAACTTTGGCTCAATCCGTACCCAGGCTGGTAGCTCGTACGTCATGACCATTCACTTACCTTTTTTTCTCATAAGCCACACGTTCCCTTTTCTCTCCAGCTTTGAGAAAAACACATTAAAGTTTGTCTTCTTCCCTTCCGTGGCTCTGTCTTCTTGCGTGGCTGCTGTGGTCGTCAATAGCAACAAGAACTAACCACAAAACCCGAGCCATTTCCCTTGGAGATGCATTAATATCCAGTTCAATGAAGGGTAAAGGAAGAAACCCAAAACACTACCAACAATGGTCAGTGCTGGACCAGTCTAGAGTCCTGGGGTGGGAGAAGAGATGGCTTGATTACATCTCTCTTTGGATGAATGCCTTCCCTCTTTAAAACACAAAACATCCACTTTAACATATGATCGCTTTGTGTATTTGTCTAATTTAAGGGAGTCTTTTGGGGGGTGGGGGTGGGGGTAACAGAAGAAGAGTTTGCAGGGCTGAGTTGACTCAATCAAAGCAATAATTTAGCCATCCACCCAGAATGATTACAAAGTATTATGAAAGGCAAACACTACATTCGTTTGCTGGATTTTTGGTTTGTTGTTTATATGTGATTTCTGTGCATGCATGTACGCATGCATGTGTGTTGTATGCATGAGTATGGGGGTATGCATGCCAGTGTAAGCACACGCAGAGACCAGAAGAGGACACTGGGTGTCTTCCTGTATTGCTCTTTACCCGACTGCCTTGAGATGGAATCTCTTACTGAACAGAAACTGGTCCCTTGGGTGAGGCTGGCTGGCCAGCACAGTCCCTCCTGGGACCGCACCGCCTCCTAAAGATGCTGGACTTACAGGAATCTGCCATCAAGCATGGCTTCTTGTTTTGATGGGTGCTGAGGATTCAAGCCCAGGTCCTCCTGCGTGGACTCACCCACCCATCTATCTCCCGGCCCAGATCCTCCTGCGTGGACTTCTCCCACTGAGCTATCTCCCGGCCCAGGTTTGCTAGCTTTTTTCCCGTGTTGTTTATGTTTATAATTTGCATGTTGTTTTTATTGCCTTTGATTTTAAAATAATCCACCATATGTTGACAGAGACCTATTTGTTTAGATAGAATAGTGAAATGCATCAAGTATTGTCTAAAGAAACTCTGGAAATAAGTCAAAGCATAAAGCACATGCGGGTGGCATATTTAGACATTGGATTTGTGGCCATGATTATGCACAAGAAAGAAAATGTAAGCGAACACTATTTCTTTAATACATTCCATAACCAACTTTGAATAATTTACCTGCAAAAATACTTTAAATTATTTTAAACGAAAGAAAAAAGAGTCATTAAAGGATAGAAAGCATCATTATTTACAAGCTAGCTGTCTCAGTACCACACAGCTCAACAGTTCAGTATGGTCTATTTCCTTATAATAGCTTTAGGTTTGGTCACATTTTTCTTAATTAACATGAGGTAACCTGGAAATACTTGATTTGGTAAGTTGATTGGTATCAGTATGCAACCCTCTTAAGGCTTCTAGCTTAAATCTCAGCCAATGTCCTACATTCTAAAATTCACAGTTTCTGGGGTCTAATCTCTCCTGATGGATAAGGACATTTTCATAGGCAACCTATAGCACTTTTTTTTGAAAAGTTGCCAAAAATACATTTTCTGCATGTGCTCTGTGTCTTAGTGCAGTGTAAGAAGCTCTGGAATGGAGCTCATTTGGAGCTCGTCATAATACAGAAAAACCTGGCCCACTTTTCTCCTGATAATCTGGTCCTCCACAGCTATTGTAAAATGGTCATGGGTGTCAAATACATTCAACATTGCCCGCAAACCCACTGGTTTGTAGTGCAGGACTCAGTCTTCCCTGCCTCCATTCATCGGAGACTTCTGATAATTCACATTTTCCTACATACCCTTAAAATTAATAAGCACATGGATATGTTTATGAAGCTGTTGCACACTAAATAAACTATTAAGTGACCAGCTTTTCTTGCCTGCTGAGCACAGCTTTGTGGATTTGGAGACAGTCCCAAGGTTCAGACAGTGTTAAAGATGACGGGGAGATGTACTTCGGTGGTACAGAGTGTACCTAAAGCATGTGTGTGAGCCCTGGGCTTGATCTCCAGCAATGGAAAGCAATCTTCAGAGCCATGCATGATGGTATGCACTTTTAATAGCAGCATTTGGGAGGAATAAATAGAAGGATCACAAGTCTGAGGCCAGCTTTGACTCCCTGGTGGGAACAGTAAGGACAGGAAGAAGGGAGATGTGAGAAGAAGCCAGATGAGGGATAGGGCACAGAACCTGAAGGTAGTAACTCCACTCACGGTGCAGATCTGCTTGTTTGCAGTTTAATTTACTATAAAGAATTGTGAGCTACTCAACTGTTAGGCTGCTTAAAACCTTTGGAAAGAAACAGTTAAGTACTACACATTGAGATGGCTTGTACAGTTACTACATGAGGCCCAGAGTCCCTTAAACATGTGGTCCAACAGGCCAGGGGCCAACTCCTCACAGTGACAACCGTGAGGGGCAAGCATGAGAGGGAAAGGAAGACATGTCATGTCATCCTTGAGCTACCTGCCAAATCCTAACCACCAGCCACAAAGGCTACCAATCTCAAAAGCTCTCCAGATCCCAACCTTAAATTGTATAGTTCTCATTGTCAAAGACTTGGCATTAATCTGGGGAAATCTCTTCACAGTCAATTAGTGAACTTGGCACAGTTACACACAAGCACGAAGGATGACAGACAGCAGAGCACAGGAAGTTAAGAAGCCAGGAGAGCCCAGCTTTCAGGATGCTCCTTCCTGACTATTAAAGGGTTCATTAGTGCAGAGAATAGAGCAGTTAGCAGATGTATACATTGTTCTTTGTAATTTTATACTTTTCTTTCCTATAACGCCATTTTAAAGCCCAATTTTAAATAAAAAGTGAAACAGCATATCGTGATTTTAATATCAAGCCATATGTCGATAGATACTAAGATAAGGTGAGTAACTTAATTCATTGATGAATTCTAATAACAATCTGAAAATAAAAACCTCTCAGAATACCATAAAATGTAGAAAACATAAGTATCCAGTTTAATATGTGTGTGTGTGTGTGTGTGTGTGTGTGTGTGTGTGTGTGTAGTATATCCCAGTAGAGAAGATACTAAAGAATTTTGGTTGTGGGAAGCTTATGTTTAAAAAGTCTAGGAACTGGAGGGATGGCTCGGTGATTAAGAGCACCTAGTGGACTCACAACATCCACACAGAGTGGTCCAGAACCACCTGAAACTGCAGTTTCAGAAGACTCAGTGCATTTTTTTCAAGCCATTGTAGGTACACTCATGCATGTACCTACCCCCTGTCTCTCCCCACCCCCATACATACTTTTAAAAATTAAAAACTGAGGCTGGAAAGATGGCTAATCGATTAAGAGCACTGGCTGTTCTTCTAGAGGACCCAGGTTTGATTCCCAGCACCTACATGACAGCTCACAACCTTCTGCTATTCCAGTTCCAGGTGATCTGATGGCCCCTTCTAGCTTACATGAACACAAGTCATGGGCATGTTGCCTAGTCATATGTGTATGCAAAACAATCATACATGTGAATGTATATTATATGTATATAATAAAAATAAATGTTAATTTTTATAAAAGAAAACATAAAAGAACATAAAGTTGGGTGGGTAGGTAGGAAGGATCGGGAGTAATTGGGGGAAGAAAAAACATGATCACAATATATTATATAAAAAGTTTTTCAATTAAGTAAAAGAAAAAAATTATGCATGGGACAATTACTGTCAGTTTAGCAACAAATACCTTTTATCATTTATGGAATTCATTGAAATTGGGTTTGATATTTAGCATTTATAAAAATAAGACTGAAGGTTGTCGAGGTTTGTGGTTTTGTTGTTGTTGTTTTGGTTTTTGTTTTGGTTTGGCAGTCTTGCTGCATAGCTCTGGCTGTCCTGATCTCACTCTGTAGACCAGGATGGCCTTGAACTCTTGGAAAGCTGCCTGCTTCTGCTTCTCGATTACTGGGATCAATGATGCACAACCCCATGACTAGGAAAAATAACACTGACTTCACAGAGTGTCTATTAATCTAAGAATTACTGAGTGCTTTTCTTCCTTTTGTCTACACAGACACAAGTTTAAACTGTGATGAAAGAGTTCCTAAAGATTCAGAGTCCATGAATAATATCTACCATGGAAGGCAATCCTGACCAAGCACAGAATCTGATTACGTTTTAGCAGGGAAACAGCCAGAGAAACTGGACAAAATTCTGGGGAATGTACGCCATTACTCCATAGAATGGGTAGAGAGATATTACCAAATTAAGTACTTGGCTTTAAATTTCACTGACAAAAATCATCTATATCAAATCCTTAGTTACAAATTTTCCTTTCCTGGAGTTCGGCACCTACCAGTGCTAGCCCTGACTTTAGTATAAGAAGCCCCGCTGGGAGGCGAGGCTGTTCGTTCTCCAGATGCAGCTACCGCATTCTAAAGGCAAAAACCATCTTGATATTTGTGTCTACCTTCCTCCATCAGAATTATATTGCTTTAGGAATTTTATCAGGACAAATTAAAACTCAAATTCCTTGTAGAAAGATATGGAATGAACGGACAGAAGATGTCTGTGAATATTTACCACACACCATAATAACTCATCTGGGCTGTAATATATTCCTCTATGCTGGCTTTAAGGAGAACGTCATTATGACCATAATTGTCTCTTTAATTACATATTAACAAGTAAGGAAATAAAAAAAACCTAAAACGATGTTATAGTACATGAAAGTCGAAAATTATATTTGGTATTATTTAACCAAATTGGTATTCCTTAACCAAATACTAATAACATGTACGTTTTCAGTAAGCACAATTACATTTCTTCTTGCCCTACATGTCCCTAGGGAAGGACTAACAACCACTTTAGACCAATGCAACTGCTTTCCCCCCCGATCTAAACTGTCTTTGCTATCTACTGTTTGGGGGGGACAAATCTTTCATTGCTATCATTAAGAAGAAAATGCTAACTCCTTCGTTCTCCAAGGCTGTTCAAGGTGAGAATCCAAGCAGCTCAGATTGCTGCTTCCTGTCTGGGGAACAGGAATTTCTGCTTCTCTAAGGGGACAGCGGTCTTCCTGGATTTGTGCCCTCTCATCTCAGAACACACACCATCTTTTCGTTATTATTTGCACAGTTATGATGTTAGTTTGTTTTCAGAGAGACAGAAAGAGTGAAGGAAGGAGACATGGAGGAAGGAGGGAGGGAGGGAGGGAAGAGAAATCCTTATAGGGTGTATGTGCACCAGGATTTCAGGTCCCATTGTCAAAGGTGCTTGGTGAGGGGTCCATGTGAGTCAGCCTCTCCTCACGCTGCAGTGACCTAAGTTTGGATTCCAGACTATCGTATATTCAGCTCATTCTTTATGCTCCGCTTCTGTCTAGTCAGCCCTAAATAGTTTATACAGAGCAGCCCTCTGTAAGGTCCAGACAGACTAGGAGATCAAGTAGGCTTCATTAGAACTCCTGTATGAGGCTTTGAAGAAGGGAGCTTAGTGAAGAAACCAGCACCGTTGCTCGCTTCACTGGCCATTGACCATGTAGTAGTAGAAGGCAGGTAAATGGTGCCTGGGTATAATATCTGTGTTTGTCTCTTTACCCCAAACCATAATTTATATGGGTGCAAAGTGAGATGGTGATGAGTTTCTATGCTCATATCTGATGAGTAAAAATTAGTGTAAGAATTTCCCACTGATTTCTTCCCAGCACCTATTTATAGTGGAGCCCATGGTCACCTCCCCATACTCACCCACGATGCTAGCCGCCTGCTCTCTGTCTCCCACTTCTTACTTAAACACTTTCTACTCTTAAAAAATGGTTGAAAAGGATTTGAAAAAGCGTCATTTTACAAACAAGAGAGGACATAAGCAAATCGGAATAAGGAGATCAATCTACTTAAGTTTTAACACATCTTCAGGGGGACCAAAAGTAGACAGTGACTGAGTAGGAACAAAATCTCCTTATAAAGTCACCCATGATTTATTCTGTTTTAAGTACATTTTTATAAAGAAAGTGCAGAGTAAAATGAAGGCTCTCTCAATGTAGAAACAGGATGTCACTGAAGAGTTTTCCTGTATTTAGTTGTATAAGACAGCAGTGATGACAGACGGACATCCAGATAAGTCATTGTAGTATAGCTTGTAAAAACACAATCCTGAAAACGACCTTCATGCATATAAGTGGGAGGTTATTACTGTACGTCTGTATGATAGCAAACTGTGAAGCCATCTAGAAGACTGAGACAGGTTTACATGGCCCTGTAAGGAATGGTCCTTAAACGCTTTTGAAAGGGTACAGAAGGGCTTCAATTTATGCTATTGCTACTCAAAAAGTGAAAATCTTGAAACTATGTAGACACTTCTGCATAGATTAGTAAGAAACAGTGACTGTCTACCGGAGACTAGAACTTAGTGTTGAGAAAACAGAAAGGTAACAGATCCGTACCCGCTTCTGCAGCTCCAGGGGGCTTTCTCTCCCTCCCTCTGGCTCGCCACACCTCCTTCTCAATTTTTTAACTTAAATATCCATTTCTTAGCTTTTTTTTTTAAATGAAAGATGTATTATGTAAATGCCTTAACCAGAATAGGCAATAGAACATGTAAGCCCACATCCCACAGCTTTAGAAACACTGTGATCAGGGCTTTTGGTCTTTCTGTCATAACGTGTCCCCAGATAGCATTCCAGCTTTGGCTTCTACTCCTCCCCCATACATCACGGATCCAGTAACAGAGCGCTCACCTCAGGTACACTGAATTACGGCTGAAGTTGAAAGATAATAGGAGCAATTTTTGAAAGACTATGTGAATCTTTCTTACAAATAGAAAATGACTCTATATTCATAAAACTAGACAATATAATGGCTGCAGGCCAGGAAGAGATTTTGGCAAACAGACACATTTCAGTCCATTCTGCCGCCAGCGGTCAAAGGTCACTGGGCTAAGGCGAAACATTAAACCTGGATTAAACTAGGATCAGACTAATGCCAGGCTTCCTTGGAAGAAAGTAGAGAGGAAAGTATACTAAGATCAAGCAACAAGCAACGGGCCAGTCTCTGGATCCAGCGTGACCAAGTGAGAAACCACTCTCCCACTGATCAAAGCTAAGAATCCGTATGCCTTTCAGACACACACAGAAATCTGCCTGCATATTAGAAGACCACAACTCAGCGTTTCTCAGCATTATGATCAAGGTTATTTTAGAAGCAGCACACAGATCTAGCAGTAAGGACTGCTTAATTAATTTCAGGACAGCCACACCATAGCATACTTTGAACCTATAAGAAGGAGGCTTTTCCCATACGGATGATAAGAAAATGGCTTTAAGGTGTTCTTCGAAGAAGGCACAGGGCCGTTTATCTACTAGGTTGTACTTGTACCAAGCAGGTAGGTGGTAGGGGAGACAGAGAAGTTAGCCAGAATATGAAAAATATCTCTGAGAGCTACATAGGGCACCTGATAACACTTATACCTCTGAGGAATGGTTATCGCAGAATGTGAATACATTTTCCTTTCTAAATTTAAGATCCTTAAAAAAAATGTTGGGACAAAAAGTAAAAGCCGACCTTCAACTGCTAGGAAAAGGCACTCTCTTTAGTAGCATATTCCCTAAAATTGGAGCAATACAGGGAAGATGCTCGTGGCCCCTGTGTAAGCATGACACACAAATTTGTTAAGCGGTTTATAGCTTTTTGCAACAGTTTCTGTATTCATGTGGATGTATAAACTCGCAGTAAGTTTTGAATGAAGAAAAGGCAAAGCCACCTCTCTGTTGTAGAGGAGACAGTAAGAAAGGCTGGGTCAACAGACTCTGCTTTCCTACCCCTCCCCCACTGCAGAGAAGGTCCTATCTCTGTGTTGAATAAGATCCCTTATTTACTGTGGGGGTGATATTCAACATCACTGATCACCCTCAGAGCAGCTGGCTCAACTTGAACTGTACAGAGCATGAGTCTGGCAGATAGAGAGCAAGCACCAAGTAGGAACGGTAGGTGGGCAAGACACTCTCACCAGAGGGAGAGCATCTGGGGAGAAAGCACACCTGCTCTGAACAGATGAGCCAGCTTCTGAGTAGCAGACACCACCACGCTGCTCCTTGGTCCCTGTGTGCAGAGCTTGTGTGTGTCCAGCAGTGTGTTCCTGTGGCGGGGTGTGAGGGCAGGCCAGGGGTGTGAGGACAGGCTTGGCTGATAAAGAGTCGGAGTCTACTGAGCTTCCCTCTCACTAGGCTGGCCCTTCAGCCTGAGAAGTACTAAAACTTCTAGTCTGTAAAGGTTAAGAGCTGCCCGAATTACCTGTAGGAAGGAGCTTGGGAAATTAGTGGCTTTTAATGGTATTACTTCAAAGATCATTTCCACTCGTGGAAAGAAAGGAAAGAGCGAAGGCATTTCTTTAAAACTGATCTTTGAAGACTGCACGCACTCAAAAACTACCTGTTTGGAAAGGTCAAGATTCTTCAACACTACTTTGTGCTTGGAATTTGCATTCCAGGACCACTCAAAGTCGCTCAAGGAACAAGGTGTTCCTAAATAGACCTTCCAGGAAGTGGTGTGTGTGTGTGTGTGTGTGTGTGTGTGTGTGAAAAACCTTTGTTACAACAGCAACAAACCCAACGTCACTTCCTAAGGATTTGGAGATGCAGGTTTGGTGACATAAGCAATTCTAAAGTTATCCATGGCCTTGCTATTCTCTTGTTGCCTTAAAAACAAACAAGCGAGATTCTACGATCTAACCTCATCATTGGGAGAAGAAGCTAGAGAGCTGAGGACAATGGGCTATGAAGCTGACAGAGATGCCTGCCAGCAACCTTTCATATAGCCCCAGATAGCATGCCCACCCCAGGTTCCAGGTTATTCCTGGAGTACTCATAATTGAACAGTCATAAACTGTTTTATTTGTAAGATATAATCCATGCTCAACACAAGTTGTTTTATTTGTTGGCTACCAATCGAAAGATGTTTGCTAGGAGTAATGTTAGAATTGGATTCTGTGTAGGCGTAATGTTTTTGTGTACTGTGTAAAGTTTACCCTTGTGTTATTCAAATGGAGATTTCTCTGTCCTCACATCTTGTTTTAATCCAGATACGGCATTGCAATGTTTCTAGCAAGAATCTCCTGTCTTAAGTTTGTTTAAACAGTTCTCACCATTTATTCTGTGCCTTGTCAATAAACACTCACCATCCAATGGCTGGGCAGGAGAGAGGATAGGGCGGGATGTCCACTAGTGAGAGGGAGGAGGGCAGATGTGCTGAGAAGGAGGATGAATTGGAGCCTTGATAAGGGGCCCAAAGAGCCAGATCAAGGATAGCATGCAAGCATCACGGGATGGGACTGGGAGGTAGCCAGATTAGCATAGAAAATAAGGATAGATTATTAGCTGCTCAGCTATGGAGGTGCAGTTTTAAATAAATCTTGGTTTCTCTGTGAAGTTATTGGGGATTAACACAGGGTAAATAAATTCAGCCGCTGGATTACTTCACTGTTTACATTTACAGTTCTGGGTGGCATGAGCAGGAACTATGAGGACAGACCCCATGCCCACAGGGCTGTGAGGGGAATATATATAACTTTCCAAAGATGACTTCTCATTGAAGGACCACAGGGTGCTGCTTGGTGGCAGTGTACTTGCCCAGCACGTGCAAGGCCCGGGGTTTTATCGTCAGGGCTGAAAGGACGAATTTTCTAATTTCTAAATGTCTAATTTACTCATAACTATCTTTTTTTTTAGAATTAATTTTTTATTAGGTATTTTCCTCATTTACATTTCCAATGCTATCCAAAAAGTCCCCAATACACTCCCCCCACCCCCCCTACCCACCCACTCCCACTTTTTGGCCCAGGCGTTCCCCTGTACTGAGGCATATAAAGTTTGCAAGACCAATGTGCCTCTCTTTCCACTGATGGCCGACTAGGCCATCTTCTGATTCATATGCACCTAGAGACATGAACTCCGGGGGGTACTGGTTAGTTCATATTGTTGTTCCACCTATAGGGTTGCATATCCCTTCAGCTCCTTGGGTACTTTTTCTAGCTCCTCCATTGGGGGCCCTGTGATCCATCCAATAGCTGACTGTGAGCATCCACTTCTGTGTTTGCAGATGATACTCATAACTATCTTAAAGAGGGTGATCAAAACCTAAATTAAAAAATGTGGCTTATGAAATTATATGAATGGGGACAGCCAATTAATGGTCTGTACAAGGGCCAAAAAAAAACCCCTAATAAATCATGTTCTTTTTCCAAGACTCGGTTTCTGAGCAAAAACATAAAGAAAATAGGAATCATAAAATTCAAGTATCTCCATTACTGACATGAAGTCCTGTGCCTTTATCAAACAGCCTCTTAGCTGAAATGCAGAAACAATTCAATACTGTGACGATCAACCTCTCCTGTATCCATAACCACTGACCAGGAACACATTCCCTAACTATGATAATTCCATAACTTCTAATGGTTTCAGATTTGCTCTTCCATGGTGGGTCCCTTCTCTATTAACCTCGAGAAGTCTTCAAGTGGGCTTTCTGTGGCTAACATGTCAGGAGGACTGAGTTCAGAACTAATAGCAGTCTGTCCGTCTGTGGATGCGGTTGTTCACTCTTTCCCAGCCCACCAGTGGAAACATAACAAGGATTCTGCATTTGCTCTGCTCTTAAGGATAAAGGCTACAAAACCACATCAGCCCACAGCAGAGCCTGAGAGCCCTGAGAGCCCAAGGGCTCTGAAGCTGCGACCTGGGATGTGCTGCACTTTGAACCTTCCTTTGCCTCTTTAGGAAGTGCGTGCAGTCAAGAGAAAATACTATGGTCATAACAAGAAGAAGCTGTAGTGCTTAGTACCAGACACTGTGCTCTTTCTCACCATGGAAGTTCTCCAGTGGCGTTTACAGGCAGCCTTCCTTGGAGATCTGCTAGTGGCTAAGCAGGTACAAAAGGGGGGGCCTGAGCTCAAGGCCCCACTTATCTAGTGCTTTTACTTGTGTGTATTGCATGGTGAGCCTTTATCCTTTATTATTAGATATTTTCTTTATTTACATTTCAAATGCTATCCGGAAAGTCCCCTATACCCTCCCCCGGCCCTGCTCCTCTACCCACCCACTCCCACTTCTTGGCCCTGGCGTTCCCCTGTACTGGGGCACATAAAGTTTGCAAGACAAGGGGCCTCTCTTCCCAATGATGGCCAACTAGGCCATCTTCTGCTACATATGCAGCTAGAGACACGAGCTCTGGGGGTACTGGTTAGTTCATACTGCTGTTCCACCTATAGGGCTGCACACCCCTTCAGCTGCATGGTGAGCCTTTAAAGTGACATAAAACCCAAGAACCCTCAACAACAGAAGTCTCTACTTGGCAGAAGGAGAGAAAACGTTAACATAATTAAAATGAAATGTGCCATTGACAGGGAAGCTAAAGTACAGGAAATTACAAGCAAGAAACAAACCCGTTGTGATGATAGTTGAGAGACCGAGGCCTGTGAGCCGTAAACATGTAGCCACCAATACATAGGTGACTGCAAGAGAACTGCATTGGATAATGATGAGCCCCATAAATATTCAATGCATTTAAAGGCCCAAGACAATTAGAAAAATCAAGTGTGGAATTTTCAATGCGGAAGAGAGCTATTTATGAGCCGAGAACACAAAACAACGAGTCAAAGAAATAGAAAGACGCCAAAGATCTAACCCAAAAATGAACTATGAAAACACAACCTGCCTATTTCTGGAAACTGTCAGACCTTTTCAGCAGGGCAGGAATGCTAAGAGTGGACTCCGGGTGGCACGGGCAGGGAATATGAGGACAGACCCCATGCCCACTGGGCGGTTCCTCTACTCTGTCCCTCAATAGCCCTGGAGAGAAAGATAGCAAGTCCCTGAGTTAAATGTGGTTTTGTAGCTAATGGTAGTAAGCCAGACAGGAGGTCAGACGATTCTGTGACCCTGCAATGTGAGTCTCTCCAAACAAGTTCAGGAAAAGGAGAGCAAACAGGAGCGAGATGCAGAGTGTCTTGCATAGAACATAGGACTCAGGTGACAGTAGGGTCAAAACATGTCACAAATATTCAACCCAGGAGAGTAGACACTCCCTAAGGGCCTCTGCTCAGAGGCCATAAAATCCAGTAGACAACATAATGTGGGTACCACCTTCCCCCACTAACGCGTCTACCTAGAGAGAACTGAGCTGCACAGGTGGTTCCGGTTAGTGTTAGCCATTTGTAGGAAAATTCCAAAGTGAGTTAATCAGAAGAGAGCCACGGCACCTTTGCTAAGCAAGCGACATGGGGGAAAAAAAAGAGAACACTCAGATTAGTTAAGGGTCAGAGAGCCCAAAATATTTTTCACACTATGCTTTTGTGGAACGAGGTCAGAAATTGCAGCGGTAACTGACTACCAGACTTGTTTCAACTGAATTTTGACTGTAAAGCCCCCCATTTGTAAAGGCATGTGAGACAGCCGGGGCTGTTCAGAGATACTTCATTCATTCCACAAGCCACTTCTTGGTACTGTTCTGCCCCTTCCAGCTGACCTCTTGCCCTCACATTCCTCTACCTTAGATCAAAACAAAGGAAGGCAGACTCAGCAACTGACAGGAGACATTTGGACCATCTAAGACTTGGCAGAAGAAAAACAAACAGAAGAATACTTCTACCCCTGGATTCATCTCCACAGTCTCCCCATCTTTAGTGGTAATGGCTGAGGCTCTTTCAACTTAAAGGGCCTTCAGGTCACTGCACCAGGGGAGCTTGGGAACATTTTTAATCTGGCCAGTAGTGATCCAAGTGTGGATTTTTCGTGATTGAAGAACTCAGAATCTGACAGCATATATATGCCCTCCAGAACTGTAATTGTAATTGAACTTGACCAAGTACAACTGTATAGCCGTTGCTTAGGCCAAGAACAAGTCTCTGTGCTTTATAAATGATAACTCGTGTGAGCGCTCTGTGTCGTGAAGGTGCGTGAGATTTCAGACCGATTTTAGAGACGGAGGACATGAAGCACAGCAACTCAAATTGCTCAGCCAAGGTCACACAGTTAAGAAGGTCAAACTGGAATTTAAAACCAGGCTGTCTAGAACCAGAGTCTATGTCCCCCACCCCAGATACGCTGGCTCCCCAACTTTACCACACCCCAGATGACCTGTGACACGTGCAGGACTGTGTAACACACATCCTTAATGTGACCATTCCCGTCTTCAGTTTCTGTGTTACACTTTCCTTACTCGGGAGGCAACAAAGAGGGGAAGGGAAATGCTGAATGTCGCTACGTTGCATGCTTGTAAAAAAGGACATGAAGGTTTGAAGCTGACAGTGTCCCCAGTCTGTTAGGAAAGGCGTGGGAGACAGAAAAGCCTGGGAAATCTTTTGGTTGATTACATTTTATCATATACTGTAACCTTAAAGAGCCCCCGTACTTATCCAGATGCAGATTTGCCAAGCTGGTGCATACTTGAGCCATTTTAATTACTCGGTACAGAAAAATAGAACAGTTCCGAGTGTTGCTTGGGGAATTCCTCTCAGGAGCCCAGGGGTTTTTACCCTAGAATTATTTCGACACACCTGGCATTGAACCTACATTCTCCTAATCTCTGTCTCGGGGGCAGGTGTGAAGGTGTGGCCCACTGCTGTGCCGGGGCATTCTGCCAGGGCATGCCTCCTTGACCTGGGTAGAGCTGGGAGACTGTGTGGACCTCGAGGCCCTTCAGAGTTTAATTCCCCCATTTCTTGAAAGTTACTGCAGGCAAGAAGAAAAATGAACTCCTTCCTGCAAAGAGGCTCACCATATTTTTATCTGGGATGGACTGTTTCCCCATCGGGCCAAGAGAGAGAGTCTATACTCTATTTTACCTGGTGGCTCACCAACCTGACTGCCAGTATTTCTAACAGTGCCATGTGTTTGGCAGAAGGCGACTCTCCACCAGGTGCCAACCCTATTTTGGACCATCTTCCTGCAGGAACAATGCTGAACTGACCAACCAGTGAAAGCCAACACTGCCTGGTCCTTCCGTGTACTAGAAACTAGAAACTCCACCTCCCTTAAGGAGGAGGCAAAGGTTGGAATGAGCAAGGGGCCAGTGTGCACAAGTAATAAGAAGCCATTTTACTACTCACTGCCCGTCCTCAACCAAAGACGATAGCCTGAATGTCCACTAGCCAACCTGTGGCAATCACTCTCCTTCCTCAACCAAGTTAAACAGTAGCAGATTATTGGTAACAGCTGAGGGGACTCTTCATCTTTTTGATTCCTCAGTTAGCCAGTCCATCTGTAAGCCAGTCTCCTCCATTGCCCTCTGGCCTTTACGATCCTCCTTCTCTGTAACACATCATGACTGACAAGGTGGAAGTCCCACCGTAGAGCCCTCCTCAGTCCCCCATCATCTCAACGGATGCCTCAGAAAGCTCCTTGATCATTTGGAGTAGGAGGTATCTCTTTTTGGAGGGAAAATAGGAAGACTGGGGTGAAGTTTGTAGGTCCAGATCGAAGTAAAATCTGAGCAATCTGCCAAATCAAAGTTTCGTTTAGGACTAGCAATTGTATCATTAAAGTATCTAATTCAATCATGAATAAAACAGAAATTAGTGTTCTGATTTGTCACCTACTATATAAGACTTTGATCAATTATGGAGTCTATAAACGACGTTTTCCAGAAGTTTCCTATGACACTATCAGTTGGCTCATATGGATGTCAGTATAACTTCCCTTCATCAAAAAGAACATGAAGGGGATGGAGAGATGGCTCAGCGGTTAAGAGCATGGGATGCTCTTCCAGAGGTCCTGAGTTCAAATTCCCAGCAACCACATGGTGGCTCACAACCATCTGTAGTAGGATCTGATGCCCTCTTCTGGGGTGTCTGAAGACAGCTACTGTGTACTCATATACATAAAATAAATAATTCCCAAAGAAAAGAAAGAAGGAAGGGAGAGAGAGAGAGAGAGAGAGAGAGAGAGAAGAAGAAGAAGAAGAAGAAGAAGAAGAAGGAGGAGAAGGAGAAGGAGAAGGAGAAGGAGAAGGAGAAGGAGAAGAAGAAGGAGAAGAAGGAGGAGGAGGAAGAGGAGGAGGAGGAAGAGGAGGAAGAGGAAGAGGAGGAGGAGGAAGAGGAAGAAGAGGAGGAGGAAGAGGAAGAGGAGGAGAAAGAGACTTGGAAAGGGCAAGCGGCCACCTTACACAGCAGTTCCAGTGGTGGTTTTACAGGGACTCTTAAGTTCTCAGTTTATTTAGTGTAAATAGTGTCTAGACTCACTATCTCACCGTCATCTCAGAGCTTGGAGCAAAGGAGGGAGGAAGCCTGATGAGAAGCCTAGAGCGGAAGGAACTGAAAACAAAAGTTAAGTGTGCAGACCGAGGCTGGAGCGATGACTCAGTGGTTAAGAGACTGATGTTCTGCCAGAGGCCCCGCGTTCAATTCCTAGAACCATCGTGTTGGCTCACAACCACCTGTAACTCCAGTTCCAGGCTATCCTCCAGCACCAGGTGGTGCACATACATGCGATCAAAACACCCTTACACATAAAAGAATAAAATACATTGTGTTGTTGGACAACACAGTAAGTGGCTCTCTGTAAATGGCAACGCTGGCACTGTGACACAGGTACCTCTGATTAGAAAGGGGCAGAATAAAGATTTGGGTCAGATCTGCACAGTTAAGACTTATTCAGTAATGGTAAGCCCTCCAAAGTGCAGAGTAAAGTCTAGAACCATCACACACACACACACACACACACACACACACACACACACCAAGGAACAGGAGTCTCCAGCCCCGATACTCACGTTGGCACTGTCCCCAGGACTGGCGGGCCCAGCCCCAGCAGCAGTCAATCCTGCCTCCATAGCGACATAGGCCGATTGAAGAAACTATTTGCCTGGGCCACCTACCAAACAAACAAAATATTTAAAATAAATAAAGACACCTGAGATTTAAAATAATTTCCCCTTTGTTTTATTTAGAAAATGTATATATACTTAAACCACACCCAGTAATTTTCTACAAGCTCCTTACTGCCTGCAAGGAATTGGAGAATAAGACACCTTCCCAGTAGTAGTCCTACAGTGATCTAATTTCTAATTGTAAAGTTAAATGTACACACACCCAGCCCACAGGAGTAGGGAGAAGAAACCAGGTTGGCTGCAACCAAGAAAGCTCAGGCTACTATTCACGGGATGGTTTCTGAAAGCTTGAAATAAAACAGATTAGCCAGACTCACAGCTGTTGGGGGCGGGGAGGAGGGGGCAGTTTTGACTAATGCACCGGGACGCTGAAATGTGCTGAATAACAGATCTGTCAGAGCAGAAAGAATGTTTGCTTCGTATAAAGGGCAGATAAGGAAATGGGCAAGAAGAGGAGCTTATTCAAAAATCAAATGCAACCAACCAAGCTCTTTCTATACAACTGCCTCCTCCTCCTCCTCCTCTTCCCCACCACTGCTGTAAGAAAAGCCCAAAACCAGGCCGTGAAGAGTGTCTCAAGTGTCCTCGTATTTTACAAGCTGTCTGCATCAGCAATCCACATTATTTCCCTCTCCGATGTAAAGTGTACCCAGAGAGACTCCAAGTTTAGGATGCAGATTTATGCATCAGATCACACTTACACCTGTGACTGTTAGCCTGTTTAGATTCACACCTACCAGACTTTCTGGACACCTAGGCTGTGTGTGTGTGTGTGTGTGTGTGTGTGTGTGTGTGTGTGTGTGTGTGTGTTTCTTTGTAAATGGACACCTAGGCTGTGTGTGTGTGTGTGTGTGTGTGTGTTTCTTTGTAAATATGTGTGCCCCAAAGTAATGCACCACAAATCCAAATGTGGGCAAAGAATTGCTTTTGGAAAATAAAAGGCTTAGCCTCTGGCTGCTTTCCACTCTTCTTTAAACTCTTTATCTCTTCAATTCATCTTCGCTTTACCCTCAGGCTCAAAGTACAAAACAACCCCAACTTCTATTTCCTCCGACCAGGTGGTGAACCGGGAGCGGGTGCCTTTTTCTTCCGCGCTCCGAGGCTTTTCCTCTGGTCCCCTCCAGGGACAGGAAAGCCAATCAATCCTGGAATTGATTCGTTCCAAGATTGCAGGTAAAACAGGTGCGGCATCTTCAAGGCAGCCCTGGGACAAGCTCTGAGGGATGGGGACAGGGGTGAGTGGTGGTGTGAGCCAGCGGGAAACCTGTCCAGCTGAGGCCTTCAGTGGGGACTGAGCCCGGGATCTCCGGGGAGATCGCGCGGTGCGCTGCCTTGGGGGGACACGCTGAGTGACAGCAGAGACCCTGCCGGAGGTTGTTGGGACCTGTCAGAGCAAGCAACAGTCAGGCCCGCCAGGTCTGAGCGGTGCCGCGTGCTACACACACACACACACACACACACACACACACACACGCACCCCGAGCGCCTCCTCTCAGTACTCATGTTAAGCTTGTGTACACCGTCCCCCCTCCGAACCACAAACCGAGAGCCCTCGGGTGCCATTTGTTCCAAGTACGGTCCTCGCCGCCACCCTTTGTCGAATCGCCGGGTCACCTGCAAGTTTCCCCTCGGGACACAGTCCATCCTGATCACTGGCTGTAGGGACGCTCCACGCGTCACCTGTGTCCCTGCTCCTGCCCGCTCTCACCGCACACGGGGCACGAGCCTCTCTTTCTCCTGAGCCCGGAGCCAGGCTGCTCCACTCGAGGTCCCTGAGGGAAAGGGGAGGGCACCCGAGACCCGCCTCACCTCCCGTCGAAGTCGGCAGCCACCTGCAGGTAGAGCGAGGACGCGAGCACCGCCGCTAGGAGCACAGCCATGCCGGAGGACCGGGACGCGGGGACGCTGAAGGTTGCGGGGAGCTGCGCGTCCCGGGATCTCCCGGCCGCCTTCGGCGCGGCACCCGCGGCTGCTGGGACGCACAGAGCGCAGCGCGCAGCCGGGCAGGTCTGCGGCGGGCTGGCAGAGCCCCTCCGGCTCCCTCCTGGCGAGGGGAGGCGCTGCGGCGGGAGCCGCGCCGCCCGCGGGGAGGGGCGAGGCGGGAGGGACGCGCCGCGCAGCCCGCCGCCCTCCCTGCCCCGCCGCCCTGGTGCCCTGGGCGCGCGCCGGGGCTCGCCCCTCCCCGGGCCCCAGGGGCAGGGGCGGCTCAGGGGCGGGGATGCGGCGCGCAGGCAGCCTCGGCCACGGGTGGCGCTTGCCCCCGGGCTGCGAGAAAAGTTGGGAGCAGAGCTAGGGAGAGGGCTTGTCGGGTGACCTGCCTGAAAAAGTGAGCCCAGCCGCCAGAGGCTGGGGCGACAGTGGGGTTGGAAGTGGAAGTACGCGTTCTGTGGGGGTAGACAGATGCCCCCCCACATACACACACAGGTGGTCTATAGGGGAGAACCCAACTTTTCTGCACCTACCGGAGGGGTTCCTGGACTGATGAAGGCAGGCAGACCCAGATTGCTTCTCCTACAGAGCTGGAATATCCCTGCACCTTTTAACGGGGGTGGGGAGTGTGGTGGGGGGGGTTCGGCTCTCAGGTCGAATTTTGAAGAAGAACTCTGGGCTCAGGAGAAAGAGAAGAACCTTGGAAAACTGTCTGTGTCCTGAAGCTCCACTTGGTGCACCCCCGTGGGTAGGGCAAGTGCTCCACCCCAGAGGAAGGGGAGTTAGTTACCACTTAGCTTGTGGTGTAGCTGGTCTTGAGGGGACCTCTTTAGAACCATTTGAAGTAGTTACTGAGCTATCATAAAAAGCATTGCACCAAAGGACTGAAAAGAAATGATTTTCATAAATATACGTTCAAACTTAAATCATTCCCGTCCTTAGGCCATACCCCCAATGGCTGGCTGTCCTGTCCTCTCTCTCTTCAGTCCATGATCTCCTGGCCTGGCACCCTCTAGGCATGCATTGAAGAGGTTGTGTGTATAGCTGAATCTCACTTCCTTGCCTAAAAGTCACCCTAAAAGCCAAATATGAATGCTGTTTAAAATTCTTATCTTCCCCTCTGGTGTCACGTCCAGCCATACTTTGCCTTCCCCCCCCCATTGTACTGATCTTTTCTCTTACAGCATAATTTGTTTATCTATGTCTTCTTTCTGTTGTAATGTAAACTCTCCAAGAAGAGCTATCTTTGTTTAGTGCCTACAACATTGCCTGGCACATAGTAGGTGCTCATAAATGTTAATCGAAAGTATTTGCTACCGTACATTCAACTGTCACTCCGTTCGCATCATTTTAAGGTTTCTGCTACTTCAAATTGTTAACGAAAAGTTCTGTGCCAGTTTGGTTACACTATCCTGATTTATCAGTATGTGTAAAAACAGGACTTTTCTGCAAGAAAAGGAAAAATAATAGTTCTTTGATTTCCAAGTTGCTTCTGTTAGCAAAAGAAGTTTCTATTTTAATCTCAGAAAATTATCCTTGCCGGTTCAGGCTTGGGACACTGTTTGAGGCAAACAGCTTGGTGTCATCCATTTCAGATGCTTCTAACAAAGTCCAAAATAGTCTAAGAGGCATAATATTTTTTTCTGCAGAAAAGTCAAATGTTTGTCAGTGTAATGTAGGCTTGCTTCCCGACCCCACTCCTTGGTGGCATGCATTGCTTATTGGCTCCTGTTCGGTTCCTGAAAGAGCTCCATTGGCACAGTGGATGGTTGGGTTAACCTGCAGGCTAGAGAATAACTTCAGAAGAGGGGAGAAGAGTGATAGGTGGAAATAAGACAGTGACTGCACACTTCTCTGACATAGGTAGGGTTTTTTTTTTTGTTTTGTTTTGTTTTTTTTTTGGCCCAGAAAACTTCCACATTCCTTCACTTGAACAATCTCCACTTATACTTTTTGGATCCATGCTTATATAATTTTTTGGCTTGTCTTCTATTATATGGACTTCTATAATATTATATGTCTCCAAGAGCAGCTCTTGGCAAATTATGTTGTCATTGCCTCTCTGCCACATTAGGTCTTTCTAGCCAACAAGAAGCCAAAGGTAATTCCTCTCGTGTCAGTACATCCTGGGTGCTCGGCCCACTGGCTGGCACAAGGCTTAAATAGGTTGAATGGACAGGCACACTGTCTGTTGCACACTCGCTCCTGCCTGGAGGAAGTGGATATTGTATCAGTCTCTTGTATCATGGCTTGAGGAGACGATAAAGGATTCCCATGGTGTATCAGGCCATTGTGTTATAACTAATGAACACTAGTGATTGTGTTGTGCCAGAAAACATCATGAACCCCCAAAAGATCACCAAGGGGCTGATTCCAATGCAATCTCACTAGGATCTCTTTACTCAAGCTCGAGCTTGGGCCACACCACTGTCTCTGATGCAGGAGAACAGGAGGGAGCCTCCAGCCCATATAGAGGCAAGAAGCAGGTATCTAGCCTGGTACACATCTGATTGGGTGGCATTATGGCCTTTAACGTAATTGGCTGGTGCTAGGAGCCAAACCATAAACTTAACTTCTGCTTTCCTCCTGATTGGTGGTTGTTAGGAAGTGAAGTGCCAGGGGCAGGCCTGTAACCTGGAGGTGCAACTTGATGGGGAATAACCTAGAAACTGGTGTTAGACACAGGTCTTGTTGGGGGGTAGCCTGGAAACTGGTGCTAACCAGCCTGTTAGTTAACTTGAGTTCAACCTTGAGGTCCGGTTTTCTAAGATGGAGTCTGAACCCAAAAGATTTGGTCTCTCAATGAAAGGGAAAAAAAGCCATGGGATTCCCAGACGGCTTCACCAACTTGATCACTCTTGTTCGTTCTGTGTTGGAGATTAAATCCAAGGTTCCGTGCATGCTAGGCGAGCCCTCTAACCATTGAGCTGCATCCTCTGCCCCACTCTTTCATTTCAGCCTTAAAACACATCAGCAGGAACGAGATCAAATATCCTGCTTTTAGCAATAGCCGCACTTAACCTGTAGGACAAATGGTTGGTTAGGTTTCCTGATACATAACACCTTACCAGGAGTAATCCCAAGTTTCACACATACAAAAAAAAAATATCTGCCATTGGTGGCACCGTGGTAGAAATGACAAATGAGAATCAAATGTCTAACTTTCAACCTCCAGAAATGACAAGTGCTTCATTATTTAGTTCTTTTATCCCAACGAATATTCATCATAGAGTCTACAAATGGTCATCTCTAGGTACCAGGATTTCAGCTGGAGACAAGATCAAGGCTGCCCCAAGAGAGTTTATAGTCCCCTGAAGGAGCAAGGTGTCGTCCAGTGAAGAGAGTCAGATGCGAAGAGGTTAGAGCATGGGTTCAGTGAAGACTGAGGGATGCGAAGAGGTTGGGAACTCTCTTCACTCGCAGATCTCTTCCAACTGGCACCTTTTAGAAGGCTTGAGCCTTCATTGTTTTAAGGAATTCAAAGAGACAGACGTTTTCAGGCCAGACTCACAGTTTCTGTGGCAACTAGGCTTCCTTAAAACCTCATAAGCTTGGGATCTGGTTGCTCCCAGTCCGTTTCTTTTGCTGATAACCACAGCTAACACCGATTCTAAGCCTAGTTTCTAAGCTTTAGTCCCTTTCTTCCTTCTACCCATACCTTCCTCTCTCGTCCTTACAAAGGCTACCTTGAGGCCAGCAGACACACGAAAGCCATTTGGGGGGACAGCACCCTGACTCTCACCATCCCTTTATATCTACTAACTTTCAAGGCATAAAAGTAACTCTTCAATCTCACAGGCCCCGACTTCTCAACACTCCCATTCCCTTTTATTTTTGCACATATGAAGTACTCGGTTCTAAGCTGACCTTTCTGCTGATGCCTTACCAAAAGCAATAACGAACAGAAAATTACACTAACCTCATTATTTTTGTGTCTGTATTTGATACATCTGTCTCTTGATCTGGTGGGAGAATCAGCTCTGCAGAGCTGTCATTTGGCCTCCATACGTGTGCAATGGCATACATGACCGCAAACAATAATAAGAGAATTGTGTAAAAACATTGATATCCAGACATGGTAGAAAAACGTTCTCCCATGTACACCTAATCTCAGATATGAGCATCAAGGCTAAAGCCCTGAACCTGTGCTTAGCAAATATGGTCTAGGAATATATCTGAAGGAGCCATCTTTATAAATTATTTACTTAAATTATATATATGAGTACACTGTAGCTGTCTTCAGACACATCAGATCCCATTATAGTGGTTGGTTGTAAGCCACCATGTGGTTGCTGGGACTTGAACTCAGGACTTCTGGAAGAGAAGTCAGGGCTCTTAACTGCTGAGTCATCTCTCTAGCCCCTGAAGAAGGGATTTAAAGAAAGTTAATTTCTGAGTCCCATGTGGGTCCTACTTAACAAACTATCTTCTCCTTCTGCATGAGAATTTGACTGCTGTTCACATTCTAGCTCCTTCCCTCTTTCAGCGTAAAAAGGTAGCATGTGACCCATTATTGCCTGTAAAAATGGCTTCCACACAAATAAAGTGTAGTGAAGGGGAAACAAATACAATGACTAGCAAACCATCGCATTGGGCACTGCTCACATGACTTTTCTGTGCCGAGTCCTTGGAGGGCCCCTGGACACCATGCCTATAGTGTTGGCTCAGAGATGGTCCAGACAGAATAAGGTAATTATGTTCAGGCAGTTACACCTATGTAAGGATGCTTTTCTTTATATTTTGCACCCAAGATCTGCTGCTATGTGAGCTGTTTGCTGAAGAGGGGCATTGGACGCTCCTGTGCAGGCACAGGGTGGTCCCCGTCCTTTATCCTTCAGAGAAAGGAGGTGCTAGATGTGGTCATGATAGTCTTGTGGGCTCAGTTGTCTACTTACACCTAAGAAGAACTCCTGAGAACATGATACAACCTATTGAGGCCTTATTAAAAATAGTTATATTAATCAGTTATAGAATAGATATATATTTGAATCATATCTCAAACTAAAACAAAAATACTATATAGTAGTGAAGTACTGGGAAAATTTTTATTAATGTTAAGAAAAAAATGAAGGAACAGGCTTTTTGTTTTAATTCTGGAAGTTTGCTAAAATTAGGCAAAAATATGTTTTGAAGGCATGAAATCATTTTCTCTTATTTGAAACATAAATGACATGTTGTAATAATTATTTAATCTCAGTCAAGGGTTTCTACCCCTCACTTTTTATCATTCAATTCCCAGATAAAAGGCATACAACTCATATTTATAATAAGCCTTTAATGAATGCACTAGAGCCGAGCAGATATCTACCCTGGGCTATTAGAATCTACTTGCCCATCAATAACCCCTGTATTACTTACTGTGTTCCGTCTGGGTAGCTCTTAACTCCAATTGGCCAGCCCTCAAGGTCATGTTTTCATGATTTGCCTAACCCATGGCATCTTCTCTCCCTACCTTCTCTCTGTCTCCTCTTCATGGTCTCTGATCTGACCACAAGCTCAAGTCTGGAAACCCAAACCTTGCCGATCTCTCTCTGTCCAGCTATAAGCTGCAGGCATCTTTATTCACCAATCAGGAATAACCAGGCCTTGAGGGCCAAGTACTTAGGATTACATAGGAAAAGCCTAAACCTTGATAATGACATGGTTGTGTAACAAGAGAAAATGAGCTAATCTGTAGGGACTGGAGAGGGTGGAGAAAGGATTCAACAAGCAAGGTGGCTTGATGCTCTTCCAGATGACCGAGTCCTTTCCCAGTACACACATCTGGTGGCTCACAACCACTGTCTCCAACTCCACTGCAGGGCTCCAGTGCCCTCTTCCGATCTCTGAAAGCACCTGTGCACACCCAGTGTACAAAGACACACACATACACACACACACACACACACACACACACACACACACACAAATTAAAAAGACTCTTTAACATAAAATGAATCTATTGCAGTTGATGTCATGGTACACACATGTAATTCTCATGACTGAGGAAGCTGGGGTAAGAGAACTTTGTGAGTCGATGAATTCAATAGAACTCGGGCAATGTAATGAGACTTTGTCTCAAGAAAAAAACAAAATTGTGAGAAAATAACAATATTCTATAAGCTATTTAGTTATAAAAATTTGTAATATGAATATATACATATAAGCATTAAAATACAATGAAACCATTAACATTTAATAATTCAAATTCTTATGTTAGTTTTCTCCTTATAAACCAAAGTATTTCTCTCTTAGCTAATGTAACACACGAGAAAAGAAATGCTTCAGGCATGGTTATTTAAATTCTGAGTGTTTCTCATCTGCTTTCAAATAATTTTGCGAAGGGCAATGGAAGGCTTTGTTTGATATCCTTTGGATTCTACTTGAATTTAGCTGAAATCGTCGAAGAGGCTGGGAACCCTGGACAGCAAATTAGAGCTCTAAGATAGCGTTCTATTCCGTTTCCTGCTCCTCAGCCTCTTTTTGTGTCACAAGTTTTACTCACAAATTAAAAAAAAAAGAAATGAGTTCTCTTGTTTATTTATAAAGAAGAGAAGATCGTTCCATGTTTATAAGATGTGTTTTGTATCGCAGAGCCAGGCATGGTGATGATACCTACTTTCTGTAACACACTATCCTTAGATCCACAGTAAAAATTCTTTTCACTAACACAAAGCTCAGAGCAGGCTGGACAGGTCTCCCGAACAACCTCCTGCAAGCTACTAAACAGGAACCGGAGTCTCCTACCTTTGAAACAGCTCTTTTATGCACCCCGTTACAGTTGTGAGAATTGTCAACATCGTAGTATATAGAACTGCCTGGCAGGTGGACTTCTGGGCGTGCCCACTGGGGATTTCCTTGATTACATTAATTCGGGTGGGAAGATCCACACACCACACCCATGGGTAGGCGGTACCATTTCCAGGCTGGGAGTGTAAACTATATAAATGGAGCAAGGGAGCTGAGCAGAGGCTCGTATTCATGGTCTTTGCTTCCTGATTGTGGATGTCCTATGAAGAGTTGCTTCAAGCGCCTGCCAGTTTGGCTTCGCCGACCTGATGGACTGAACTTTTGAACTTTGAGCCAGAGTAAACCCTTTCTCCTGTGTCGCTCTTGTCACGGCGTTTTATCACAGCAAAAGGGAAATAAGTGTGCCACCCTACTTAGTTCATCTTATTTTACCTTGCCTTGTAGATGGAATGATAAAGGGACCAGGGATGTAAAAGAAATAATTTTATGTTGGGCCCCAAACTAGCTGAGACTTGACAGAGATGCTGAAGCTGTCAGACCTTGCCAAGCAGAGTTTGGCATGAAAAAAAAAAACCTAAAAAAGACAGTAAATGCTAACAGAGATGCCTAAGAGAAGGCAGAGCCGCGAGGCGCCCGTCCCTCTTCTTTATCAAGGAAAATGGAGCATTGGAGAATAGGGAACCTGTAAAGTGAGTCATAAATTTTGCAACTCATTTTCTATGAAGGACTTGAATGGGAGACTGTGATGGCCTGACTTCCTCCGAGGCAGTATATATCTAAGTTGATAGTGTAATTAACATCAAGCTTAAATGTCGGCAGACTCAGTGGCGTGACCACAAATCTTGGAATGAAGTATTTCAAGGAGGATGTCATCACCAAATGTTCCCTTGCTATGGCTGCCACTACACATATAGGGTTTTTAACACTCAATGGCTTCTCTCTTAGGTGTATCTGATTGAAGCAAGCTCATGGTGGTTATTTAAAGGAAACTTACTTATTCGGCTGCTCCCTGTGGCATGCCACCTGCCAGAGGAGAAGGACATTAGGATCATGAGGAATTACAGTTGGAAACTGAAGAGTCTCCAGGAACTGGCATGTCTTTCTCTGGGGCTACACATTCTCTCGCTTGTGTTTTTCTTTTGTCTCTACTTTATCCAGTCCTCAAACTAGCTGTCCTCATGGCCCTTCTAGGCTCGACCTCCAGTCACTCTCATTCTTCTGGGACCTTGGACACATGTCTAGTCACATTACCATCCAAAAGGAGGCTCCAGCTCTCAAGAGAAAAATACTCAGCCTTGCTTGGTTCAAGGGCAGGTACCTATCTTTTGCTTGATCAGAGAGGAGCGAGTTTATTTGGTATTGCCATGGAAAGAACTCAAGCCTGAGTCTATTTTTAGATGAGGAAGGTCCAGAAAGGAGGGGAAACCTAGCATGTATCTAGAGTGCTGTGAGCTGGACACCGTGTTTGAGAATATCAGAAAAACAAGTATAACAGACACATTCCTATACTGAGGCAGTGGGGAAAATGGGACACACTAAGAGGGTTATTTGCTGTATTTGTGAACAACTCACCATTAAGTCATTACAATGTTTATTTTGTGTAAATGTATGCCTGAGTGTTTATAAGTCTGTGCATCACATGAGTTGCTGGTGCCCAAAGAGGCAAGAAGGGGACATAAAATCCCCTGGAGTTACAGGCAGTTGTGAGCTACTGTGTGGAACCTGAGACCTGAACACGGGTCCTCTGTGAGAGTAGCAAGTGCTCTTAACCGCTGATCCATTTCCAGCCCCACTGAGTTTTAAGTTCATAAATTTCTTTCCATTAATTATGTGAAATGTGAACACTGAAATAAAATTTCTGTACATTTTAATGTTAAAAGTTTTACATGTCGAATGCTGATAAATTTTGTATTTAAAAATCCCAGGTCGTGACATAATTTGTAGAGAATGTCAGGTTAGTATTTATGCTGGGAGCAACTGTCAAACCATGGTTTCATTTCGTTTCATTTTAATTAATTAACTTATTTAATTAAGTGGCATTCCTGATGGGGGCCCTGTGTCTGTGGAGGTCAGAGGGCAATTTGCAGGAGTCTGGTCTCTCTTTCTACCTTTCAGGTCCCAGGATCAAACTCCTGTCACCAGTAGGCTTTGGGGCAGGCACCTTTGCTCACTTAGCCATGTTGTCAGCCGTCAAGCCTTGATGCTTCTTTACTGTGATGTACTCTAATGGGGGCAACGCGAAAAGTCTCAGAACTCAGTGGAGAGACATTTTACGTGTTTCCCATGCTACCATTACTTCTGCATTTGGTGTAAACTAGAAACGGCCTAGCTCAGGAAGTTTCTAGAAGCCGGGCAGTGGCATAGGTGTTCAGTTTCCATTTCTTGGAAGGTTGAGGTGGAAGGATGACTTGAGGAAAGAAGTTCTAGACCACGCTGGGCACTGTGGTTAAACACAAAAGCAAAAGCAAACTAATCAACCAAATGAAGGAGAAACCGGCCAGCCGCGTGTGGCGGTGCACGGTGCGCGTGCGTGAGTCTGTGCTTCTAGCGCTTGGGAGCTGGGGGCCAGTTCAAGGCCACCTGGGCTTTGTATCAAAACCAAAAGCAACAAAAACTTCCTAGAGAAGCAACTCCTGCTGCCACCATTGTCCTGAAGCAGAGCAGGAGCTCAGTGCTCAGGCCTGGCCTGGCCCTTTCTGGAGGCCTGAGTTGCGTCAAGGAATGCAGGCAGCTGGATTGACCCTTACATCCCAAGATCCCCTCTTCAGGATCAGAATGCATCTCCAGAACAAAGACTTTAACTGCAATAACATTTTCTAACTTGAATAAATAAAACTTGGATTTAAAAAAAAAAAAGCAAAAGTTGAATCCTTTTATCTTTTCCAACAAACCATATAATGTGAGATCTTTTAAATATTAAAATGATTGCATCCATTTTTTAAATAAATAGTTGCTTATCATACTATAGTGGAGAAATAATTTATGTGAGTATACAGTTGAAAATGTTTTCTGAAAATTTTCAAACTAGAGTTTTAAAGAAAGCATCTCAGAGAAGGTTTGAAATTAATCCTATCCGTTATTTTGGCCTTTGTAGTCTGTGTTTGAGGCATGCGTGATTGATCTGTCTGAAGTCCAGTCAATGCCCCTGCATCACCCTGGCAGTGATTCATGTTTGCATCCTTCACATCTAGTGTCTATGGATTACTTAGTGGCTGTCATCTTCAGCGAAAGAAAACTATGTCTTATGTTGCTCTCACAGTTGAAGACGTCTCATTCTATATTCAACTGTGACTTCTTAGGAAAGACATTTTTTTTCCGGAGGGCTGAAAAAGGATCTGGCTGAACTGTAACGCTAGACATCCACTCCCCTGACCTTTACTTGGAGAGAGGAAAAGGGAATTGGGAACATGAGCCGAACTTGCAGTTCATTTTCAGGAAAAACCACACAGCTGATGGTTCAACATCACCCCTGGCCTTCAGAGGAGGCATCTGGGACCCAGCGAGGTTCAGTAAGTCATCCAGGTCGCTAGCCAAGAAAATGGAGAGACTAGGTTATAACCTTGGCTTGACTCATTCCAAAGCCCTGTGCAGGGTGCTCTGCCCACTGTACCCTGTGGTGTAGTGATTTCACAGACCGTAGACACATATAGCAAATGTGTGTGTGTCTGTAACACAACTATGGAAACAGTTCATTTTGAGATGTGTATATGTACTAGCATGGTGGAGTGATAGAAATGTTCTTATTCTATCATTACCAAACTGCATCCTCTGTCATATTAGGGCAATCCGCTTTCTACTGTAAAAGAGGATATAATAGCTAATTCCCATTCTCTAGGGATAAGACTAATACTCTCTAGGGAGCCTATGCAGTGAATGCCACTGTGGACTGAGTTAGTGATGCTACCATGGATTCACAGGCACTGTACTGTGATCACATAAAACTATCATGGAGACTTCTGAGCATCCTCCAACCGAGCGGGCTGTGAAGGTCTGCTAAAAGGAACATTGCTTTACGCTTTGGGGTTCTGCAGGCATTCTTACAGGAGAAAGGAGACTTGAGAGTCACAGGTAACCGACTGAGTAAAACCTCAGAGCTGGGGATGTGGAGATTGCTCAGTGCTTAAAAGTGCTTATGACACAAAAGGTTTGACTCCCACTGCATCAAGCCAGTTAGCTACAGTCACCCTATTTATGAGCCCGAGTTCACCTGGGAGACGCTGCCTCAGTTAATAAGATAGAGTAATGAAGGAAGGCTTCTAATATTAACTGGTCTCCGTGCTTAGCATGTAACTACACATGCATATACACATACATATGAACACACATGTAAACAAGCACACACACCATACATAGTGATTTAAATATGCTCCTCGGCCCAAGAAGCGACACTATTAAGAGGTGAGGTCCTTCTTCTAGCTGCCTAGCAGTCTTCTCCTGGGTCCCTTTATAACAAGATGTAGAACTCTCAGCTCCTTCTCTAGCACTATGCCCGCCTGGACACTGCCATGCTCCTGCCTTGATGATAATGGACTGAACCTCTGAACCTGTAAGCCAGCACCAGTTAGATGCTGTCAAAAGTTGACTTGATCAAGTGTTTCTTTACAAGAAAGGAAACCCAAACTAAGATACCATACATTCATACAGATAAGAAAAAATATAGAGTGCTAAGAAGAGGCCCAGGGGTGTCGTTGCCTCAGATCAGCTCTGCACAAGTGAAAACCAAGACAGGTGATGGTTAAGTTTATGAAGACAGGGCTGGCAAGAAAGGGCCTTCAGTATAGGCCTCTGAGCCAGAGGTGGGCATTATCCTTCCTATGGTCTCTCTCTCAGGCAGGCTCTAGAACCTTCCAGTTATCTTATTTATAAGGGAATTCCCTCAGAGACAAGTGCTATCCACCTTTCATTATGAGACCAAAACTGGCCCCAAAGGCAAGAGAGATACTGACATTGAAGATATATGAAAAGTGTTTGCACAAATATCTTTCTTAAATACTAACAAAAGAGAATATTTCTCAGGCTAATAAATCCATGATTTTTATATTTGTGTTGTATAGTAGAGAAGCCATGCACCTAAGTATTCTTGGTTTACTGTGGTTACTTATTGTAGATCCCCAAATTGTTTACATGCATAGATAGTTTGGAAAAATCGGAGAAGGAGTGCACTGGGGACGCATTAGGAAATCCCTTGCTTTGTCCTCAGATGAGGATGTTGTTTTTAACTTAGCCTGTTGGGGTTTCATACAGTGTAGGCTGATGTCAGGCTTCCTTGCATGCTATACCCGGTTAAGTGTGACCTTGAACTTTTAATTCCCCTGCCTCTACCTCCCGAGTGCTGGAGGTAGGACCATGAACCTCCATGTCAGGTGTGTGCAGTATGGGAAACTGAGTTCAGGGACTCATGGATGCTATGTGAACACTCTACCAACTGAGCTAACATCCTAGAGCAGGCGATCAGTTAAAAATATTTTATAACTTTTGAGTGTGTGTGTGCACAGGATGTATGTGTGCCAGTACCTAGTCCGTGGCATGTTTGTAAAGGCCAGAGGAGAACTTTGTGTGTTTGGTTCTATCTTCCCAACTTTCCAAGTGTTCTGTGTTTTGAACTCAGATCACTAGGCCCACATAGCATCTTTACCCACTAAACCATCTTGCCAAACTCACATAACTGGCTTTTGAGACTCTCCATCTAATTCGGATATTTGCTTCAGTAAACCTGAGGTTGGGAATACTGACAAGGTGGCTTTAACAAAGACATCCGTTACAGTATGTGCAAAGGAATTGGAAGAGTGAAGACCTGAAGAAAGTGTCATAGTAATCAAAAGAACATAGAACCGAGAAAAACACAAGTTTTAGTGACTGGGTAGGTGCTGGGTTGGAACCGCAGTGAGTAACTGTGGTCTTCCTTCTAGCACTCCCTCTTGGGAAGGTTCTCGGTGGAGGCTGTGCAGTAAGACTGTCCTTCAGACAATGCTGTTAATCTGGGTGTGTCTCCCTGTTGTCACTGCCAATCAGGACTGGGACATCTGCTATTTGAGGTTGTCATTTTTCCATGCTGTAGTTATAGGTTCAACTTGTGTTCAGTTCCTAAAACCCATGTAGGGGAATCAAGATGCTCAAGATAGGAGAGCTCCGAGGAGAAATGAGAAGGAAATAGTGGATCCCCTAGGTTCATAGTTGTTCGTTGATGTTAGCAGGGTGGCTCCAGTAAAAAGATAGAGGGCCTTTCCTGGCTCCTGTTCTGTGGCTCTTTAGTCCATCTTCCTCATCCCAGCCAGTGAGTCTACCTGGTAGAAATAGCTACTGACTCATGGTCTCAGTTAGTAGAGCCAGCTCTTCCCTCTCATTGCTATTTCAGAATGAAACTCAGGGACACAAAGGGATCGCTGTAAATCACAATGGATACTAAGAATCCCCACCTACGAACTTAGCTGGTGAAAGGAATCTTACATTTGCAATGCTTAGGAGATAAAAAAAATAACTCATGAACAGTTCACTTGGAGAAAAAAATGTGATAGTAAAACTCAAAAGTAGCAGCTGCCTGTAATCCAGCTACTTGGGAGGATGAGGTAGAAGCATCATGAGTTGGCAGCCAGGATTGAGCTGAATAGTGACCAACCTTGCCCTTAAAAAAGAACTAACTGCTGGCATAGTCTACATGATAGAACATGTGACATAAATGTTCATGAAAGCCATGGGCTATGTATTTAGGAAGTTATTTATTTGAATATATGTATAGCTATTTGAATATTCTATCTATTGGTTTTTCCACAATTAATATGCCAGCTATTCAGAAATTCAATTTGGAATATTTTAAAATGATTTGCTTTGACATTTTACTTTATTTATTTTATGTGGATGCATGCTTTGCCTGCACATATGTCTGTGCACTGCATGCTTAATGTCCTCAGAAGCAAGATGTGGGCCTTGGATCCCAAAGAACTGGAGTTGTAGACAGTTGTAAGATGCCATGTGGCTGCTGGAGACTGAACCTCAGTGTTGCGGAAGAGCAGAGGCGCTCTTAATCACTGAGCTGAGCTATCTCTTCAGCCCTGCTTTGTCATTTTAAAAGAGTCATTTACATATAGTATAAATAATTACAGTAGGGGCTAGAAAGAGGGCTCAGTGGTTACAGCACTGTTCTTTCAGCGAACTGGGATTCTATTCTTAAAATCCATGTTCTCTCTCTCTCTCTCTCTCTCTCTCACACACACACACACACACACACACACACACTTAAAGAATTCAACAACAAAAGTGGCACAAAGGAAAGTAAACTATTTTCTTGCCTGCACACCTTGGGTCCCACTTCCTAGAGGTAAATATATCAACTGTGTGCTAACTCCTGAATGTGTGAGTGTACATGAAATCCGGGATTAATAAAAAAGAAGAAACCAGCTTCATTCAAAGTGTGTCCATGAGACCATGTCTCATTGTCATAGCACAGCTACATAGCTCTGGACCGGACACTTTCAAGGGACAGCTTTCTAAGCAGGGAGGAAAGGGAATGGGATACAGCCAACATAATCATCTCCTTCTCCTTTCCAGAGGCCTAAGCAGACTTCTCTCTCCCTTCAGGCAAGAGAAGTGAATGGTCATTGGTTAGGCAGATATCAATTGTTGCCTCAGTATTAATCATAACTTAATATCTGTTCAGAAATTGAGAGAACACACACTTACTGATATATATATATATATATATATATATATATATATATATATATCAGTACATATATATATCAGTACATATATATATCAGTATTTATTTGTATGTGTATATATATATATTCCTGCATATAAATAAATAAATAAATATATATATATATATATATATATATTCATGCATACTTGCCTAACTAGCACATTTGTTCAGACAATTGTGAAATGATTGCTACACAGTAATGTCTTCCCTATTGCTAATTATTATTACTGTTGTTATATTTATATTCTTTGAGCAGACATTTTTTTTAAATGAGTTATTTCTCAACAGACACTACATTTTGCTTGACCAGTCCCTTATAAACTGGCGCCGTCACACTCACAAAGAGATTACTGCAGAGTCCCTTTGAAACGACCTAAGAATTACTGTGGGCTGAAGGAAATGCCATTTAAACAGTGAAATGGTTCTGGAGATAACAGCTAGGTGAGTAAGTGTTTACTTTCTGATGAGTATCTAGCCACAAATATTTTCTAATCATGTTAATATGCAGGCAGAAATAAGAGGGTTGGGTATTAAACGTTTTTTTGGTGTATTTGTACAAAATATCATGTTAGCAAGTGAATTTTAAATTGTTGACAGATTTCTGGAGGGGAAAATGGCCTCACTGGTTCTCTCCTGGCTTGTGCTGCCCTGAGGAGGAGGGATATGGAAGAGGAGGTGATAGAGACACTCAGGACGAGAAAGCCTTGTTTCTTCTCTTGTTAGGCACAACTGGATGGGAGGCAATAGAGGAGACATGACACAGAGGAGGAAGTTTAGTTCCCTGTGACAGGGTGGGTCCTGAGCCAGGATGTGAAGTGAGCAGGCACTGTTGGGAGCCCGGCTCCCATAGTCCTTTGCCTGCGTGGGGCTGGCCTTTCCTAGTCCCGGAGGCCAAGTAGTGAAAGAGTTTGCCTTTTTTGGTTAAAATCTCTATCTTTTAGTCTCATTTTCTCATTGTCATCGTTAATCTCAAAATGTGTTGCTAAGTACGAAAATATGATTGTATGTGACAAGCTATTTAATTTCCCAGACTTCATGTCCTTCAGTTGCCAGACAAGGACAGGGAAGGAGATGATAGCTAACGTCTCTCCCAGATTTCAAGTGCTGAGACCAGCCTAGCTTTCTGGAGTTAGCTGGTCACCAGAAGCATCAGGGGAGGTCTGAAAGCAAAGTCCATAGGCCACTTCTCCGACTCTGACTCACTCATTCAGTTAGCAATCACTGAGGGGCTCGGGTTAAATTCTGGGGACACAGTGGTATAAAAACCAGACCTAGTCTGACCCTGCCCCATTATTTATGGAAAGGGTAGATGAGTCCAGTAATTTGTGTTTCAGAACACAGCTCTGAAAACTACAGTTCTGAGAGGCAGAGTGTCCGGCCAAATGCACACACAAGAGACTTCTGAGGCTCTATCTTCTCTTTCTTGGGCTTTAATAACGTTATTATCTGAGAAACACGGACACTTTTTACTATAACTTCTAAATACTGTCTCTATCGTGTGTGTGTGTGTGTGTGTGTGTGTGTGTGTGAAACATAAATGTTAGCCAGAAGATAACATGTGACAGATGTAGATATATAAGCGGCTATTAGGCGTAGTTTTAACAAATAAACATTGGTTCTGGATTGGTTAGCTATGGGTATCAGCACAAGTTGAAATAAAATTGTATTTGATTTGAAATGAGAGTGACATTTTATTTTAGAGTTTTTAAATACAAATAAATCAATTGTTGTCTAATGTGAGTGTTAATTCTATTTCCTCTTTTGTGGCTTTTATAACTTTACCTATCCCCACATATCTTGGTGTTTTATTTGTGATGAGTCACCACAACCATGGCAACTCTGATTAAAGGAAGCATTTAATTAGGGCTTGCATGCCGTCTTAGAGATTTAGTCCATTCTCATCATGGCGGGAAGTGTGGTGGCACTCAGGCAGACATGGTGCTGGAGAAGTAGCTGAGAGTTCCCCATCCGGATCTGCAGGCAGCAGGAAGAGAGGAACTAGACTTGGGTAGGCTTTTGACCTCACAGCCCATCCCCAGTGTTCTTTCTACGAGGCCACACACAACCTTCCCAAGCAACACCACTTCCTAATGACCACACATTCAAAGGCATGAGCCTGTGCGGGCTGTTCCCATACCAGTCACCACACCAGCTATCATACTTTGAATTAAGATGAAATATTTTACTTTGTGATCTACATTTCATGCTTGCTGAGTTATCCAGCTTTATTTCCTTTTGAATAATATTAGCAACCTAAAACAAGTAAAAAAAATTCCTTTTAAGCCTCCCAAATTACAAATTGGATAGGAAAAACAGCTTGACCTAGTTCAGGAGGGTAACCACAGGACACAGTAAAGATCAATGATAACCAAGGAGCTGTTAAGAGTTAACCCTTAATTGCTTACCTTGCAAATTAGAATATCATAATTTCCCCCATCAATACCTATATTCCAATTATTCAGTTAAAGAATAACTTTTTAAAATATTTTTAATTTTAAATTATTTTTTTACACTCCATATTCCATTCCCCGCCCCTCTCCATCCACACTCCGACTGCTCCACATCCCACACCTCCTCCCCACCCCATCCCATATCCATGTGGATGCTCCCACCCTCTGTCCCACCTGACCTCTAAACTCCCTGGGGCCTCCAGTCTCCTGGGGGTTACGTGCATCATCTCTGAATGAACACAGACCTGAAAGTCCTCTACTGTATGTGTGTTGGGGGGCCTCATATCAGCTGGTGTATGCTGTCTGTTTGATGGTCCAGTGTTTGAAAGACCTCAGGGGTCCAGGTTAATTGAGACTGCTGCTCCTCCTACAGGATCACCCTTCTCCTCAGCTTCTTTCAGCCTTCCCTAATTCAACAACAGGGGTCAGCAGCTTCTGTCCATTGGTTGGGTGCAAATATCTGCATTTGACTCTTTCAGCTGCTTATTGGGTCTTTCAGAGGGCAGCCATGATAGGTCCCTTTTTGTGAGCACTCCATAGCCTCAGTAATAGTGGCAGGCCTTGGGAACTCCCCTTGAGTGGGATCCCACTTTGGGCCTGTTGCTGGACCTTCTTTTCCTCAGGCTCCTCTCCATTTCCATCCCTGTAATTCTTTCAGACAGGAACAACTATGGATCAGAGTTTTGACTGTGGGATGGCAACCCCATCCCTCACTTGATGCCCTGTCTTCCTGCTGGAGGTGGGCTCTATAAGTTCCTTATCCCTACTGTTGGGCATTCAATCTAAGGTCCTTCACTTTGAGTCCTGAGAGTCTCTTATATCCCAGGTCTCTGGTGCATTCTGGAGGGTTCCTCCAACCTCCTATTTCCTAAGGTTGCCTGTTTCCAAACAATGAGATAACTTTTAAACAGCCCGAATCTGTTCAAATCAAGGCTTCAGTTAGGTGATGTGCCTTGTCTCATTATTACCGTTAGAGCCAGGCAGAGTTTGCATGATTTACAAAGAAAAGTATTTTTGGAAGTTTAGAGGTCCAATACCAAGTGACAACATATTGGGTGTTTGGTGAGGTCTCCTGTGTTCCCAGGATGTTGTCTCTTGCTTCAACTTCACACGGAAGAAGGCAGAAGGGTAGGCATAAGGATGGAGAGATACTAAGAGGTTAGCAAAAGCAGGAAGGGTGTAAGCAACCTTGAGAGTAAGGGTTCTAAGAAGGGGAGAGTAGCTGTGGGAGACTGGACTCTTGGGACTCCACAAAGAGTCATGGTCAAGTCACACAGAGCATCAAAGATACTTTCACTAAAACAGGGAGCAAGGTGCCATAATCATATTCTCTCCTGCTTTCTGCCTTCTGATTTTCTGCTGATGTTTCCTCAAGCTTCCTGGGGGCAAGGACCAGAAGCACCGGCAATGGACAGTGGGTATATGGACAGCTTAAGAAAAGCCCAGACTCTCTAAACCAGCAGACGCAGGTTGAAGGAAGTAGGTCACGGGGAGCAAGCCCTTGGGGGCTATACCTTGCCTTTGTGCCTGACAATTACTGTTTGGCTCTATTTCTTGGCTGCTATGGTATGACCATGCTTCTCCTATTATATCAGACTAATACTTCTGAAACTGTGTGGCCTAAATAAATCTTTCCCCCCACAGGTTGTTTATTTGTCATTTGGTCACCACCATGAGAATTCTGATGACTGTTTTGTCTGCAGAACAGTTTGTACTTGCTATATTTTCACTAATCCCAGCTGCAAGAAGGTATGGATTTATGTGGTTTCTCCTGTTATACTGTACATAGGAAATTATATAAAAAAAGGCTAAGTCAAATGTTTAAAAATATATTTTAGATTAGCTGTACGTTGGTCCTATCATTTAGTATGATCTAGAATTAGACTTTAATGACTAACATAACAGGATTAGTAGGTATTCCAACCTAAGAGCACATTCCTTCCTATGAGGAATTATAGCATCTTTATCATTAGCATGGATATGTCTACAAGTCAACACACACAGGAAGACATGTGTCTTAATAACTTAGTGATTGAAAATGACAAGGTAGTCTTTACAAATTCATCACGACAAAAGAGTTGTTGTTAATGCTGCTGGTGACATGGAGGAACACATTGGCTTTGGGGTCCTGCAGAATGAAGAGGGCAGCAGGTCACATGTCATATCCCAAAGGAGAATAGTGGGGCTCTGCTAGCAGCTATTCATGTGATATTAAAAAGGTTACCTGCAAGGTCCAGTTCCATTATCAAAGCACAGATGCCATTATCAGGAGGTCACATGAGGAGAGTGAAACAAAAGGACCAAAGGTAATTTGACCCAGGATGACAGATCAAGTATCATATACATAATGTGTATATCCAAGAAAGTAGAATCCCTCTGGTGGTTTGAGTATGCCTAGCCCAGGAAGTGGTCCTGTTGGAAGGTGTGGCCTTGTAGGTATGCCACTGTGGGTTTAGGCTTTAAAACCCTCATCCTAGCCAGCTGGAAGTCAGTATTCTGCTAGCAGCCTTCAGATGAAGATGTAGAACTCTCAGCTCTGCCTGCATCATGCTTTCCTGGATGCTGCCATGCTCCCACCTTGATGACAATGGACTGATCCTCTGAACCTATAAGCCAGCACTTATTAATTATTGTCTAAGAGTTGCCTTGGTCGTGATGTCTGTTCACAGCAGTAAAACCCTAACTAAGACAGTCCCCTTAGAGGGAAAACGCTTGAGACCTCACACCACAATCTTAGACTCTCAAGGAGATAGACTGGTCACTAGTTTTCAAAGATTAATAAACTAGCAGTTCTATGTCAGAGCACCTGAAAGTGTCCAATATTCATCTAGTTGTCTTATGTGAGAAAGTCAACAAAAGTGTGAAGTAGGAGACTGGCATTAAACCTTATTCTCCTTATAATTTCTGATTTATGGTAAATACTAGCCATTAGTGTATTCAGTTATTTTTGAGGCACTAGAATGATCTTTATTCATTACAACTTCAGTGTCCACCATATAGAATATATGAATAATTTGAAGATTGTAAAGAGGCTGTTGAGACATGTACAAAGTGTGCTTCTCCATGACATCCTGCTTTTCTTTCACAATTCCTAGAGCATATTAAAATCACCAACAGCTTCAAGCCTGGGTGTATTTTGTTTTTGAGACATTTTGTACCTCAGGCTGGCCTGGTCTTTGACCCATTTCCATATCTATCAGACTATCTGTCCTCATTTGGCAAGTTCACTGGAAATACTAGCCTCTGCCCCTCGTGAGGGAATTTACATTTATTTTGTTGTGAGATGGCCAGACTTGATTTTAAGTGTGCTACCAACATGCAGAAATTTTTCCTTCTCTTCCCCCTCCTTTTTCCCTTTCTCTTCACTTTTCTTCTCCTGGTCATCCTAATTTTTATAAACAGTCTCCCATGTTGCCTAGGTTGGCCTGGAATTGCTGAGGTCAAATGATCTTGGTACCCCCATTGTCCCAGCCTCAGTAGCTGGGCCTATAGTCACGCACAATCACATCCCACAGGACTAATTGCATTTCAGAAAATAGCACTTTGATCTATCATTCTCCTCCTCCAAGAACTGACTGGCTTCTTGCTTCGAGACTGTGTTATTGGATGCTATTTGTATTTACAGATGACTTACAGTTTGGTCCTTATTCTCATTTGCTTTTGTTGCAGCACTAAAACAGTGAACAAGGCACTTGGAGAGGGCAGTGTTTATTTGGCTTCTAGGTTACAGTCATTATTTAGAGAAGCTGAGGCAGGAATTGAAGGCAGGAACTGAGAAACACTGCTTATTGGCTTGGGTTCCTCTGGCTTGCTTACTACCTTTTATTTCATTTTTTTAAAAAAAATTAATTTATTTTTTACTTATTTACTTTGCATTCTGCTCACGGCCCTCTTCCTGGTCACCACTTCCCACAATCCTCCCCCTACCTCCACTCCCCTTCTTTTCTGAGCCTGTGGGGATCACCCTGGGTATCCCCCTGCCCCCAGCACTTCAAGTCTCTGCTAGGCTAGGAGCTTCCTCTTCCACTGAGGCCAGACAAGGCAGTACAGCCAGAAGAACATATCTCACAGTCAGGCAACAGCTTTTGGGATAGCCTCTGCTGCAGTTGCTCAGGACCCACATGAAAACCAAGCTACACATCAGCTACATGTGTGGGGAGACCTAGTCCAGCCGTGTATGTTTTTGGTTGGTAGTTCAGACTCAGAGCCCCAAGGGTTCAGGTTAGTTGACTCTGTTGGTCTTCCTGTGGATTTCCTATCCCCTTTGGGACCCTTAATCCTTCTTTCTATTCTTCAATAAGAATCCCCAAGCTCCATGCACTGTTTGGCTCTGGGTATCTGTATCTGTCTGAGTCTGTTGCTGTGTGGAGCCTCTCAGAGGACAGCTTGCTTCTGTCTGCAAGCATCATTAATAGTATTAGGGATTGGTGCTTGCCCATGGGATGGGTCTCTAGTTGGTCATGTTATTGGTTGGTCATTCCCCCAGTTTCTACTTCATCCTGAATTACTTGTAGACAAGATAAATTTGGGGTTGAAAGTTTTGTGGGTGGGTTGGTGTCTCTATCACTCTACTGAGGTTCCTGCCTGGCTACAGGATGTGGCCTCTTCAGATTCCATATCCCCAATGTTGTGAGGCACAGCAAAGGTCACCCCCCCATTGATTCTTGGAAGCCTCCTTTCTTATACAGCCTAGAGCCACAGTAAGCCGGATCCTTCTGCACCAATTAACAATTAAGAACATGCCTCACCAAGATGGTTGCAGAGCAATCTGATCTAGATAGTCATTCAACTGAGGTTCCCTCTTCTCAGGTGACAGCTTTGTGTTGACAGCTGAGGTTAATTATGCCAGTTTACTTATTTTGCATTTGTTGTTCTCACTAGTCCTACTCCCAAAAGTGTGTGTGTGTGTGTGTGTGTGTGTATGTGTGTAGTATATGCTTGAAGTGTTGGGTCTGGGTGTAAACAAAATCAACTTTTAAGACAACCTCATTTTCTATCTTTACAAATTCTGATGACTTTATATATCAAGGACAAGGTCCGGGTAGACATGGACAAAGGAGTGACTCTGAAAAGGGCTATAGGCAAGACTAAACTTTCCATTGGGTTTAGGAAGATGGGAGACTTCTACGAGGATCAGAGTCGTATCTTCTGCTCCATGAGAGGTCTGAGAGTATGGGAGATTCCAGAGGAAAAAGCTGTGTCACACTCCTTGGGCAGTAGACTGCAAACTTGAGGTTCCCCACAGATTTTTCTCGATTTAAAAGTGACATCATATTGCCCAACTGGATATCATAGACAACTTCTAAAAATGCAGGAAACTTAGAATGGAGGCTCAGTCTCAGGAATGGACTCAATTTTACTTTCCTATAAGCTGCACTGGTTAGGATGAGTTATTGATACTTAAATATCAATAATTGATGAGTTATCAATAGTTAATTGATAAAAGTACTACACCTGTAAAATGCATGATCAATACCCATCAGGCAAAGCAGTGAAAATAAGAGATCATGAATATTATGTGATAGTACAAAATATAACGAATAACTGGAGACTAATAAAGTTTTCATATGAAAATATTTGAGGGCTGGTGAGACTGCTCAGATGGGTAAAAACAATTGCTGAATGGGCCTGACAACTTGAGATGGCTGAGTTGCTAGTATCCACATGAAGGTCTAAGGAGAGTCTATGCATATGGAGTTGTCTGCTGACCTCCATATGTATGGTCTGACACATATGCTCTACCCCCAATTAAAGAGAAATAAAACATATTCCTTGATTCAACACTACTTACCATTTTTTCCTATTCTTTCCACAATTTTTTGGGTCAGTTTTGTATATTTTCTATATACCTTAGATCTTAATAAATTTAGGGTCATAAAACGCCCCTGAGAACCTGTTGGTAAAAGGGGTACCCTCTGAGTAGCAGAACACATGCATACAGTATGGGATAAAAAGCATTTATTGGCATGGTGGGTCCTGTGTATTGAGTCACAGGATAAGATATTATTCTCTTTCTTGATTAGTGACTTTCAATTAACCATTTAACTCAGGCCAGTAAACTTTTTTTTTCTTCTGAAAATTGCAACAGTATACAAACTTTTAGGCTTAGTGTCAGATCGCCATGAAAACCACTCAGCTCTGCTTATGTAGCACAAAAATCACCCACAGAAAGCACGGGTGGGGAGAACTGAGCATGGTAGCACATATTTCTAACCTTGGCATCTGGGGGACAAAATGAAGAGTTCAAGGCCTCTGAACCTTGTCTATTGATACTGTATCTTAATTTTTTTAAAGGACATATGGTAATGTAGACACTTGCCTAGTATGTGCAAGGTCCTGGGATCAATGGCCAACACTAAACCAAAACAGAACAAATCCAAACACAGACAGGTGAATGTGGTTAATTTCTAACAAAATTCTATTAATAAAAAAGTAGCATGGTGTTTGGCTTTGGCATTGGGGCTGTAATTTGGGCATTTATTATTTAATTCTTTTCAGACTAGTTATAAAGTGGAAAGTGCGTCCACCCTGACCCACAGGGATCTTGTGCTTGCTGAGCAAGAGGGCTGAGAGAAGAAAGCCTCATCTTTAGCATCTGAATGGGATGTGTCCTGCACAGTGTTGCTTTACTGATAGTGAGCAGGGGTCTGGTCCATGGTTCTGCCTGCCTCTCCATTACATAAAGCATGAATGAAAAGCAGAAGCAGCCTTGTAGGTCAGGTAGGGGATGTGGATTTGGTTCAGCCAGAACTCTGCTGTCACCTTTTCTCAGGAACTACAAAGATCTTTTCAAAGTTTCCTCCTCCTGCCTTCCAATGCCACATTCTACAGCCTCTCAACACTAGGGACCTGCATGTTGGGAGGCATGTCTGGAGAGAGGGGCAGCACTGTGCCTTAGTGTCCTTTAGCAAGGGAAAGACTTTTTTTGTGTGCACAGCTCTGCACTCCTTGGGCTGAGGTGGGGTCTGTCCATCTAAGTATCCTTTGATTATCAAGTCCTTCCTGGTTTCTTGGGACAGCCTTAGAATACCGTACCACACAAAGCAGGGAACTGAGGAGATGACATTGCTTGGTGTCTTTGCAGGTCACTAGTATATCTATCTTCCTATAACACATAACGGGCAATGACTTGTCAGTAAAGCATTTCTTTCGAGGAAAATCCACATCCATTTGTTTGATGTGTCTTTTAGGATAATAACAAAAGAGCAGGGAGCGAATGCACATGATTCCTTGCTCCCATAAACTATGGCTTTGGGATGGGGAGCAGGCAGGGGACAATAATGTACAGGCTACAAACCTTTGGTGTGCACACAAAGGGGGTGGGTGGGTAGAAGCTGCATCTCTGTGTGAGACCAGAGGTGCATGACAGGCAATTCAGCTAAGGGGCTTGCCATACATTATCAAGATGGTGAAGGGGCCTTTTTGTCCCTGTGACCATCTGGTTTTGCTGTGAAGCTGGGTCATACCCAGGAGCTTACCTGGCAGAATTGGAAAGAGCAGCATCTTAAGTTCCACTGAGAGAAGAGAGCCACTCCAGGGTGCAATAACCCTTTCAAGGTACAATCGTATTCTGCAGATGAGGGGCCATTTGAAATAATGAGCAACTGAAGACCCCTATGTGCTTAGTGAACAGGGCAAGTTGGAGTTGTTGGCAAGAACAGAAGGGCTGAGGGGTATGGGTTGGATGGGGAGCATAGACTTGTGTCTGTCGTGTGCACATCTCTGCATTCCTTGGGGGTCTGTCCATCTTAGTGTCTCGCTTCATAGTGTGATGTATCTTTTGATTATCAAGCACTCCTTGTTTATTTGGACACCTTTAGAACACTGCACCTCCCACTGTGCAAGTCCAGATGGCAGGGCAGCAATAGGATCTTTGCTAGAAATTCAGAATTTACCTCAGGCTATATTGGAAGACAATGCATCATGCATTGCAATAAGTAAGCAGATATTTTAAATAATCCGTGGGTAAGACTGCCTGCCAGGCTTTGTGGCTACATGATTGTGTTCATGGACCCAGTCTTCAGAATTTCGTAGTTGTACCTTAAGGAAGATGTGTTCCTTTAAGCCTTTGGTCGTAATAAAATGAGGTGTGTTGAAAATCTCTGAGAGTACTGTGGACTCCAGAAAGTGGAGTAAGTAGAGCCAGGGCACATTTCCAGAGCTAGTACTGGGGAGGAGCAACCATACCTTAAGCCTTAGAATGGGTGATGGAATCTGTCTTATTCAGATAAAAGGGTAAGAGAAAGCATTTAGCATCAAAGGCAAATATGAGAAACCCCTCAAATTCTTAACTACTGCCAGTACGTACCAGAAATCTTCCTGTCATATACACTCTTAAAGATTGCCTCTTTAGCCATGTGTGGTGACTCACACCTTCAATCTCAGGATTTAGGTGGCAGAGGCAGGTGGATATCTTTCGAATTTGAGACTAGCCTGGTCTACAAAGAGAGTTCTAAGATAGCCTAGGCTACACAGAGAAAACCCATCTCAAAATGAACGAATTAGTAAAGTAAAAAAAAACAGTGGAAGGCTCTTGAACACACACACACACACACACACACACACACACCATATAGACCATTGTAAAAGGGCAGCAGGTCTGCTGGATGCCTATGGGGCAGACATACCCTAAGAAGCTTCTGACTTTCCATCACACGTGGTCACACACTTTCAATACACATTAAATAACAATCAATAGGTGTATTGTTCTGGCTCATCATTAGAGAGATTTATGGTTGCTTCTCCCCAGTAATACAAATTTACAGCACATTTTACACTAGGACCAGGAGATAGGAAACCCTTTATTGCATCATTTCTCTTCTGAGAGAAAGTCTCACTATGTAGCTCTGGCCTAGAATTCACAACATAGACCCAGGCTTGCCTCAGACTCACAGAACCCCACTGAGTGTTTCGTCCCAAGTGCTTGTACTAAGGGTGTATGCCACCAATGCCTGGTGGACTAGTTACTTTTCTATTGCTAAGATAAACCAGCATGATCAAGACAACTCATAAAAGAAAGCATTTAATCTGGTTTATGATTTCAGAGAGCTCACATCTTGAGACAGCCATGGTGCAGAGAGAAAGAGAGCACTATAAGTCTTTTGAAACCTCAAAGCCTGCCCCCAGTGATACATCTTCTCTATAGGGCCACACCTCCTAATCCTTCTAAAACAGTTCCAGCAAATAAGTACCAAGTATTCAAATATATGAGCCTATGGGAGCCACTGTCATTCAAATAGCTGACATGTACTGCATTACTGCATTAGTATATTTCAGGATGCGGTTGCCATCCCAGTCACCTCTCTGACCCATAATTGTTCCTGTGTGAAAGAATTACAGGGATGGAAATGGAGAGGAGCCTGAGGAAAAGAAGGTCCAGCAACAGGCCCAAAGTGGGATCCAGCTCCAGGGGAATTCCCAAGGCCTGACAATATTACTGAGGCCTTGGAGTGCTCACAAAAAGGGATCTATCATGGCTGCCCTGTGAAACACCCAACAAGCAGCTGAAAGAGTCAGATGCAGATATTTGCACCCAACCAATAGACAGAAGCAGCTGGCCCCTGTGGTTGAATCGGGGAAGGCTGAAAGAAGCTGAGGGGAAGAGCCATCCTGTAGGAGGACCAGCAGTCTTAATTAATCTGAACCTCTGAGATCTCTCAACACTCGACCACCAAACAGACAGCATACACCAGCTGATATGAGGCCCCCAACACACATATACAGTAGAGGACTTCCAGATCTGTGTTCATTCAGAGATGATGCACCTAACCCTCAAGAGACTTGAGGCCCCAGGGAGTTTAGAGGTCAGGTGGGGTGGGGAGGAGGTGTGGGATATGGAGCAGAGGGAGGGGGGATGGGAGCGGGCGCGGAATGGAATATGGAGTGTAAAAAATAAATTAAAAATTAAATTAAATTAAAAAAAAGAAAAGAAAAAAGTACTTCTTTGTTATATACAGCAACTAAGAACTACAATATGTCAGAATTCTATACAGTGAATATCTATACATTTAAAAAGTCACTGAAAGATAAAAGCTTGCAAGTACCTTGCTGACGGCTGCCAGCAAAGTCTTCATAGAGAATACTGTCAGTTTAGGATAGCAGTCCCAAGGAGACCAAAAAGAAAGATCTCATTTATCTTGGCTCTAGGAAGTTTAGGTGAGTCAACGTATTAGGTAATACAGTTAGAAAATATGATTCAGACAGTGTAACTACTAGATACAAGCACAAACACCTAGAGGGTAAAAAAAAAAAAAAAAAAAAAAAAAAAGATGTTTTCAAAGTCAGCTAGCTGCCTAGCTTTAAAATTTATAACTCGTCTAAATAAAGAAATGAAGAACCAACCCAGAAAAAGTCCAAGAAAATGCAACTTTAAACAGAAATTCAAAAAGAAATGGAAAATCCAAATATGCCAACAATTATCAAGGAAAAATACAGCTTAACTCCAATTCCTATACTTCTAACCTAAACATATGAGATAGCTTTGCAAGCCAGTGAATCAGGCATTAAAGAAAGACAATTCCAGGCTCAAGGGGTGATTCAGAAGTTAAGAGCACTGGCTGTTCTTCCAAAAACTATGAGGTCAGTTCCCAGCACCCACATTAGCAGTTCACAACTGTCTGTAACTGTAGTTCCAGGGGATCTGATGGTTACCAGGAACACTCACAGCGCACAGACATGCTGTGATTCTCTTCAGATTGGTGATACTTGATAATCTTCTGTCTTAAAACTTCTTTCCAGAAAAACAGTGTAGTGTAGAATAATTTTAATTCAGCAACATCGGTGTTCTAGTTGGAATACAGACGCACACCCTTAGTACACACCTTTAATCCCAAACAATTGAAGGTAAGGTTAGTTTGTAGAAGGAAGCAACTATGCTTGAAAATGATGAGTGATGAATCAGAGAAAGATTTGACAGAATGAGTAAAAATAGTATATGTCCATGAGAGCAGGGAAGAAAGGGAGGCTAAGAGCAGGAGACGGAGAGGGAGAGGGAGAGGGAGAGGGAGACGGAGAGGGAGAGGGAGAGAGGGAGAGGGGGAGAGGGAGAGAGGGAGAGGGAGAGGGAGAGGGAGAGGGAGAGGGAGAGGGAGAGAGAGCGAGAGAGGACAGTTCTGTTCAGTCAGTTAATGTAATGGAGTAAGGTCAATGAGTTGGCAGTCCATGCAGGAGGAGGCAAGGCAATGGAGTTGAGTTGAGTTCTGTTCATGCAGCAGAGGCAGTTGAAGCCAGAGAAAAAGAGTCAGAGGATTAGAATAAAATTCTCATTAGTTTGAGGCCAAGCAGAGCAATACAGTGAGAAGCTGAGAGAAACCAGATTGAACCAGTCAGCTTGGAGCCAGATAATAGCTAAGTTGAACCAGTCAGCCAGAGCTCAGAAAGAGCTAGAAAGGGTGAGCTTATTCAACAGTAAGCCTCCGAGACAACTACATCTGGGGAATAAAAGCTACTTTTACAAGTGGGAGTAATTTCATGAGGGCTCATATATTCCATATATTCTTTACATGATAACTAAATAATAATTTACCAGGTTAAAAAATTTAATAAACCTTATAGTATGTAATATATAATATATTTAATAATATAAAATTGTTATAGTTTAGCAAGTATGGGTCTAAAAGCAGAATGAAAAAAATTAAGAAACCTCTGAGTTTATATTTAGTATATGATGAAGTCACCTTGATCAATGGAGAAAATGTAATTCTTTTGTTTTTTCAGGGTTTCTCTGTAGCCCTGGCTGTCCTGGAACTCACTCTGTAGACCAGGTTGGCCTGGAACTCAGAAATCTGCCTGCCTCTGCCTCTGAAGTGCTGGGATTAAAGGCATACGCCATCACTGCCTGGCTTTTCTTTTGCTTTTTGTTTTTTGTTTTTGTGAAAATGTAATTCTTATGACGGTATTGTGAAAAACAACTAATAATATAAACATTAGATTTTTATTTCAAGCCACTCACTGCAAGAAAATTGTGCTGGTTTAGAGTTAGAAATGTAAACTAGTGAACAAGAGGGTCAGGCTCCATCCCGAGCTGGCAGAACTGAGCACTGCTGTCCACATGGCACTGGTTTTATAGGCACAGGGATGAGGGAGTTGTGGAAATGAGTGCTAAGATTCCACCAGGCTGCGGAGCCCAGGCCCAGTGTGGCAGGGGCAAATTCTCTACAAGGCCTGGAGGAGCCAGTGCATTAAGTGAGACCTAAATTGTAGGGAACCCAGAATATTGGCAATGATAGTCTGTGATGTAGAATTATAAGCTGAAATAAAGTATTTCTTCCCCATTTGTGTGATAATTTCTATTGTCAATTTGTGGTGTCTGGTCAGCTGCAGCATTGACTGTGATTAATGAGACCACAATAACAGAAACAAAACTTTTGCTCTCCTGGGACAAGTAATGCTAGTTAGCTGGGGCTGAGAAACAAGTAGTGATGAAGAAGAGACCAGCATCCCTGAGATGAAATCTTCTGGGAAGTGTATTCTCGGGGTCAACACAGAGAAGCTGTGCTCCAGAGGGGACTAAGGCTGTGCCTGCTGCTGGCAGCTGGATCTGGTAATTTGTAAGTTTCACAGGTCGCAACAAGAGCTTATCGGTGGAAGTCCAGCCTTAGCAGTAGAAGCCCTGGACTTAAAGAGGCCATGTAGAGAAGCTGAGGCTTGACAGCATCCGAGCAGGGCGAGAATCCCCGCGACCAGCACAGGAAAGGCTGGTGAGAACTCGGCCTCGCTGCGGTGGAGAGCTCAGCATTCTGGGGACGGCAGTACTGTGGAGTCACCACCAAGGACAACAGGAACTGCAGAGTGGAGCTGTGTGTGCTATGGACGGCAGAGCCTGGGAAAAGGAACGAACTGGCTGGCTAGGCCATTTGGAGCCCAGAGGCTCGTGAGTGGGTTCCAGGCACTAAGTACTTAGCTTTTCACACTGCTGAACTTTGTCTTGGTTCTTCCCTCTTGAATTAAGTATTTTACCTATTTAGGTTTGGTAGGAGCCCACAGTTAATTCGGAACTTGTGAAGAGACTCTAGAGTTTCAGAATGACTGGGCGTTTTTAGAGAGAATGACTGGGCGTTTTTAGAGAGGCTGGATATTTTGGAGAGGCCTGAACTTTGCAAGTATTTAAATTTTAAAGAATGCGGGACTCTTAAAATTATCCTCATAGATTTCATATTGCAGAGAAACCCCGCAAATGTGAAGAATGTGGCAAAGCTTCTTCTACTCTTATTGGATTTATTTTAAATTATATTTATGAGCGTGTGCCTGGTATGTGCACACCACTGCAGGTGCTCTCAGGGGGCAGAAGAGGGCGCTCTGCTCCCTAGAGCTGGAGTTACTGGGGTTACTGACCTGTTTTGATTTCAATGTGGAACTCAGTTCCTCTGCAAAACCAGCACATGCCTTGAATCACCACCCATCGCTCCAGTCCCTTCATCACAACTTATCATAGCTACTTTTATTGGAAAATTCTCATCATTCGAATTTTCTTGACCCATGACACTAAATATTTAATTAGTCATTACTTCATTATTTTGCATATGAGTATTAAAAATATTTCATTTTCCTGTATGACTGAAACTTGTCTGCCCAGATAAGATGGAGGTAGCCTAGATTTGCTAACTACAGCCCCGCTTCTCCGATTTAGTCTGAGATTATTGTCATTGGGACACTCTTCCTCTTGCTTGCTTCCAGTCCTTTTATGTGCCCCGGATGAGGGTCCTGGCCATGTTGTTTTAAACAATTGTGGCCCCTGTATCTGTTTCCAACCACGATAATCACAGGTGAATGCCATGCTGAGAACAAGTGAGGGAGATCACTGCACCCCCTTCCTTTCTTTGTCCCCCCCACCCTTCCATAACTATTATACAAGCTTTCTGTCCTGGAAGAGAGGGCTGCTTGGAGTCCCCTGAGGGCTGAAGAGACTCTGATGGTAGGAATCCTACAGTAGGTTCCTCAGCCATCATTGCAGGAGATGGGAACTAAGAGGAGACCCACAACTGGACCATGAGCAGAGACCGAGAGATTTTGGAATACTCAGTCCTTAAGAGTAAGTCACCATCAAAGTCCTCCTCTCAGGTCTCAGGAAAGACTGGAAGCAGCAGAGGGGATGGGTAACTGCAACACCACCATGTCTTCCTGAGATAACCGATGAACTTATGCACCTCAAGAGATCGTAGCAGCAGCACAGAGTCAAGCCAGGTGAGTGCCCCAGAATGGAGAGCAGGGAGCAGACACAGACTCCCACCCCGAATCCAGAAGCTATCTACGACTGACATCTGCAAAGGCAACATTTGTTTTCTCCAGTGGCGGCTCACCGGGTATATTAATCACACTTAAGGGTAGGCCCCATACTGAGCAGTAATAGACAACACAATACAAACGCAATGGTATTTTTGTAGACTTTTGTCTTGCATTGCTTTGTTTGGGCATTCTCTCTCTCTCCCTCAATCTCTCCCCCTTGTCTCTCTCTCTCTCTCTCATTGGTGTGTGTGTATTTTGAGATTGTAAATTGATTACAATTCTTCCCTCCAAATCTCCCTATATACCCCTCTCTGCTCTCCTTCACATTCAGGATCTCGACCTCTCTCCATCTCTCTGTCTGTCTCTCTCTCTTAACTAAGCTTTCTTTTTTGTCTTACTGGTCTTATAGTTTCTGAAATTTTTATGTTTTTACTTTTTTTTTTCTGTGTGTTTCTTCTTTTTTAAAAAAATCCATTATTTTGTTTGCTTTCTTCAAAGAGAAAGAAAGGGTGTGGAGTTGGCTAATGGGTTGGGAAGGATCTGAGAGGAGTCAAAGGCGGAGAGCCATGACGACAGTTTACTATATGAAAAGGTTTTTTTTCAATTAAATAAAATAGGAATACAAAAATCTATGTATTATATTGTATCAAAGCATATCTCAATTTAAAAAAGAAGCAAAGCAGGGTATAGTTAACAGTACCAGTGGATAAAATACATAGGTATCAGGACCATCTCTCATCTTAAATCATCTCATAAATTAACAAAGTTTCCCCCTCCATATTGCCTTTTAAATTATTCATGCATTTTAAAGCATAGTGGCAGATAAATAAAATCCTTAAGATTTTGCTTTAGATATGAAAACATCAAGATAAAATAATTAATCTTAATGCTAATACTGTAGGCTTATAGTTAGCATCACACAGCCGATAGTTGTCTGTACACGTAATTTAAAAAGCTGGCTGCTGGAAAGAAAACATAGGCAGCCAGCACTGTCCAAATGAGCTTTTCAGAGTCTGCACACTTCACACCCAAACAGAAGGCTACACATGATGGCATGATTATAGAATGGACCCCCCCCCCCCCCACCCAAGTCTTCTCTTTTAGATCTAGAAGATCTCCCTTGGAGGGCAAAACAATGTACCTCATGTAATTCATTCTTGCATTTTCAGAGAAAGCAAGGCCAGGGTTTGGAGAACAATAGACCCTAGCATTTGTTAGTTATATCTCGGAACTAAACAACGCATACATTTACTGTTTAGTTAAAATTTACATCTAAATTCCACTTTTAGAATATGTAATTTAGTGCAATTGACTTATAAATTTTTAGGTGAAATCTTTGAACCAGCAGTAAACTTATTTGTTAATTTATGGGACATATATTTATATTTAAAAGGAGGATAGTACATGATATGCAGATCAACCAATGTCAGATTTAAAAAAAAAACACTAAATTTACCATTCTAGACTTTAAAAAAATCTATAGAAAAGGTACATTGTTAAAACTATAAAACCTCAACTACCTTGAGTTTAGCTCTGGTCACCAAGTATGAATATCTAAAGATTATAAAGTCAAGGCTGTGAGGTCATAGCCCAGGTTGAATATTCCACTGACATCATCAGGGAAGTGGGAGGAAATGGATCTGTGGAGGGAATCTTGGCCACTGAGAACGACTCTGGCGGCTAAGGCTTCGGGGAATCCCCTCTTGGAAGCCTGTCATCCTTCTGCGCACACAGCGGAGCATCCCTCTTCCAAGGTCTTCCTGCAGCTTTCCCAGCCGGCCCAGCATGCTCAGCTCAGTGCTGCTTCCAGGAGCACAGCAAAGGCTCCCTGGACGGCCCCGGGCTCTCCTCACGAAGCCAATGGCAGAGCATCACGTTTGAGTGCCCGTCTACAAGGGGACACCCACAATCATGTTGTTCTTGGGAGAGCAGCTCTCTGGCTCCATAGAGATCACTTGAACAGAGTAGCCGTGTTCTCCTGCTGCTGCTGCTCGGTCCAGATCCACCAGGCCCATGCACTGCTTCCCTGAGACAAGGGAACACAGCGTGAGACATTTATAAGCAATGTAACTTTCATGCATACACAGGGATCTTCGCAGTGACAGTATCCATCCATCAGTGCTGTGGCAAAGGCCATGTCCCCTCGGTACTGCTTACTGTAAGCTTAGAGTGGATCACCGTGAAGACATACTTCCCAGATTTATCTTGGCTAGCAATTTCCAGAAGGCTAACTTTTAAAAATGTATCAATACGTATATCTCAAATTGCAACTACACATTCTACTTTATATTTTGGTCAAAAATTCATTTTAAGACCTATGTTCTGTATTCCTATAAAGTCATATTATAAGTAATATTCTAAAAAAAAAAGTCTGTCTCTGACAAAGTCTAAAATAAGACACTGCCGAGTGGCCATCTGAAAGAGACACCGCATTTCTCCCTGGAGGTTTATAACATGATAAAGAAATGCAAAGGGACTGAGGAAACTCGTGACCATGTGCTAGTCAGAGTTCACCTCGCTATGAAATTGGTTTTCTCTTCCCTTTGCAACGTTTGAGAATCAAACGAGGAACCCTGACTGGCAAGCCAGCAGCTTATTTGTTTTCCCTTTCAAAAGTAGATTAGGAAAAACTGAGTTGAGGCTTCCTATACTAAGCCATTACTTGCTTTTATAGTCTGAACTGTTCTATATTTAATATCTAAGTTCTTCCTTTTCTTGAAAGAGGTTACTGACTGCACAATCTCATTCCTTCCACTTTTCTTTGATAATTACAGCAATGCTTAAGCACCACTTTACAGCAGCCTCCTGGAGTGAAGTGAAGTCAGCAGTCAGGCACATCCATCCCTGAAACAGGAAACCTCTCCTGTAACATGTGGGACTCTTACAGACCAAACAAAACCAGGAACGGATGAAATTAGCAAGTAAGAATAAATCAGAGACTCAGACTCACAGCGTGAAGATCAAGCTGTGTTAGAAGCTGATGCAAAAGGGTAGAACTCCATTTAGAAAACAAACAACTCATCTTCTCCCCAGCAGCTATCCAGTTGGTTTCTCTCTGGCCTCAGACACTTCCCTTTAAGCTGAGTGCTTGCTTCCCATCCACTTCTCAGTTCAAACACTCTGTCAGAACGGGATGCTCCGCATTCCTTCAGGACCCACCCTGGTTTACAAGGCAGCTCACTGACTCTTGGCTGGGATCCCAGTGCAGTTAGTTTTTCCTTTTTTCATCTGGTAGAAGAATCTCATATTTTCCCATGTTAAGTGTCAATACAACTGAAATCCAGTTGTTGGCAACCTACCTTTTGGGGGTTGGTAAATTTTCTTTTCTTTTTTTTTTTTTCTTTTCCATTTTTTATTAGGTATTTAGCTCATTTACATTTCCAATGCTATACCAAAAGTCCCCCATAGCCACCCACCCCCACTCCCCTACCCACCCACTCCCCCTTTTTGGCCCTGGCATTCCCCTGTACTGGGGCATATAAAGTTTGCGTGTCCAATGGGCCTCTCTTTCCAGTGATGGCCGACTAGGCCATCTTTTGATACATATGCATTTTCTAAAAACGTTTGTCAAGCATGGAAGTGGCAATATCTTTGACAAACTCTGTGGCTTTGTCTGCCCCCTTCCCCTGCCCTTCCCTGTAGCACTCTTGCCAGATGGGCTTCTGCTTCAACCCTAGCACCCGCCCTTCAGTCTCTGCTCTTCCTTGACACCGAAAACTGACACTGATTCACAACAACAATCATGGCTCTACTGATCTCTATGGTTTGAACGTGCTCCCTAAAAGGCACATGCTTGCAACTTAATCCCCAGTGCTGAGTTACAGTTAGACGTCAGCCTGAGGTGAAGGTATGCTGTTACTGTAGGACTGGGTTCATTATTGTGAGTGTGGGTTTCTTAAAACGGGCCAAGCTTGGTCTCTCTCATGAAGGCATTCCCTTCCATTGCTTGCTAGTGCTCCTACTGCTCCTCACCCACTCTAGGTCTGCCTTTCTCTTTTGGCATTTGACACCTTCTACAATGGTATGACTCACCAAGAAGTCTCCATCAGATTTAACCCTCTGATCCCTAGATCAGTGGATTATAAAGACTGAGATATGCATCTGGTAGAATTATAACAAGTGTATATATTACAGTGACTTAAAAAAAATCAGAAGGAGGAATAGGAAAAGAAACAAAAATGAGAGGTTTTACCAAGAGATGGCAGTTGTGGGCACAGTGAGAACAGGAAAGGAAGTCCCTTAGCTGTAGGTCTCAGTGCCTTTCCTCGTGTGAGCACCGTACTATGCCAACTTTAGAATATAAAGGTAATTATTTATTATGTAACATCTTCTTGAGTATAAACTACTTCAGCTGGGCTCAAAGAAACATCAATAATCTACTCAAGTACACATGGAAAAAGGAGGTAATGTTAGAATTTTACAAGTACGACAGTGCCCAATGTGGAGCTTCTGAGAAAAAAGTTTAAGACGCGATTTAACTCCCGTCCACTTATCGTAACCTGTTTTAGAACCCAAATATCTAGTGATGGCCCGAGAAGCTGTATTGTAGAAGGGAACAAGAGCTCTGTGTCTGGACCCAGATAGCCTGGGGTCACAGCGTGGCTCTAGCACCCATCCGATGAAGAGGTTCACTCCTGACGTCAATAAAATATAAATAATTGTGTCTACCTCACTCATTTTCAGCATTTAAGTGGATGATAACAATTGCAATTATTCTTTTAAACAAAAGTTTATTTTTCTAAAGTGAAGTCTTTGATGGATCTGTTTCTTGAAATGGTTCTGGGTAATGTTCAGTACTGCAAAAGATGAATGTATGGGCCTGTGATCAATAATGTCTAAGTATACTTTTATCTAAGAAAGACGCAGTATCATTCTTTATACATTTCTAGTGAATCAACTTTGGAATATGGAGCTGACATTAACATTTTTGTTATTTTCTTTGTGACTATGGATGGATCCTGAAGTTCTTAACAGTACGAAAGATTTAATGTGAAATCTACTCAGTGCACACAGACGCTAACCAAGATGTGACAAGCTGTCAGTCATAATGGCTAATGTGCTGCATTACAGTTCCTGGGAAGAAGTTTTCTTAATGATAAATGGAGCAGTGTTTTCCCCAAATAGCCCCTATGCATCCACTCTGGGCATGCTGGGCATAACCCCTCAGCAGCTGCTTGGTGGAAGCACATACCTATGAGTCTCCTCTCGGGTGGGAGCTGGACAGCTGTCTGATCGGCAAATCTGCAGAGGAGCATGTGTTCCTAAAACGAGCATCAACAGATGTGGGTTTATTCTAATTCAGTGCTTCAGAGTTATAAAACAGAGAAGACAAAAACACGACTTCAATTATTCTGGAGTTCATTCCATAAAAAACACTATACAAAATTGAGTAGCTGAAAAGAGCAATCCTAAGAATATTGTCCTTAGTGACTTCTTCCCGTCAAGTTGACTGTTTTTCAGATTACTCTGTCTGTCTGTCTGTCTGTCTGTCTCTGTCTCTCTCTCTCTCTCTTTGGATTTTCGAGACAGGGTTTCTCTGTGTAGCCCTGGCTGTCCTGGAACTCACTCTGTAGACCAGGCTGGCCTCGAACTTAGAAATCCACCTGCCTTTGCCTCTCAAGCACTGGGATTAAAGGCGTGCACCACCACTGCCTGGCTTCAGATATATTTCTTAAGAACAGAAAAGAGAAAAACTTCAAGGCCATATTACCCAGTAGTTTTTATCCTATAAACAGGACCAGGTGGTTTCATATTGAAATTATAATGTGTTAAGGGAAAAGAACGGTTTCCTTAAATTTTCCTTTCTCCAGGTGATCTGGACCTCTCTCTCATCTGGGTCTTAGAAGAAGCATGATGTGGCTTCTCATATTACTCAAGGATAAAGAAGCCAGTTATGGCAGTTTAGATGTAATTGGACCCCACAGGCCCATAAGGAGTGACACTATTAGGAGGTGTGCCTTGTTGGAGTAGGTGTGGACTCACTAGAGGAAGTGTGTCACTATGGAGGCGGACTATGAAGTCTTAAATATGCTCAAGTCAAACCTAGTGAGACATTCTCCTTCTGCTACCTGCAGATCAAAAACTCTCAGCAACTTTTCCAGCAGCATGTCTGCCTTCATGCTGCCATGCTTCCCGCCATGATGAGAATATAGTGTCTCTTTACAGAAATAAAACCCTAACCAGGACCCGAGTTATTCTCCAGGATTTCTAGCAGAGCATGGGCTACTCCTCAGGATAGCCCTTTTTATTTAAGACCTGAGGGGATGGGGCAGAGACTGGTACTGTTATATGACGACTTTAGGAAAGGGTCATTAATGAAGACGAAGAAGCCTGTGAACGATAGAGGCCATGTGTGTGCAGCACCCTTTAATCTACACGTAGCTACAGCTAGTCAGTAGGCAGCAGAACATTCTGCGCCTTTAAGACCTAGAGCAGCTGTGGAGTCAGAGTTAAACAGGGTGAGCCCAGACTGACCATTCATATCCTTAGTACTCCGGACTTTACATTTAAAGTCCTCCCCACCTCCAGGCAAAGTGAGTCTTCCTAGTAAGTTGGCCTCAAACTTGTAATTCTCTCCTCTCAGCCTCTGAGTATAAAGTCTCTATTTTTCAATCAGGTAGTAAAATATTAGTAGCATTTCTTTTTCTCTTTCTTTCTTTCTTTCTTTTTTTTTTTTAATAACAAGAGTATCTTTGTTCCAACTTTTATGTATTAAAACATTTTAAGAATCACTATAAAATTTAATGGCAATGGCCCAGAAATTAATGACGTAGTTTGAATAAGTAAAATTTATAAAGCCTCCACAAAATGGCTAGCATCTAAATAGGACAAAAGATTTTAGGATCCTATGATCTGACAAAGTAAGAAAAAGTATTTCCTTTGTCTGCATGGGGTTTCTAAACAGTATATTAGTATAGGTCATGCTGATGCAATCAGAAATTCAGGTGGGGTCCAATGCACTGTGCTCCTAAGTTTTACATCTCTTTCAGAATTATTTCTGTTCTCTTCAACACAAGGTTCTGAAAGGGCAAGGCACATGCAGGTGTTCTAAATATCTGCTGGCTAATTTTGAATAGAGAAAACACCCACCTAATTAGTTCTCAAAATCTCTCAGCAGTAATGAAGTTCTAGGAAGTAATAGGGTACCATTTGTCATAGTGTCCAGGAAGGGAAGATGCCTCTAAGACATTACACCTGACACCTTTTGAGGGCTGGCGACTGCTACCTGAGCAGCTCCTGAGGGTGCTGGAGTAACAGCAGATAAACCCTGTTCACTGGGGTGGGGGAGCGGGAGCCCTGCTCTCTGGGACCAGGGTACACCACTTCTCTTTACAGCTGTGTAAATTACATTTCCTCCAAGACCAAGGGTAGCTTTGTCATCTTCAGTCCATTCGCCCCATTTTTCCTGTAGAACCTTGTGAATCCTAACGTTTGCTCTCTAAATCTAGTAGTTCCCTAGGATATGACCATTGTAACCCAGCCAGCGAAGGCTAGCAATGTTCTGGTTCTAGATGAAGGCATGAGAAGAGAACCCGCTCTGTGGGTCTCTGTGACTGTTCATACGGGGCAGTGAGGAAGGGAAGGAGAGTGCTGTAGAAAGGTGGGGCAGGGCAGGAAGTGGGCATTTAAGAAGCATAAAGACACGCTCAAGAAGATAAAGCTCTCAAGGCGATAGAAATGAGTGTTTAAGGAGACTCTACTTCGAGACATCTTGGTTCCCGGATCCTGCCAATACTAGTCTGCACAGGTGAGAGTGTGGACTACAGAAGCTAACAACTTCTGGAACAGGTGGGAGCCATAGAGCTTCTAAGGCAGGCCCCATTTTGGGCTCCAGACATCCGGGCACCTTCCCTGGCAGGGGAGAGGTGTCCGCCCGGCCTGGGAGGACTTTGCCGGACCATCTGCAGGTGACATCTTGGTTCCCAGATCGTCCCAAGACTAGTCTGCACAGCTGAGAGTGTGGATGACAGAAGCTAACAGCTTCTGGGAAAAGTCATGTTTCAGGCTTTAATATTCTGCCAGGAGGCAAGTCCGAACAACAGATATCTGTGCACCTTCTCTGCAAGAGGAGAGCTTGCCTGCAGAGAGTGCTCTAACCACTGAAACTCAGGAGAGAGCCAGTCACCAAGGTCTGCTGGCAGAGGCTAACAGATACACTAAAGGAACAAGCTCTAACCAGAGACAACTATAACAACTGACTCCAGAGTTTAGCAGATGGCGAAAGGCAGATTTAAGAATCTTACTAACAGAAACCAAGACGACTCACCATCATCAGAACCCAGCACTCCCACCTCAGTCAGTCCTGGGTACCCCAACAAACCCGAAAAGGTAGACCCAGATTTAAAGGCATATCTCATGATGATGGTAGAGGACATCAAGAAAGACTTTAATAACTCACTTAAAGAAATACAAGAGAACACTGCTAAAGAGTTACAAGTCCTTATAGAAAACCAGGAAAACACACCCAAACAGTTGATGGAAATGAAAAAAACCACATTAGACCTAAAAAGGGAAGTAGAAACAAAAAAGAAAACCCAAACTGAGGCAACGCTGGAGATAGAAACCCTAGGAAAGAAATCTGGAACCATAGATGCGAGCATCAGCAACAGAATGCAAGAGATGGAAGAGAGAATCTCAGGTGCAGAATTCCATAGAAAACATCTGCACAACAATCAAAGAAAATGCAAAATGCAAAAAGACCCTAACTCAAAATATCCAGGAAATCCAGGACACAAAGAGAAGACCAAACCTACGGATAATAGGAGTAGATGAGAATGAAGATTTTCAACTTAAAGGGCCAGCAAATATCTTTAACAAAATTATAGAAAAAAACTTCCCAAATCTAAAGAAGGACATGCCCATGGACATACAAGAAGCCTACAGAACTCCAAATAGACTAGACCAGAAAAGAAATTCCTCCTGACACAATAATCAGAACAACAAATGCACTAAATAAAGATAGAATACTAAAAGCAGTAAGGGGAAAAGGTCAAGCAACATATAAAGGCAAGCCTATCAGAATTACACCAGATTTTTCACCAGAGACTATGAAAGCCAGAAGAGCCTGGACAGATGTTATAAAGACCCTAAGAGAACAAAATGCCAGCCCAGGCTACTATACCCAGCCAAACTCTAAATTACCATAGATGGAGAAACCAAAGTATTTCACTACAAAACAAAATTCACACATTATCTTTCCACGAATCCAGCCCTTCAAAGGATAATAACAGAAAAAAAAAAACAATACAAGGAAGGGAAACCACGCCCTAGAAAAAGCAAGAAAGTAATCCCTCAACAAACCAAAAAAAGAAGACAGCCACAAGAACAGAATGCCAACACTAACAAAAAAATAATAGGAAGTAACAATTTCTTTTCCTTAATATCTCTTAATATCAATGGACTCAATTCCTCAATAAAAAGACATAGACTAACAGACTGGCTACACAAACAGGACCCAACATTCTGCTGCTTACAGGAAACCCATCTCAGGGGAAAAAGACAGACACTACCTCAGAGTGAAAGGCTGGGAAACAATTTTCCAAGTAAATGGTCTGAAGAAAAAAGCTGGACTAGCCATTCTAATATCGAATAAAATCGACTTCCAACCCAAAGTTATCAAAAAAGACAAGGAGGGACACTTCATACTCATCAAAGGTAAAATCCTCCAAGAGGAACTCTCAATTCTGAATATCTACGCTCCAAATGCAAGGGCAGCCACATTCATTAAAGACACTTTAGTAAAGCTCAAAGCACACATTGCACCTCACACAATAATAGTGGGAGACCTCAACACACCACTTTCATCAATGGACAGATCGTGGAAACAGAAACTAAACAGGGACACAGTGAAACTAACAGAAGTTATGAAACAAATGGACCTGACAGATATCTACAGAACATTTTATCCTAAAACAAAAGGATATACCTTCTTCTCAGCACCTCACGGGACCTTCTCCAAAAATGACCATATAATTGGTCACAAAATAGGCCTCAACAGATACAAAAATATTGAAATTGTCCCATGTATCCTATCAGACCACCATGGCCTAAGACTGATCTTCAATAACAACATTAAGAATGGAAAGCCAACATTCACGTGGAAACTGAACAACACTCTTCTCAATGATACCTTGGTCAAGGAAGGAATAAAGAAAGAAATTAAAGACTTTTTAGAGTTTAATGAAAATGAAGCCACAACGTACCCAAACCTTTGGGACACAATGAAAGCATTTCTAAGAGGGAAACTCATAGCTCTGAGTACCTCCAAGAAGAAACGGGAGAGAGCACATACTAGCAGCTTGACAACACATCTAAAAGCTCTAGAAAAAAAGGAAGCAAATTCACCCAAGAGGAGTAGACGGCAGGAAATAATCAAACTCAGGGGTGAAATTAACCAAGTGGAAACAAGAAGAACTATTCAAAGAATTAACCAAACGAGGAGTTGGTTCTTTGAGAAAATCAACAAGATAGATAAACCCTTAGCTAGACTCACTAGAGGGCAAAGGGACAAAATCCTAATCAACAAAATCAGAACTGAAAAGGGAGACATAACAACAGATCCTGAAGAAATCCAAAACACCATCAGATCCTTCTACAAAAGCTTATACTCAACAAAACTGGAAAACCTGGACGAAATGGACAAATTTCTGGACAGATACCAGGTACCAAAGTTGAATCAGGATCAAGTTGACCTTCTAAACAGTCCCATATCCCCTAAAGAAATAGAAGCAGTTATAAATAGTCTCCCAGCCAAAAAAAGCCCAGGACCAGATGGGTTTAGTGCAGAGTTCTATCAGACCTTCAAAGAAGATCTAATTCCAGTTCTGCACAAACTATTTCACAAGATAGAAGTAGAAGGTACTCTACCCAACTCATTTTATGAAGCCACTATTACTCTGATACCTAAACCACAGAAAGATCCAACAAAGATAGAGAACTTCAGACCAATTTCTCTTATGAATATCGATGCAAAAATCCTTAATAAAATTCTCGCTAACCGAATCCAAGAACACATTAAAGAAATCATCCATCCTGACCAAGTAGGTTTTATTCCAGGGATGCAGGGATGGTTTAATATACGAAAATCCATCAATGTAATCCATTATATAAACAAACTCAAAGACAAAAACCACATGATCATCTCGTTAGATGCAGAAAAAGCATTTGACAAGATCCAACACCCATTCATGATAAAAGTTTTGGAAAGATCAGGAATTCAAGGCCCATACCTAAACATAATAAAAGCAATCTACAGCAAACCAGTAGCCAACATCAAAGTAAATGGAGAGAAGCTGGAAGCAATCCCACTAAAATCAGGGACTAGACAAGGTTGCCCACTTTCTCCCTACCTATTCAACATTGTACTTGAAGTCCTAGCCAGAGCAATTCGACAACAAAAGGAGATCAAGGGGATACAAATTGGAAAGGAAGAAGTCAAAATATCACTTTTTGCAGTTGATATGATAGTATACATTAGTGACCCTAAAATTTCCAGAAAACTCCTAAACCTGATTAACAGCTTAGGTTAAGTAGCTAGATATAAAATGACCGCAAACAAGTCAATGGCCTTCCTCTACACAAAGGATAAACAGGCTGAGAAAGAAATTAGGGAAACAACACCCTTCTCAATAGTCACAAATAATATAAAATACCTTGGTATGACTCTAACTAAGGAAGTGAAAGATCTGTGAAGAATAAGAACTTCAAGTCTCTGAAGAAAGAAATTAAAGAAGATCTCAGATGCTGGAAAGATCTCCCATGACATGGATTGACAGGATCAACATTGTAAAAATGGCGATCTTGCCAAGAGCAATCTACAGATTCAATGCAATCCCCATCAAAACTCCAACTCAACTCTTCAACGAATTAGAAAGAGCAATCTGCAAATTCATCTGGAATAACAAAAAACCTAGGATAGCAAAAACTCTTCTCAAGGATAAAAGAACCTCTGGTGGAATCACCATGCCTGACCTAAAGCTTTACTACAGGGCAACTGTGATAAAAACTGCATGGTACTGGTATAGTGACAGACAAGTAGATCAATGGAATAGAATTGAAGACCCAGAAATGAACCCACACACCCATGGTCAATTGATCTTCGACAAGGGAGCTAAAGCTATCCAGTGGAAAAAAGACAGCATTTTCAACAAATGGTGCTAGCACAAGTGGCGGTAATCATGTAGAAGAATGCAAATTGATCCATTCCTATCTCCTTGTACTAAGGTCAAATCTAAGTGGATCAAGGAACTCCACATAAAACCAGAGACACTGAAACTTATAGAGGAGAAAGTGGGGAAAAGCTTCGAAGATATGGGCACAGGGGAAAAATTCCTGAATAGAACAGCAATGGCTTGTGCTGTAAGACTGAGAATTGACAAATGGGACCTCATGAAACTGCAAAGCTTCTGTAAGGCAAAAGACACCATCAATAAGACAAAAAGGCCACCAACAGATTGGGAAAGGATCTTTAGCTATCCTAAATCAGATAAGGGACTAATATCCAATATATATAAAGAACTCAAGAAGGTGGACTCCAGAAAATCAAATAACCCCATTAAAAAATGGGGCTCAGAGCTAAACAAAGAATTCTCACCTGAGGAATATTGAATGGCTGAGAAACACCTGAAAAAATGTTCAGCATCCTTAATCATTAGGGAAATGCAAATCAAAACAACCCTGAGATTCCACCTCACACCAGTCAGAATGGCTAAGGTAAAAAATTCAGGTGACAGAAGATGCTGGTGAGGATGTGGAGAAAGAGGAACACTCTTCCATTGTTGGTGAGATTGTAAACTTGTACAACTACTCTGGAAATCAGTCTGGCACTTCCTCAAAAAATTGGACATAGTACTACAGGAGGATCCCACAATACCTCTCCTGGGCATATATTCAGAAGATGTTCCAACTAGTAAGAAAGAAACGTGCTCCACTATGTTCATAGCAGCCTTATTTATAATAGCCAGAAGCTGGAAAGAACCCAGATGCTCCTCAACAGAGGAATGGATACAGAAAATGTGGTACATTTACACAATGGAGTACTATTCAGCTATGAAAAAGAATGAATTTATGAAATTCCTAGGCAAATGGATGGACTTGGAGGGCATCATCCTGAGTGAGGTAACTCAATCACAAAAGTACTCTCACGATATGTACTCACTGATAAGTGGATATTAGCCCAGAAAACTTAGAATTCCCAAGTTATAAGATACAATTTGTGAAACACAGGAAACTCAAGAAGAATGAAGACCAAAGTGTGGATACTTTGCCCCTTCTTAGAATTGGGAACAAAACAACCATGGAAGGAGTTGCAGAGACAATGTTTGGAGCTGAGACAAAAGGATGGACCATCTAGAGACTGTCAATACCTGGGGATCCATCCCATAATCAGCCTCCAAACGCTGACACCATTGCATACACTAGGAAGATTTTGCTGAAAAGACCCTGATATATCTGTCTCTTGTGAGACTACGCCGGGCCCTAGCAAACACAGAAGTGGATGCTCACAGTCAGCTATTGGATGGATCACACGGCCCCCAATGGAGGAGCTAGAGAAAGTACGGAAGGAGTTGGGTAGATCTGCAACCCTATAGGTGGAACAACAATATGAACTAACCATTCCCTCCCCCCACCCCCAGCTCCTGTCTCTAGCTGCATATGTATCAGAAGATGGCCATCAGTGGAAAGAGAGGTCCATTGGTCATGCAAACTTTATCTGCCTCAATACAGGGGAACGCCAGGGCCAAGAAGTGGGAGTGTGTGTGTAGGGGAGTGGGTTTGGGAGGGTGTGGGGGACTTTTGGGATAGCATTGGAAATGTAAATGAAATAAATTCCTAATAATAATAATAATAATAATAATAATAATAATAAAAAGGAGACTCTACTTCACTGTTAGAGATAGGAACTAAAAGTACTGAAAAAGTCAGTCTCATCCATACAGCCTTGACCATGAAATGAAACTACGTTTCACAGTATTTATTTAAAAAGTGGAATTACATTAAAATTCAAACTAATTATCAAGCCTTAACAGATCTTTATATTTAGCTTAGATATAACTTCTTATATTATGCATGTCATGTTACCGGACAGTTGCTATGGGTGATGCTCAGATGGATGGAAACCATTCTGCTCAGATTAGCGGCTCAAACCTATCACTCACTGCTGTTGGGAGAGAGATTTCCAAGTTTTTTTTGTGTGTGTTTCTGTAAGCAAGAACTGACTGCCTTTGTTCCGGGCCAAAGACTGACAAACTTTGGTGCAATCAGCCTGGGAACTACTTTTGGGCAGCTCAAACCTAAGAACAATAAAAACAATATAAATGACAAGGACAATGGAGAATGCATAGGAGATTTGTACGTGGCCAGCAGAGACAAAAACACCTGACATTTTATAGAAAATTTCTCTCTGTCCCAGACTATGTTTCCAACCATGTCATTAGGGTGATTGGCCTTGAAGACAGTTACTCTGTAAAGTAAAAGACGGGCACCAGCAGGCCCCTGTCCCGATGGTGGGCCTCAGGGTGTCATCATGAAGATGACCAGACTCTGGCTACTGCTACTCTAAGCAACAGCTGGCTCTTGTCCCTGTCAGATTTACTATGCCAGATAACTCGTTAACTTGCATGTAAGCAGGGGAGAAAAAAATATGAGTCTCATATCCTTTCCAAATCTCATTCACTATTCAGAGTTAATCTGAATTTAAAAAAAATTTAAAGCCATACTGAATATTTTTGAGTAATCCAATATATCTGTAGATTCATAAGACAAATTTCGGGATGAAAAAATATGAAGGATCAAAAGTTGCATAGGAAGGAGTAAGGGTAGTTCATGTCTGTAATCCAGCACTTGAGAGACCGAGGCAAGAGAGCTGCCATGAGCTGGAAGCCAGCACGGGCAAATAATGAACTCCAGGACACACAGTACATGCACAAACAAGTATATGCATAGGACATCTACATCTGTTAAAAAGGGTTTACCTTGTATGATAAAGTTTTCTTGAATTTTTCACTAGAACAGAAAACAAAAAAGAATTAGTTATCATTTTAATGTAAAGAATGTCAAATAACCTGAATTATAAATAAAAATATGTACTGTATCTGAAGAATATAAAAGGTTATCCCAAATGAACAACTACTTCACCCTGAAACGTGTTTATGTAGGACTAAGAACAGAACACCAGGATGTTATGGACTGGAGAACTTCCGTCACACACTGTTAGCCCTGTAAGAGAGCAAGCATGGCTTCTGCCGCTCTATTATGTGGCTCTCTGTATGGATCGGCTGTGGCGGGGCTTTGGACCAGGAGGCCGTGGTCACAGAAAGTTACTTTGTTCTCATCGCTCCCTAGAAAGGAGTGGCGTGCCAGGCAGGGGTGTGTGGGGAAGAGCCCTCCATTTATAAGACAGAGGGAGGGCAGTGACATAGAGGAGGAGGGCAAGAACCTTTAACGCTGCTTTTGTGGGCAGGAACAGGCAAAGTTGGGAGACAGACAGAGACTCATTTGACCTTTCATGGGCTCTGGAGTGTAGAGCTGAGCCCAACTGCTTGGCACTGAGCTGTGGTGTTAGGGCATAGTGAATGCTGTCTGGAGGTATAAAGCTGGACAAAGAATGTGGTTGTAGGTAGAGCTCTCTATTGGTTGGTTAGTATATGTAAGTTGTAGACAAGTTGTTTATTTAAGTGTCAAACATAAGAAAAATTAGCCAGAAATCAAAGCTATCATAAGTGTTAAAAGTACCATGTATGTCACATGGTCCATCACAGTATTTCAGTCCACATTATAACTGTTAAAAGTACCATGTATGTCACATGCCCCATCCCAGTGTTACAGTCCGCTCTCCATTAACTCAATAAAAATAGGGTAGTCTATATAATACTAACTTCATTAGTATCGATTAAAAATCACTTGTGATTTTACATATTTTAGAAACAAGAGGCTATAATTCACACCTCCACCTTTGGCGAATTGGCTAGTTTTCATACACAAAGAAATAAATGTTCTGAATTTATTCTGAGTTCTAAGGATACAGAGCAAAGCGACAGTAAATCTACAAGGCTATAAAAAAGGTGACATGAAACCAAGATTTTTAAATCAGTAAAACTAGGATAGAAATCTGAATAGGTCAAATTAACAATCTTATGCTGCTGTTAGACTTACATATTTCATAATGCACTGAAAGCCACACATTTTATCAGATTTTAACTGTTTAATAATCCTCAAATATACATATAAAAGTACATTATATACACAAATTCTATCTATCTATCTATCTATCTATCTATCTATCTATCTATCTATCTATCTATCAATGATTTCTTTGATTTTTTTTCTCAGCTTGTGAACTGTTGCAAGAACAAAATAATAGAATAGGAGAAGATCTGTTTCATACTGTTACTTATACTAGAGATTTTAAAATAAATTCTAATGGAAATTTCTATAGTTTCTAAAGATAATTATCATTGATTTTTGTGTCCTTCCGGAGCTGCTTTGATATAGGACAGAAGTCCCCAAACTGATGTATTTAGCTTCTGATTCTTAATTACTATGAAGCATGAGAGTGAACTGTCGCATGGGGTTGCCCTCTAAGAAAAGTGATGAGAATTAATATTTCTTCCTCTTCTATGTGGGGTAAGGAAGATCATGAAAATGGCCATCAAATTGAATCAACATCTGGGAATACTATTTTTATTATTTTTAAATAATCAGCCCTGTCCCCAGACAGGCTGTCTAACAGCCCTGGCTACACTAGAACTCTCTTTGTACACCAGGCTGTCTTCAAACTCACAATAACCCACCTGCCTCTGCCTCCCAACTGCTGGGATTAAAGGTGTGAGTCATCTTCGAGGCCCTGTGGATGCTTGTAACTACTAGCAACAACTCTCATTTATGAAGGATTTATGCTATCAGAGGACTTACCTTATGTCCTCTTCTTTCTGTTGTTTGTTTATAGACACAGAGTCTTATGTGCCTAGGCTGGCTTTAAACTTGAGGTGAAACTCCTACTTCAACCTCCTCTGCATAAAGCTTACAGGCCTGCTCTGGGGCTCTTTGCCACTTTTCAGTAATATATATATATATATATATATATATATATATATATCATCATTAAATGCTCACTCTGCACCTATCATGATGTCTCCAGAGTCTAAGCACTTAGCCATTAACTCCAGTGTCTCTTTCCAAGGGTGGTTCTAGTTTCATTTAGAACACAGGGAGGTGAGGAAGTCAACAGACTTCTACTGGTCTGATTCTTCGACTTGCTTCTAATTGTATCTAAAAGAAAAGGCAGTAGCAGACAGGAGAGCTACTCTCCTTAATCCTGTTCATAAATGATACCTGCCACACTCTGGAAAAGGAAATCAATCTCAAATTCAAATCTCACTGCAACTTTAGCTTTTGTTTGTTTGTTTGTTTGTTTGTTTGAAACAGGGTTTCTCTATGTAGCCTTGTTGTCCTGGAGCTTCATGTCCAGGCCAGGCTAACTTCAAACTCAGAGCCCAGTCTGCCTCTGCCTTCTGAGCTTTAGGATTATGGATGTGTGCCACTGTCCCCAGCTTTCACTGCAACATTATTTAAACAAATCTTATGTACCCACTCACCCCATATTGGTGTCTTATGTAAAACACTAAATGTCACCTTTTTGGGAAGTTAAACTTGGATGTGTTCTGAATGAACCCGTAACAGCAGGGGCATGTGATGAAGGAAGCCCGTGTTTGGATGCAGTGCTCGATCACCATGTCTGTTGCCACTCCACAAGCGTGCAAGGCCACCTGAAAAGCAGAAGGAGACCTTAGCATCCATCTTCTCAATACTTAAACAGAACCTGAGTTCAACTCACAAGACCTACCTGACACAGGAAGCTAGAAATGAGCAAGATGATCTAGAACATCTCACAGCAGAAGGCAACAGTCATCTAATTACTATTATTTGTCAAAAGGATTCAGAGCAACCCAAACAGGGTATCAATGAGCAAAAACAGAGATATTTGAGCATTCATGGGGGGGGGAGGGGGCAGCAATTGATTATTTAAAATATCAAATGTATAAGCCAATAATTACACTTCAAAAATTCCAAATGAAAAAAACCCAACTGGTTATTTGTGGTAGAAGCCAGCACCTTTTGATTAATGGAAAATATGGAGGAAGAACTAATTGTTTTACTATAAGCACCATATGTCTGGGTAACCACTTGTTGATAATGGAATGTAAACACAGACAGAATGATAAGGTAGATTAATGCCATTCTGTGTCTTTAATTTATATAAGGGAGGGAGGGTCAGTGATTACAAATGAGGCCAATGTAGAGACAACCAGACACACCACTAGCCCCTGTGACACAGTCGCTCCCCAAAATGAGGCAGAATCTAATTATGCTCATGGGCTAGGGCATCAGGTGAGACAGGATGTTCAGAGTAACATCCACAGGTGGAGCTCTGTAAGCATGTGACCAGGCTCTGTCCCCTAAAGACACCTAGAATTTACAGCCAGGGCAGAAACCAACTTTTGCAGATGTGACTACGGTTACAGTTCAAGGACTGTCCTCAACAATATGGGTGGATTCAACCTACTTACATGTTCTCTTAAGAGCAGAAAACTATATAAGGGAGGGACCCAGGGAGATAGTACAGGAGGCAGAAAAATGTAAACCAAATCCCAGACAGCACCACAGCAGGCTTCCACTGGAAGAGAACCAGGGAATGTGGGTGGCTTCTACAAGTTGAGGACTCTTGGTCACAGCCAGGAGAGAAACATGGACCTTAGCTACATAACTGCAGGAAACTGCAGGTTCTAAGTACTTCAGGGAGTCCTTAGACAAGAGCCAGCTGTTGATTGACTTCCTGTGATCCAGATTTCTGACCTACATAACTGTTAGACAATAAATACATGGGACTTCAAGATGCCTTGCTTGTGGTAACTTATCAGGACAGAAATAGAAAAGGAAAGCCATTCACAGTAACCACTTTCATTTTTAAAAGTAAAAAAAAAACTTTATTATGAAATATTGCAAATAAAAATAATCACACTATGAAATCAATTAGACCCAAAGCCTATATATGCCAAGTTTTATACCATCTTTCAGTTCTGCACTGGGACATCTTGTTAAGACAGGGCCTGGCCCTCAGAGGGCCAGGGCACACCTTGTCTTTCCAGCAAGGTCCCAGGAGTTGGGGACGGCACCAGTCTGCTCGAAGCACTGGTTTAGAGCATTTCCACAGCAAACCTGGATGTGAATGATCGTGTTGAGCAATTTGCCTTTCATTTTGATATTAAAAACTTACAGTTCCAGAAATGGAATAATTTACTCTTTCACTATTCCATTCATCAAAAAATCTCTAAGGTCTTTTTATTTATCCATCTGATGCTAGTTGTGAAGAATAAAATAATCTAAATTGTGGTTCCTACCCAATGCTCTGTTACAGTAGCAGCAGAATCTAAAGTCCTGAATATATCAATCAATTGAGTAAGTTTGAAAAAATCTAAAGTGCTGGTTATAACTAATGTGTAGCTCACTGTGTCAGACAGCACATGGCATAGCAATAGCACAGAAGCCCTGTGGAAGGGCGGTACCCTCAAAGAGAGTGGGAGCCCAGCACTGTGATGCACACCTGTAAATTCCAAGACTTGGGAGGGTCAGGAGCTCAAGTTTATCCGTGGCTCTATAATGAGTTCAAGGCCAGCCTGAGCTATATGCAACCTGTCTCAAAAAATAAGACAAGCAAAAATAGAGAAGTATAGACAGAAAAAGGTAGGGAGGGTCATGACGAGGAGGTGACAAAGAGGGCCTTGTAGAGCAGAAAGGATTAAAGAAAGGAGAAGATGGAGACTATCACCTACACTGGTCAGAAAGCAAGCACAACTGAGTGTCCAAACCCAGTGATGAATCTACAGCACAATCCACGGCTCAGGGAACACTGTGAACGATGGGGTGGCAATATTAAGAGCCATAAACCTAGGCCAACTACTGTGAGGCAATGTCTTCTAATAATGACAGCCAAGGTGCACCCATGAAATCTTAACAATGTGGTCTCCTAATCAAGACCCACACAGTAAGAGCAGCAGCTGACACGGCATCGTAGATGGGGAAAGCCTCACAAACCCCTAGGCCTAGATTAAGAGCTACAGGTAATTAATGGCTGCTAAGGGAGGGAGACTGTCTTCTCCAAGGAGCAGCCTCTGCTCAGGTTATACAATACCAAGTGTTCATCCTAAACATGTATACATACAAGCAATGACACAAATGACTCAGCAGGCTCTATTAACATACACATATATACAAATTTATATATGTCACAATAATCAACAAGGAAGAGGTCACACGTTTAAAGGGGATGGGGCACATGGAGGACATACAGGGTAGTGTGGAAATAGTGTAAATACAGTACTCAAAAATATAATACATTTTAAGATAAACTAAAATACCACTAATGTTATACTTTTACAAATACTTTTTTATTAAAAGCATTCTTTAAATGTTTAATAACCAATACTTATTCAAATCAAGGATCATACATATCAAAATAATAAATAGTTCAAAAACCTTTTTTGGATGCTTCTTATTTTGGAAAAAATATTTTTCTTATGTCATATATGAGTCTTTAAAATCAAAACCAGAATTAATAAAATGACATTCATATAATGAAATATTTGTTTTGAAGGAAAAATACAAATAGTCTATGACTGACAACGGTTCCATGTATTTATTTATTTACCTACTTTATAGTGGTACAAAAGTAGTCTGCATTCAGTGACCAACACCATGTTTGAACTTGATCCTTCCTGGGCTAGCAGTACACACAGTGAGCTTCACTGTGTGGACAGACGGCAGCAAAGCTCAGATCTCAATCAGATATGTGATCACAGAGCACATGAACAGTTCCTTACAGATCTGGTATAACAATCTATGATATTAAGTAGGTTAGTGTATCATGTGCATTTTTTTCCTATGGCAGACTCTATTATTGGCTTATCAGGATGTAAGTCCATAAAAGTCAAGGAGCTTGCATCCATGTCACATGAAAAGAAATACATGTGTTTATAGTCTTTTAACATGTATTTCACATACTGATTTCTATATGGATTGCTTACATGTTTGTGAATATAAAAATAGCATATTAAGTATAGTCTTTTAAAACAGAAAACTAATAAACAAAAAAATCATTATAAAGCACACAGAAGCACCCTTTATGGAAGGGAAAAATCCATGATGGCTATATAATAATGAAACATAAAGAAAAATACTCTAAAAGAACATACATATTTTAATTGATGTTGCTGAATTATATACTTGGAAATTGTAAGATTATCAGAATGACTTCACACCTGTAGCCCCAGAGGATAAACAACCAGGATCAGTGAGGAGAAAAGGTGAGCACGGTATCACACATTACTGCTCTCTCAAACATTTTATCATCTCTACACTGGACATCAGTTGTAGGCCTGTTAGGCTGAAAAAAAAAGGACATCAAACCTTCAACATTTCAGTAGTCAGTGCTTAAGATGTGAATTTTAGTAACAAAAGTCAAGTATTACAATTTCTGAACTCCAGGCGTGGGTAACAGTCCTATCCAGTAAGTCGAGAGCACACAGTAGGGAGTGAGGCAGTGACTCAGCAACACATCAAAGTGCTTTGAAACATTGAAAGATCTATCATAGTTACTTATACTACAAAAATAAGAATATGCTTATAACTAGGAAAAATTATGTCAACATTCAGTCAAAGAAGAATCCAGGTTGTACTGGCTCCCAAGGCTCACACAGCATAACCCGCATTTGTATGTGTGTAAGTAACTAATACAGACCACAAGGCATTTATACTACTTATTTCTCCAGTTTACAGGAGTAAGTATTCAAGAGATGCTCTTTTCATATTACTATTTTGAGCATGTATTCATATTAAATAAAACTTTTTAAGTGAATAGAAATATTAGCAAGATATTAGACCTTAATAAAGCACAAATTTCACAAAAATCCAAAACCTGAAGAATAAGTCAGCTATGAGCTGGCCTCTGAATTATTCATAATATAATTTGGTCTAAGGATTCAAAACTAAAACCAAAATACTTGAAGCTCAAAATAACATGCAGCCATCAAATCTGTATTAAAGAGACACCATCTAAAGGCAATTTTAGCATTTATAGGTTATTAACAGTTATTCTTCCCTTATATTTTCCACGTTGTTTTATGTTCTTCCACTGGCCCATAAAGATGCTGAGACTCTGCTAACCCTGCTCTCAGCTCTGAGGACTTCCGGGGCAGCAGGTGCAGTGCTTGTGCAAAGGGTAAGCAGGTATTATCTGTCACACACGGAACAGGGCTATGAGAGGAGTAATGAGTGGTAGGTTACAGCTGATAGGCAAAGCATAAGAAGCTATGTATCTCTTTGTTTAGGAAAGAACACAAAACTGATTCCTTTAGTTGATCTAAGGAATAAAATGATTGTTTAGCTAATTAGAGAAACAAATTATTTACTACTTACCCCAATGTTAAACATTCCTGTGAAATACTCCATATTTGCTTGAATGAACCAAATATTGCTTAAACCAAGTTCGTCACTTCTCTTCTTAGCACGGATTAATGATAATTCCTTGTTCTCTATTAACGTAACCTAGATTTTATGTAGAAAAAAACAACCTTGTATACTCAGTAACACAATTCAGACATTACCATCCAGCATTATTACAATATTTTAAAAAGTAGAATGTCTTTACTAATTCTCTATCCAGTATGACAGTTCCAAATGAACAATGTATTAAACCCTTCAAGTTCTGCATGGAATGATATAAGAGAGAAAAAGAGAGACACCAGTGTGCTCTGTGCTCACCTAGGACAGACAGGGGAATGAGAGCTCGTGCTTGATGACTAAGCTAGACGTTCATGGAGAAATAATTACTAATGGAGGTCTCAAAAATGAACAGAATTACGTAAGGGAATGGCTTGGCCTACGGAAGATTATAGTATAGAGTATTCAAAGAACAGAGGAAACTAATACTGTTTGGCACAGTGCACGGTAACAATGAGAGTGAGAAACAAGCAGGAGGTAGAGGATGGAGCCGGGGTGGAAGAAAGGACGGAGGGCCATGTTGTGTGCTTATGATAAAATAAGGCTCCATCAGCTGCAGAGAACAGCAGGGATTGGTGGGGGCAGGACAGAGGCTGACAGGAGCTTCCCACAGTAACCACAGGTAGAGTTAATACATTGTTATTACTATCATTTTATTTTTGTTTTTGCCTTATGTACACTCAATAGTAAAATACTTTATCACTTTACATAAAACATCTGGCACACAGATAAACTTTCTAGTTTTACCTAGCTGAAGCCCCCTCCCAGGTCAGTCTATCTATGTTTCAGGAGAACCACTAGAAAAGTGAAACAGTTTGCCACCCCCACGGCTTCTCAGGCTCTGCTCTGTGAGCTCATAGTCGATGGAAACACGGTCTCCGCAGCAGTACAACAGGGGCTTGCCTCTTTGCCGTGGACTTTATGTGTTTTTATTCTCTAAGGCAGTGGCTCTCACCCTCCCTCACACTGTGACCCTCTAACTCAGCTCCTCACGTGGTGACCTCCAACCACATTATTTTGCTGTTACTTCATAATTGTAATTTTGCTACTGTTATGCATTGTACGTAAATATTTTTGGAGATAGAGGTTTTCCAAAGGAGATGGGACCTACAGGTTGAGAACTGCTGCTCTAAGGAAAGACAACAAACCCACCCCAGTTGTTCTCCCATTAGGCGCCGTCTCTATCTGTCAGCTCTCTGTCTTTTCGGTCGTCACAGAGACTGGGAGCTCAAACTATGCCCCAGTTGAATTATATATATATGTATATATATATATATATCTATATATAGATATATAGATATAGATAGATAGATAGATAGTGACACTTTCACCAAATAGCTTATGTTAAAATGTGGTCCTTGGAAACATTTCTAGTTATGATTGTGTTGAAAATTAAGTTAGTTATATCATATGTTTTTTATTCAATAATGTAATAGGTATCTCTTTTACTTAAACACATACACTTTAAAAAATACTGATAACTCTGCTGTGGTCTTACTTTCCTTTTGTCCCCAATTAAGATTCTGATCTTAGATGTTCCAAGGAAAGTATGTGCCACATAGTTGACTTGAATCAATAATTAGGAATGCAGAGTTCAGATTAGGCCAGATATGGCCCATTTTGTACATTATTAACCTTACCTGGCACGAGGGCAGCATGTGGGCAAGGACAATTCCAACATGGCCCTGAAAGTAAGACAAAGCAGTTAAGTCCGGGCCTCACAGCTCTTGTGCGTTAGACAATGACCTTGAAGGATGTAGCAAGGTCTCATGACCTTGGACAGGCTAAAGGACGAGAGGAGACATATGATACCCCGCCACTGCAGAAATCCACAATTCTGTCCCCAGGTTTGGCTTGATTCAGCACCAGGTAGACAAGGTTGTTTAACTGCTGCTGTTTCCTCAGAGCTCGGTCAGTGGACATTTTACCTGCGGAAGATAAGAGATGAAGAAAACAGTTAATGCCGTGGGGGACCAATGAGACAGAGAGGAGTGTCCTAGTACGGATGTCCATATGTATACACACACATGAAGGAGTGAACTGCAGATTTCATATAATTCCTGTGAGAGAGCCAAAGAAGTACAACTCGGAGTCTAGCTCTAATCCTGATGATACTATTTTAATTAGTAAGTACTTGAATGCTTGACCCCAGTTGGTGGAGGAATTTGGGGATGTTATGGTACATTTAGGAGGGGAGCCTTGCAGGAAGAAGTGTATCACTGGGAGGTAGGGAGAACGTTAGTGTTTACAGCTCTACCCCACTTCCCATTTTCTCTCTTTGCCTCCTGTATGTTGACGATGCTGTGACCAACCTGCTGCCTGTTCCTGCTGTATTCTTTCCGAGCCATAATGGACATTCCCTCTGGAACCAAAAGCAGAATTATACTGTTTCTTCTATAACTTCCTTTTAGTCCTAGAATTTTATTACTGCAACAGAAAAGCAACTAATGCTATCTAACTTTTCTTTCAATGAAGACAAGATTCTTCTAAAGAATAAAAGTAATATCTGAAACATTAAATTCAGAACCATAAAGGGTTTAGTCAATTTGAATACACGAAGAAACTTTAGTCCTTCATTGCTCTCAGAGATATACTGTAAGGACTACCAACTTGAACACTGTTTAAATCTCCTTACAGAGTTATAACACCATTTTAATTATTTGTATATGCTAGAACTCTGATTTCCTTTGGTGGGACCCTGAGAAACCAGGAAACATAGGTGTCACACAGTCGGAACTGTATCAGTGGTTACTGTATTGAGAGGGAAAACAGATTTTCTTATTCCCACATCAAAGTTTCCTTGCTTTCATGAGTCAGACATCAAAAGTTAATGCAATTAGGGACTAGAGATAGGCATTTCCAAGGACAGGGCCAACAGTATTAGAACATTGTAAGTTTTCTTTCAAAGCCTGCTGTGGCAATCCCAAAACATCCTTAGAAGATGAATGGCATTGTTGTTTGTTTTATGTATAAGATACATTTCTTCAATATGATAAAAAACATGTAAGAATATCGAGATTTTCCCACTCCACTTTAACAGAACAAGATAGAACCTCTTTGTCTTTTCTTTTTCCTATTTTACTTCTTCAACTTCAAAAGTAACATTTACATGCATATATAAACATCTCAAGTCCATAATTATAAATGCACATATACACTGAGACCAGCCTAACTGGACTAAAAACTGAGACCAGCCTAACTAAACTGAGACCAGCCTAACTCCCTCCTTAGGTGTGTTTCAAAAGCAAGCTCTTATAAAGATTTGTCTTCGTAAGGCTGTCTTTGCAAGTAAACATTTCTATGCCAAAATTAAGTGTGAAGACAAAGCTCTTTTCAGATTTGTGTTTAAGTGGCAGGACTACCAGGTACACACAGTATTCACCAAGGTTGAACTAAAAATACAGCAGCCAGATCCCTAGATACTTTAAAAACTGCCTCAATAGAAAACTCTTCTCATTCCAGATTTTTAAGTATTATGAAGCTCTTGGAAACATGAACAGGATCTCAAGTATATTCCACAAGGTATTAATTTAAAAATCAAATAAATCCTACTTTGTATTTTTATTCAGTGTCCTCGTATCTAAAAATTATAAAATGTAATCTACTTTTAGCTTCAATACAAATGACTGTCCTGTTTCTGCAGTGGAGAAAGAACCCAAGCAGAGGACATTGAATACACATGATGTCACGACTCTTCTGCAATGTGATCTTTGTCCCATTCCCATTAGGATGTACTTGATTATTTACACAATGTAATTGCTTTCTGCCTTGTTGCAGAGTGAGGAAAACAAGGTTTTTAGGTCAAGGAGAAGACTTGTTTAAAAACAACAACGTAAAGAAACAAGGTGAAGGACTTGCACTGGGCCTGGATGCCTGCTTGGGTTTGGGCCGTTCTTAATGTTTTCTCTCTTGGCTTGACGTACCAATGTACCCTGCATGTTATAACTTGATTATATACAAAAGCTCAGAAAATGATTGGGCTAAACATATATTGAACTTCACTAAAGATTCTTTTGTTGTTTTGTTTTCAAAGCATTTCTCTAAGCTACGGTAAAATCGGTAAAATCACATTGCATCAATTTAAAAATAAAAGGATTCTGAAAAAAAAAAGACTAAAAATTAATAGTTTAGTGGCTTTAAAAATACACCTTTGACTTGAGAAACTATAAAATCAGGAAAGCAAAAGCATATTTACTCCACATCTCTGTGCTTAGCACCCTTCTAGAAAGCCAGTGGATCAACTGAAGAACAGAGCACCTTTGATTATAGATCAGGGGGAAGACAACCATGAATCTCAACATCTCCCTACTCCCCCTCCTCCGGCCCTGCCCTCCCCTGAAAAGGCCTAATTAAGAGTGCTAAGGAAGTCTTTTATTATAGGGAAAAAGAGCTTCAGGTTTCTTTTTAGGGTAGCTACTGCTGCTTTGCCTGGAGCAGTAACCTTCTGCATGCCCACTCTTCACTATATGCTGAGTCCAGATCTTCTGAAAATGTGCATGCCACAATATCTACCCTTAAGGTACAACCTGAGGACCTAGTAAGAAGGTATATGTACTGAAGATCAAGCACTAATGCTTGATGCATTAAAAGAAGCCCTTATAGAGACCCAGAAGAACAGAAATGGATGACTGAATGAGCTGTGGGAAGCCTGCTAAGGACAATCCAGCCTGTCTGGTGGAAATCCACAATGAGCTAGCCTGGGATGGGAGGGATTCTGGCAGGTCTGAAACCACATGCAGGGCAGGTGGGGAAGGACACCACTGGCCAGCCTCTAATATGTCATGTGCTTAGACCTTCTTAAAGCTTATTTCTGTCTGAATGGACATACGATTATTCTTGTAGTTATACATTAAAGATGTTCTTTAACAATGCTAGCCTGAATCATTTTATTATATATAATATATGAGATTATTCATAACAATTTCTGGAGCATTCAAACTGCTTGAGTGACCTCAATCGTGGCTCACTGCCATAAGCAAGAGAATTAAGAAATGAGATTGACCAGCGAACCCACCAAGTCATTCTGAAGCATGGGGTTGGAGACCATCAGTCTCCTGGACTCCCTGCTGGACTTTCCTCCTTCCCTGGTTACATCCCATGGTGTTACACTCTGGCTGTGCACAGTAGCAATCAGAGAGTGAGCTTTATCTGGATTGCTGACTGAAGCCTCTTCAAAGCTACCTAGAAATCTCTCTCCTTTGTTTAAATACCTTGAAGACTTCCCTCTGCCTTAAGATAAAACAAAAATGAACCAACCAACCAACCAACCAACCAACCAACCAACCAACCAACCAAAACCTTACCTCTTGGCAAGAAAACAAAGCCTTTAATGGCCTGGTCCGCAAAAAACTAGCCACTGACATCTCTGCTACTTCTGATGTCTCCTCGGGTACTAGCCTCATCACACTTAATTTGCTACATCAGTCCCTTTATGCTACTTCCTTTTGTTTTAAGCCTATTTGTTTTCTTTTGGACTACAGGAGCCTCATCCCTTCCCTCATTCCAGACTCTACTGAGTATGTACTACTTTTAAAGTAACAAGTATTTAAAAGACAATAACAAAAAGGGTATTTTAGAAACTTTTTGCTACTTTTCAAAATAACCAGTACTCTCTACTATAAAACTTATTGCCATTAACAAGTGAAACATTAGATAAAATGATATCTAGTCATAACTTAGTTTAATAACACCCCAGAAAAAGAGACATTAGTCAGAACTGCTTCTGTCTCTCTGAAACATAAATGAGTCTTCCTACAACTGCATAAACTCACGTCTCAATTGAATGAAAAGACTATTATGAGATTGATTGGCATGTAATAGATATTTGTTAATAAGTTTTTTTAAATGAGTGATTAAATGCTTTAATTGCATTCCAATCTAGTATTCTAAAGTTTTCAAGTTTTATGTATGAAAAAGTTAGGTATCAATTCTCTGATTGTATTTGTTGAGACAGTAAAATCAATGATGGGAATGTCTTAAGTAGGCTAAGAAGTTATTTGCAGGCTGGCATCACTAACCCTCCTGGACACGTGGATCCCAGTGACCACAGTTCAGTAGTCGGTACTTAGTAACCATCTCATAACTCTTTGCCCACCCACACACCCTACGTACGGTTCAGTCTATGAGACCAATAACCCTAGTTGTGTTATGTGAGCATGGTTGCATCACATGATCTTCACTAATGTAATTTTACTGCATATAAGATTAGAGTACTTGACAAATATTACCACAAACGACAGAAGAACAAAAGACAGAGATAGAAATCCGTAATCTCTGAGGCCACATTATACTTCCTAGATGAACAGTTCCTTCGTAAAGACCACACAACACACAGGTCAGGCAACCACCATGGTCTGTACAAACAAAACTTTTCTGAAAACGCTAGAGATACAAGCATGGATAATGTACTGTTTCTCCCTTAGTGAACCACACTGTAGGAGAGCTTGCTTGCTATAGTATAGTTTACTTACTATAGGATGATATCCCAAGAGAGCTTATGAAATGCCCTTTGTTAACAATGTTGTATAAGGTATATGTAAAGTAGATTTAACAATAGCAAATATGCACACATCTCCTAAGCATCTAAAAGGTTTTATATGACACTATCTGCTGCTAGGGGAGCTCCTGCACATTCAATACATCATTACCTAGGAACTCCCAGGTTGCCGGTGTGAAGGACATTTCTGGAGTATTCTAGTGAGAACAATGCACACTTTACAGGTCAGTTAGCAGTTGCTTACAGTCACAGGCTGGGACTCAGGAAGGACCTCTAGTATCAGGTTCAATCTTCTTCCCACCATGACACGTTATTTCTCAAATGGATGAAGGGCTGTTGGAGCTCTCTGTCATCATTACCTTTCCTTATGTGCTGGAGCTAAGAAAACGAGGTGTGTTTTTCACAGAAAGTAGGTAATTTCTCTAGAAATTACATATTAGGGAGAAATTTAATTCTTTAGAATCCGTCATAAAATGTATTTTATTTCGGTGTCCTTTCTAAGTAAAAATTCATCTAGCAGGCTTAACAGTAAAAAGGCTCAGTTTATGTTGTGAAAGTCAATTTTGGAATAAGGCATTAGAGGTCTCATAAATCACATTTAATAAATTGACCTTATAGTGTCACCATTTCCAAAAAGCCATTTCTCCACCTTGGGACTTTAGTAACCTTTGGGATTTTATAGAAAATGGCACAGGAGGTTGAGCAATCAATTTGTGGCACCATCGGATTATTTAGGAAGAAAGAAATGAAAACAGATTGAGAAGATCTTCAGTGGTGCAGTACTGCAGATGCAGACTAAAAATAGCAGGCACCCCTCACCTTTCCACATCCAACTCTACGCTGTCCTTAAAGGCTGACAGCAAGAATGCTTAGGTAGACTGGGTAAGACGGGAACAGCTGAATAAAGTACAGGCATCATATTTGGAAGCCAAAGGTTCACTTTGTTTATAGAGGAGTGTAAGGTGACTAATGGAAAATTTAAAACTTAATTCTGTCATTATTACTCTGAGATGATTAAAATAGTTTGATTGCAAAATACTACACCCAGAGTTAACTGAACATATACATTTTCATTTTTTCAGTGTCCTTACATCAGATATCACTTATCTGTGATATTTTTATTCTTTTAAGGTTAAAACCACAATATATTTCAAGTTGTTCACAAGATCAAAACTTTTAGAATTAAAAAGTTATCTTTGGAAATCAGTTGCTCATTTTTCATTTTAGAAACTTAAGTTAACAACAGGAAAGTATTTTAACTAACTTTTTGAGACCAAATAATTCTTTCTTATCTTCTAACTTGTAGTTAGACATAATTAGATGAGATGGTATTCTGATGACCCCAAATACAGAGTGCTAATGTTCTCAGAATCCAGTGGTTCTTGTTTGTTTGTTTGAAGAAGTATCATGGAGTAATTGAGATTTGGTAGTTGGCGAAGCTCTCAGTGAATAAGTAACCAAACTGAGCTCTGAATACTGCGAAGAAACCAGATATGGGGAATAAGAAAGTTGACCTAAATACATGGAGAGGTATCTTAGTTTGGGTTTTATTGCTGTAAAGAGACACTATGACCAAGGTAACTATTATAAGGGAAAACATTTAATCATGGTTTGCTTCCAGCTTCAGAGGTTTAGTCCATTATCACCATGGCAGGAAACATGGCAGCATCTAGGTAGACATAGTGCTGGAGAAGGAGCTAAGAGTTCTATATCTTGATCTGCAGGCAGCAAAAAGGAACTGTGTTCCACAGTGGGCAGAGCTTTAGCATCTGGGACCTCAGAGCCTGCCCCCACAGTGGCACACCTACTCCAACAAGGCCATACCTCCTAATAGTACCAATCTCTATGGGCCAAGCATCCAAGCACATGAGTCTATGGGAATTATATCCATTTAAACCACTACAGGAGGTATAGATACAAGCCTTTGAAGGGAAGCCGCCATAATGATCTATATTATATATAACATTAATGCATACACTGTACAGCCATGAAGTGGGCATTCCAATTTGCTGGTATAGGTACTAGGAATGATCATACTGTGTTGAGGATGCTATACTGTCTACTGCATTCTCCTTTCACAACAGCTCACAAAGCTTTTGAGAGGTATGATGTAATGAAAATAGTTAGCATTACTTACAATTATGATAATGAAGCCAGGATTCTGATCCTGACAGACCAGGACCTATGCTCTTATGTCCCACATATGGAATCATAAATCTGTATCAGCAAAATATTTATGTAAGGCTTAAATATACATAGAGCTATGAATATGCTTGTATATAGTAGGTTTATTCTCTTAACAAACTTTTCTCTCCTTTTGTATATTTTATATTGCCTCCCCTATGAATTATTACTATGCTTAATCTGTATTTCTAAAACCAGGTTAAGTTTAATCACTAAGTCTAATGCTTTCGTGTTTTTATAATTTAATCTCACAATTAGCAGGAAACACAAGCTAAAGTCTATTTTTTTTTCCCTAGAAAATTTCATGTAGTCGATGCTGAAATGTATGCAGATGGCACTGATTTAGTTTAAAAGCAGAAAGGTTAGTCAGAAGCCACCTTGGTGTTATTGCATGTAAAGGGTGCTCGTCTTCTTTGGACCATGGTGTTAATACTGCTTCTATGACTTTACTAGTTGGGTTTTTCAAAAAGGTTAATTTTATTTTTATTTATGTGTATGTACATGTGCTGGGGTAAGTATATGATGTGTGTGTGTGTGTGTGTGTGTGTGTGTGTGTGTGTGTGTCTCCCTGGAACTCAGAAGAAGGTCAGATCCCCTGGAGCTGGAATTATAGGTAGTTGGAACTTAATGTAGGTGCTGGGAATGAATGCTGGTCTTATGGAGGATCAAGAAGAGCTGTTAACCATGCTACCATCTTTCCAGCTCCATAAATCACATTTTAAACTATGTTCTTATTATCTCTCTCCATCCATTTGCTGACCTCAAATGAACCATGAACAAAACCTAAAATTACTTATCTTACATTATGAAATCTTTTTTTTTTCTTTCTGGTAGTCTTATTTGATTATAGAATTGGATTGTTAATGGACAATGATGTCTATTTCAGTCTACACCTTTATTATTTATCACTTATCCTATTGCAATAGTCTTCTGGGTTTTTTGAGATAGGCTTTCACTATGTAACCAGCACTTGAAATCCTGTCTTAGCCTCCAGAAGGCTGAGGTTACAGGCATTCATCACCATGACTGACCTGCAATAGTCTTCTAAGTAAACGCTGCCCTATATTTTCATCCTTTCTTGGTCATTCTTTCTATATATTCAGGTCTCAGGGCCATCATTCTCTGGTCCATCTCACCCCCTCCCACTCCTTTACTCTCAGAGACTTATTATTATTTTTTTGATGAGATGTTTCTAAACATACATTTAAAGCTTTAAACATGGTATTTGTTTTGCCATGACTATCAAAATTTCAGATATTATAAATCACTCATGGAACATTAGTCTTTAGGATATTAAGAGACAGTGGCTAGGGAGATGTTTCAGGTTAGGAGCACTTGCTACTCTATGAGAGGACACAAGTTTCTAGCACTTACACGGAGGCTAACAACTATCCTTAACTATAGTTCCAGGGGACATGGTAACCATTTCTGGCCTCCATGGGCACTAGGCATGCGAACAGTGCACATATACACATGCAGGAAGACCTTCATTCATGCAAAATTTACACATCTTTTAAAAAAGGTATTGAGAAGTACTGAGAAGAAAAAAGTAATGAGTTTCACCATAAGGCTGATTTGGGAAATGCATGTAGCCTCATCTACTTCATCTGCCAAGGTGTCACTCACTCAGAGTGAACCTTATTCAAAACACCAAATACAAAATTCCAGAAAGAATCAGATATTGGAAGAGACAGGAGAGAAGGACAGAGGGTCAGGAAATTGAATAGAAACATAGCAGTGGGGGGTGGGGAGCTGGTGGTAGCCACTAGAAAGTCCCAGACACCAGGAAAGAAGGAGGCTCCCAGGAGCCAATGGTGATGACTTTAGCTGAAATACCCAAGAAAGGGGAGACAGAACCTGTAAAGACCACCTCCAATAGATAGGCACGGCCCCAGTTGAGAGATGAGACCACCTACTTATCTCAAAAATTTTAACCCAGAAATGTTCCTGTCCAAAGGAAAGACAGGGACAAAAGAATGGAACAGAGACTGAAGGAAAGACCATCCAGAGACCACCCCACCTAGAAATCCATCCAATATACAGTTACCAAACCCAGACACTATTGTGGATGCCAAGAAGTGCTTGCTGACAGGAACCCAGTATGGCTGTTCCCTGAGAGGTTCTACCAGTACCTGATCAATACAGATGCAGATACTCATAGCTAACCATCAGACTGAGCCCAGGGACTCCAATGGAAGAGACAGGGGAAGGACTGAAGGAGCTAAAGAGAATCGCAACCCCACAGAAGAACAATATCAGCTAACTGGATCACCCAGAGTTCCCAGGGACTAAACCACGAACCAAAGAGTCTACATGGAGAGAGCCACGGTTCCAGATGCATATATAGCACAGGATGGACTTATCTAACATCAATGGGATGGTAGGCCCTTGATCCTGTGGAGGCTTGATGCCCCAGAATAGGGGGATGTTAGAGCAGGAGTGGGTGAGTGGGTGGAGGGAGGAGCAGTCTCATAGAGGTAAAGGGGGGAGGAGGGGAAATTGGATGGGGGATTTGTGGAGGGGTAACTAGGAAGGAGGGTATCATTTAAAATATAAATGAATAAAATTATTAATAAAATAAACTCTAGAAAGAAGCAATTATTAAGTTTTAAGTTATATGCTATTGCAAGAGTATGAGAAAATTCATACCACACTGGTGTGTCTTACTTAGGACAGGAAGTATTATTTTATTTAAAATATCTATACTGTATATGCTAGCTATCTTACCTGTCCTTCGGTAGGCATCTCACTTTTCAGACAGGCTGTCAAGGTCTGATACCTGAGTTCATAACTTACTTTACCTAACAATGACCATAAAAGGCAAGAGTAATGATGCTAGCAACTTGATCATAGTATTATATTGTTATGCTTGCTATATTTTAGCATTAATTATTGTTAAGGATAATGTAGTAGTTTGAATATGCTTGGCCCAGGAGTGATAGTATTTGGAAGTGTGGCCTTGTTGGAGGAAGTATGTCGCTGTAGGTGTCGCTTTAAGACCCTCCTCCTAATCATGTAAAAGCCAGTCTTCTCCTAGCAGCCTTCAGATGAAGATGGTGAAGTCTCAACTCCTTCTGTACCATACCTGCCTGGATGCTGCCATGCCTAGATGATAATGGACTTGTAAGGCCAGCCCCAACTGAATATTGTCCTTATAGGAGTTGTCTTGGTCAAGGTGTCTGTTCACAGCAGTAAAACACAAACTAAGACAGGCAATAAAGGCTATATTAAAAACTCAGAGCGGGAAGGAAAGTGGGGTAAGGGAGAGAATATGAGAATATTTATATGAGAATATAAATATGTATATGTATAGGAAAGAAATGTAGATGGAATCACCAGATGATGGGGAGACAATGCTTCAATTAGACATGGTTACATCTAATTGACTTGTTAGCTAGAGGTGCCCCAAGGAAATCCCCAAAGAATGGGCTACTACCAAAGCTATTGGTTGCTTCTGATGGTAAAGCCCTACTGCTAAATGCAACAAGTATATATCACTGAACATGGAGAAGTTGAGCTGGTATCTCACTGGAGTCCTCACCCCTACAGACTAGTAGTGCTCCCAGTATGGAAGGTACTCCGCATGCTACTAGAGGAGAAGAGCCTAGATGTACCATTGTGACCTGCCTGCATGAGACACTGGAGCAATAGTGACACAAAGGTTAACCAGACAGTATCTTACTGAATTTGAGACCCACTCCATGAGATGGAACCCATGCCTGACACTGCTCAGATGGCAGGAATTTGAGAACAGAGATGCCACGGACCTAGGGAAAAAAACCAAATACAATTGCTCTGATAAAGCATCGTGACTGCTATACATAGACATCAATGTCTTACTCAGCCTTCACCAGAGAAGCTTTCCCTTACAAAGATGGGAACTAACACAGAGACCACAACTGGACAATGTGCAGAGAATGAGAGACCTTGAAGTGCTCAGTCACAAATGGGATGTCTTCATCAAATCCTATCTTTCAGGGCTCAGGGAACTTAGCAGAAGAGGAATTGGAAAGATTGTAAAAGCCAGAGATGATGATAACCAAGTGTTTTCCAGATACAAGAGGAGCAGTGTACATCTGAACTCAGAGAGACAGAAGCAGCACACACAAGACCTGCGCAGACCCCAACCAGAGGCCAGCCCAGGGCTGAGATGGGGGAGTGGACACAAGCTCCAACCTAACCAAGATGCTATCTCCAATTAGTAGCCACTGGCAAAGGAAAAGGCAAAGGTTTCTCCAAGGGACTCTTACAAACCACAAGGTATATATGTGATCGGGCCAGAGCAGGTCCTGAAGGCACAAGCAAGTTACATGAAGAAGTTGCTCAAATGCCTATGGTTTCTACTCCTGTTACAATGCCATCTGCTGCCAAACATGTGCCTATAGCCTCATGGGGTGTTCCCTATGATCGACTGACCGAAGAGGAGAAGACTAGAGCCTGGTTTACTGATGGCTCTGCACGTTATGCAGGCACCACCCAGAAGGGGACATATGAGCGGCAGTAAATATCCAACACAAAATAAACAAAATGTGTTCTTCTATCATATTTTAACCTTACTGCTTTTTTGTTTGTATACTATTGTTCCCAATTTTGAGTTTTCATGGGTGTGAAATGAGTTATATGTGCATGTGTCTCAGTTTCTCAAGCTCTTTCCCAGTTTCTTTTGATTTTCTTTTTGTTTGTTTTTGATTTATCCTTGTTTTTTAGATTGGCTTGTTTGTATTCTAAGATAAGAAGGGTGTGGAAGTAGGGAGGATTGGGGAGGAGATGAGGAAAGGAAACTGGATCAGACTATATTACATAAAAATAATTTTATTTTCAATAAAAAAATAAAATAAAACAGTAAATTACTAATTTCATTATTTCTCCTTAGATAGTGACTCTGAAGATATTACATACTTAATGTAATTATAAAAAATATTCTGAAATTATAAAATTTTAGTGTTCACCATATTCAGTACACATTTAATGTTTAAAAAATAGGTTGCCGCCCCTGCCGCTCCACCCCAGCACCGGGGTTCCTTGTGCGCAGAGTCTCCGGACACCCCCAAGGTCCCCCACAGGACCCTCCACGGGATCTTAAGACCTCTGGTGAGTGGGACACAACTTCTGCCAGGAGGCAGGTTCGAACAACAGATATCTGGGCACCTTCCCTGCAAGAGGAGAGCTTGCCTGCAGAGAGAACTCTGACCACTGAAACTAAGGAGAGAGCTAGTCTCCCAGGTCTGCCTAGGAAAGAGATCTGGAACCATAGATGCGAGCATCAGCAACAGAATACAAGAGATGGAAGAGAGAATCTCAGTTGCAGAAGATTCCATAGAGAACATCGGCACAACAATCAAAGAAAATACAAAACGCAAAAAGATCCTAACTCAAAACATCCAGGAAATACAGGACGCAATGAGAAGACCAACCCTACAGATAATAGGAGTTGATGAGAATGAAGATTTTCAACTTAAAGGGCCAGCAAATATCTTCAACAAAATTATAGAAGAAAACTTCCCAAACCTAAAGAATGACATGCCCATGAACATACAAGAAGCCTACAGAACTCCAAATAGACTGGACCAAAAAAGAAATTCCTCCTTACACATAATAATCAGAACAACAAATGCACTAAATAAAGAGAATAATAAAAGCAGTAAGGGAGAAAGGTCAAGAAACATATAAAGGCAGGCCTATCAGAATTACACCAGACTTTTCACCAGAGACTATGAAAGGCAGAAGAGCCTAGACAGATGATATACAGACACTAAGAGAACACAGATGCCAGCCCAGGCTACTATACCTGGCCAAACTCTCAATTACCATGGATGGAGAAACCAAAGTATTCCACGACAAAACCAAATTCACACATTATTTTTCCACGAATCCAGCCCTTCAAAGGATAATAACAGAAAAAAACCAATACAAGGACAGAAATCACGCCCTAGAAAAAGCAAGAAAGTAATCCCTCAACAAACCAAAAAGGAGACAACCACAAGAACAGAATGCTAACTTTAACAACAAAAATAAAAGGAAGCAACAATTACTTTTCCTTAATATCTCTTAATATCAATGGACTCAATTCCCCAATAAAAAGACATAGACTAACAAACTGGCTACACCAACAGGACCCAACATTCTGCTGCTTACAGGAAACCCATCTCAGGGAAAAAGACAGACACTACCTCAGAGTGAAAGGCTGGAAAACAATTTTCCAAGCAAATGATCTGAAGAAACAAGCTGGAGTAGCCATTCTAATATCGAATAAAATCGACTTCCAACCCAAAGTTATCAAAAAAGACAAGGAGGGACACTTCATACTCATCAAAGGTAAAATCCTCCAAGAGGAACTCTCAATTCTGAATATCTATGCTCCAAATGCAAGGGCAGCCACATTCATTAAAGAAACTTTAGTAAAGCTCAAAGCACACATTGCACCTGACACAATAATAGTGGGAGACTTCAACACACCACTTTCATCAATAGACAGATCGTGGAAACAGAAACTAAACAGGCACACAGTGAAACTAACAGAAGTTATGAAACAAATGGATTTAACAGATATCTACATAACATTTTATCCTAAAACAAAAGGATATACCTTCTTCTCAGCACCTCACAGGACCTTCTCCAAAATTGATCATATAATTGGTCACAAAACAGATCTCAACAGATACAAAAATATTGAAATTGTCCCATGCATCCTATCAGACCACCATGGACTAAGGCTGATCTACAATAACAACATAAATAATGGAAAGTCAACATTCACGTGGAAACTGAACAACACTCTTCTCAATGATTCCTTGGTCAAAGAAGGAATAAAGAAAGAAATTAAAGACTTTTTAGAGTTTAATGAAAATGAAGCCACAACATACCCAAACCTATAGGACACAATGAAAGAATTTCTAAGAGGGAAACTCATAGTTCTGAGTGCCTCCAAAATGAAACTAGAGAGAGCACACACTAGCAGCTTGACAACACATCTAAAAGCTGTAGAAAAAAAGGAAGAAAATTCACCCAAGAGGAGTAGACAGTAGGAAATAATCAAACTCAGGGGCGAAATCAACCAAGTGGAAACAAGAAGAATTATTCAAAGAATCAACCAAACGAGGAGCTGGTTCTTTGAGAAAATCAACAAGACAGATAAACCCTTAGCTAGACTCACTAGAGGGCACAGGGACAGTACCCTAATTAACAAAATCAGAAATGAAAAAGGAGACATAACAACAGATCCTAAAGAAATCCAAAACACCATCAGATCCTTCTACAAGAGGCTATACTCAACAAAACTGGAAAACCTGGACGAAATGGACAAATTTCTAGACAGATACAAGGTACCAAAGTTAAATCAGGATCAAGTTAACGATCTAAACAGTCCCATATCCCCTAAAGAAATAGAAGCAGTCATTAATAGTTTCCCAGCCAAAAAAGCCCAGGACCAGATGGCTTTAGTGCAGAGTTCTATCAGACCTTCAAAGAAGATCTAATTCCAGTTCTGCACAAACTATTCTACAAAATAGAAGTAGAGGGAACTCTACCGAACTCATTCTATGAAGCCACAATTACCCTGATACCTAAACCACAGAAAGATCCAACAAAGATAGAGAACTTCAGACCAATTTCCCTTATGAATATTGATGCAAAAATACTCAATAAAATTCTCGCTAACCGAATCCAAGAACACATTGGAACAATCATCCATCTTGACCAAGTAGGTTTTATTCCAGGGATGCAGGGATGGTTTAATATACAGAAATCCATCAACGTATTCCATTATATAAACAAACTCAAAGAGAAAAACCACATGATCATCTCGTTAAATGCGGAAAAAGCATTAGACAAATTCCAACAGCCATTCATGATAAAAGTCTTGGAATGATCAGGAATTCAAGGCCCATACCTAAACATGATAAAAGCAATCTACAGCAAACCAGTAGCCAACATCAAAGTAAATGGTGAGAAGCTGGAAGCAATCCCTCTAAAAACAGGGACTAGACAAGGCTGCCCACTTTCTCCCTACCTATTCAACATTGTACTTGAAGTCCTAGCCAGAGCAATTCGACAACAAAAGGAGATCAAGGGGATACAAATTGGAAAAGATGAAGTCAAAATATCACTTTTTGCAGATGATATGATAGTATATATAAGTGACCCTAAAAATTCCACCAGAGAACTAAGCCTGATAAACAGCTTCGGTGAAGTAGCTGGATATAAAATTCACTCAAACACGTCAATTGCCTTTCTCTACACAAAGAATAAACAGGCTGAGAAAGAAATTAGGGAAACAACACCCTTCTCAATAGTCACAAATAATATAAAATATCTTGGCGTGACTCTAACTAAGGAAGTGAAAGATCTGTATGATAAAAACTTCAAATCTCTGAAGAAAGAAATTAAGGAAGATCTCAGAAGATGGAAAGATCTCCCATACTCATGGATTGGCAGGATCAACATTGTAAAAATGGCTATCTTGCCAAAAGCAATCTACAGATTCAATGCAATCCCCATCAAAATTCCAACTCAATTCTTCAACGAATTAGAAAGAGCAATCTGCAAATTCATCTGGAATAACAAAAAACCTAGGATAGCAAAAACTCTTCTCAAGGATAAAAGAACCTCTGGTGGAATCACCATGTCTGACCTAAAGCTTTACTACAGAGCAATTGTGATAAAAACTGCATGGTACTGGTATAGCGACAGACAAGTAGACCAATGGAATAGAATTGAAGACCCAGAAATGAACCCACACACCTATGGTCACTTGATCTTCGACAAGGGAGCTAAAACCATCAAGTGGAAGAAAGACAGCATTTTCAACAAATGGTGCTGGCACAACTGGTGGTTATCATGTAGAAGAATGCGAATTGATTCCTATCTCCTTGTACTAAGGTCAAATCTAAGTGGATCAAGGAGCTCCACATAAAACCAGAGACACTGAAACTTATAGAGGAGAAAGTGGGGAAAAGCCTTGAAGATATGGGCACAGGGGAAACAATTCTGAATAGAACAACAATGGCTTGTGCTGTAAGATTGAGAATTGACAAATGGGACCTCATGAAATTGCAAAGCTTCTGTAAGGCAAAAGACACCGTCAATAAGATAAAAAGGTCACCAACAGATTGGGAAAGGATCTTTACCTATCCTAAATCAGATAAGGGACTAATATCCTATATATTAAGAACTCAAGAAGGTGGACTCCAGAAAATCAAATAACCCCATTAAAAAATGGGGCTCAGAGCTAAACAAAGAATTCTCACCTGAGGAATACCGAATGGCTGAGAAGCACCTGAAAAAATGTTCAGCATCCTTAATCATCAGAGAAATGCAAATCATAACAACCCTGAGATTCCATCTCACACCAATCAGCATGTCTAAGATCAAAAATTCAGGTGACAGCAGATGCTGGTGAGGATGTGGAGAAAGAAGAACACTCCTCCATTGTTGGTGGGATTGCAAGCTTGTACAACCACTCTGGAAATCAGTCTGGCGGTTTTTCAGAAAATTGAACATAGTACTCCTGGAGGATCCTTTATACCTCTTCTGGGCATATATCCAGAAGATGTTCCAACTGGTAAGAAAGACACCTGCTCCACTATGTTCATAGCAGCCTTATTTATAATAGCCAGAAGCTGGAAAGAACCCAGATGCCCTTCAACAGAATGGATACAAAAAATGTGGTACATTTACACAATGGAGTACTACTCAGCTATTAAAAGGAATGAATTTATGAAATTCCTAGGCAAATGATTGGACCTGGAGGGCATCATCCTGAGTGAGGTAACACAATCACAAAAGAACTCAAATGATATGTACTCACTGATAAGTGGATATTAGCCCAAAACTTAGTATACCCGAGATATAAGATATAATTTGCAAAACACATGAAACTGAAGAAGAACGAAGACCAAAGTGTGGACACTTTGCCCCTTCTTAGAACTGGGAACAATCACTCATGGAAGGAGTTACAGAGACAAAGTTTGGAGCTGAGACAAAAGGATGGACCATCTAGCGACTGCCATATCCAGGGATCCATCCCATAAGCAGCCTCCAAACGATGACACCATTGCATACAGTAGCAAGAGTTTGCTGAAAGGACCCTGATATAGCTGTCTCTTGTGAGACTAGGCCGGGGCCTAGCAAACACATAAGTAGATGTTCACAGTCAGCTATTGGATGGAGCACAGGGCCCCCAATGGAGGAGCTAGAGAAAGTATCCAAGGAGCTAAAGAGATCTGCAACCCTGTAGGTGCAACAACATTATGAACTAACCAGTACCCCGGAGCTCTTGACTCTAGCTGCATATGTATCAAAAGATGACCTAGTCAGCCATCATTGGAAAGAGAGGCCCATTGGACATGCAAACTTTATATGCCCCAGTACAGGGGTACGCCAGGGCCAAAAAGTGTGAATGGGTGGGTAGGGGAGTGGGGGGGAGGGTATGGGGGACTTTTGGGATAGCATTGGAAATGTAATTGAGGAAAATACATAATAAAAAATTAAAAAAAAATAGGTTACCCGTGAGTTTAATGGAGTCATTGTTTTTAATAATAGTTGAGTAGTACTTCATTGTGCAAATGTACCACATTTTCTGTATCCATTCCTCTGTTGAGGGACATCTGGGTTCTTTCCAGTTCTGGCTATTATAAATAAGGCTGCTATGAACATAGTGGAACATGTGTCTTTATTACATGTTGGAGCATCTTCTGGGTGTGTATGCCCAGAGTGGTATAGCTAGGGAGGTGAGGTGGGAGTGGGTGTGTGAGCGCCCTCATAGAAGCAGGGGGAGGGGAAAGGATTGGGGGTTTGCGGAGGAGAAACAGGAAAGGGTGTAACATTTGAAATGTAAATAAAATAACTAATAAAAAATGACAAAAAAGGTTGCACTTGAGCATATTTATGATAATATAATGCCTAATATTTACCCTTTCTGGATATATAGAAAATACAATTTTAATACCTTCCAATCTTTAGAATCCGTCATCAAATGTTATAGATCTAGCATGAGAGCATGAAGGCACTCGTATGCACACCCACACATGCTCAATCACACAGAACAGGCATAGCATTCTCTTTAGTCCAAAACACAGAACAATATATTTGTGACTGCTAAGGAACTTCTTAAATGAGATTTGAGGTCTTATATACTTCTGGTTCTTTATTTCCACAGAGAATCCAAATAAACAGAAGATAAAACACCAGAAACATGGCAGTTATTCAAACATTTCTGTCAGCTTCCACGATTTTAATCTTACAATCCTGTGATTAGTTTTCACTTTCAAGTAAACGAAAAAAGGCTGAACTTTCTCCCTTCATGGTCAATACAAAATAAGCATTATGTAGGAAAGGAAAATAAATACTATGATGAAACTTTTAAAATTAATAAACTAATGACATTTGTAAAAGACTATTTTCATTTATAACAAAAAGCAACAAGTGTAAGTTAGTATACAGGACTTAGTGATTGCCTTTTAAGGTTTCAGAACAAGCAGTGAGAAAAGACAGATTGGATTAATACTAAGAAGTGAAACTATAAATAACTTACTGATTTATACAACCCATAAAAGCACCACGTCTTTGCTAACTTGTATAATTGAAAAATTGCAAGCAATGTTTCATGAGGAAAGAACATCAATTATCAAGTTAGGAGACTTTTTGGAAGGGGAAAGGCTCATTTCTTTACATCATTGTGCTGGACAGCTTTATGTCAACTTGACACACGCTAAAGTCTTCTGAGAGGAGGGAACCTCAGCTGAGAAGATGCCTCCATAAGACTGGGCTATATACAAGCCGGAGGGCATCTTCTTAATTAGTGATGATGTGTGGGGGCTGGGGCAGGGGGTTAGGCAGCCCATTGTGAATAGAGCCATCCCTGGGCTGGTGGTGGTCCTGGTTCTATAAGAAAGCAGGCTGACCTGGCCATGATAAGGGAGCCAGTCAGCAGTACCCCTCTGTGGCCTCTGCATCAGCTGCCTCCAGGTTCACATCCTGTTTGAGTTGCTGACTCCCTCAATGATGAACAGCACTGTGCAAGTGTAAAGTAAATGAGCCCTTTCCTCCCAAGCTGCTATTGTCATGATGTTTCATTACAGCAGCATAAATACTACCGTGAGGACAAACATTAGGATAAGAAGTCTGAGAGGAATCCAAACCAATAATCCACAGACATTTGCTAAGCTAGCACTGTTGTAAAGGCTGGTATAATGGTTCCTGGTGACAGAGGTCACACATCGAGTGAATCTCCTAGATATACAAAACCAAACACATACATCACAGAGAAAAATTAAAGAACAGAGGACAGGTAAGGAGGAGACTTGCTGCATATACAGTGACCTGAAAGAGCCTGTCTGAAGACATACAGGATTTGAATGAAGGATGGGGGGATATAAATTACCAGAGGAATACAGGTAGTAAAGAGGAGGCTGGCACAAAAGAAGACCAAGAACTATCTGGGGTATGGAGTATGCAAACCTTTATAATCTATGGGGAAGCTTTGGGTTTTATATTGAATTAGATGTATTTGGGAGTATAGAAGATTTAAAAAAGGTTTCTTTAAGCAAGCAAAAGGAGAAGAAGGAAATTAGAAATGGTGTTGACTATTATAAAGTAGGCTTAACAGTAGTGGCCTGGAAGACAGTAGTGCTGAGAGTAATATAGACAGTGGAGGTGCCAGCTCATGAGGCTTCAGTGAAGAACAAGGATTCTATTAGTAACCAGGCTAGAGGCAAAGCGAGATTTTGGCAAAGAACCTTGTCCGTATTTTCCCCATGTATTCACATAGAGTAAATTAAAACCTAATGTCCTGGGGGCTGGAGAACCGGCTCAGCATAAAGAGCATGGGCTGCTCTCGAGGAACACTCAGGGTTAGCTCCTAGTACCCACATGATGGACCATCACCGTCCATAACACCAGCTTCAGGTGACTGGATGACCTCATCTGCCTCCTCAGGCACCAGGCATGTTCATGGTGTACATACATACATACAAGCAAAACACTCCTACACATAAAATAAAAACACACCATTGGAAAACAAAGTAATGTACTCATCTGTTTACTACAGAAGTGCCTCCTTTGCACCAGAAAAATAAAGGAGCTGTCAGGGCAGAAGCCCACCCAGGTAACTGGTGAAAGGCGAGAGCCGAAAGAGTGCATGCCCTGCTCTTTGGAAGCAACTTCACAGAAAAGCTGCTGTAACTGAAGTCCAAACAGGCAAAGGTCTATCCCAAGCTGGTAGCAGAACTTGGCATCAGAAGTCAGGTGTTAATGGAGAAAAGTGATTTAAGATTTAGGGAGTCACAGACTTTTCCTTCATGATTTCAGAGACTTACTGAGGCCAGGCAAAGAAAGTGTGGCAAGGCTGGAGTCTACTGCAACAAGTCACTAAGAGGCCGCTGCATGGAGTTGTAAAGATGATGCGTGGGCCATGGTGGAGATCTCAGGATGTTGGAGATGCCAGAATCATTGGCCAACAAAGCTATATAGAGGGAGTATAACAAGCCTAAGAGAGAGAGGTATAGTGGAGACAGCAAAGCTGGAGGCTGGAGGTAGACTCATGTTAACTGAAATAAGAGGATATTTAAGCTGGATGGCCCACTGGCTACTTGTACATGATTAAGATAAAAACAACAACTACTGGGAGCATGAGAAGATAGGAATAGTGTATAGTGAAAGGCATGTGCTCAAATAGGAACATGACCAGAGGGCCCATCATGTCTGTAGACTGAAGCAGGTGTGTAGGTTTCTGACAGAGGTATATAGAAACTCTAATTGTTCCTATCTTTGTGAATTAAGTGGAAGAAAAGAAGTATGGAAAGTTTAAAAGGAGATAATGTAAAAGTTATATAACTGAGCTGAGCAAACACTGTGTGCAACAATGATTACGAAGGACTCTCTTCCTTAAACAAAGACCTGCTTCATGATAAACATGGAGGAAACCTTAGAACTCATTGAGTCAAATCACTTATTTTATAGTAAACAAAAATTAACACGGGAATTCCTTTTATAGTTGATAGGTTTGGGGAAAAAATCATGAGGAAATAATGGATTATTCAAGTGACTAAGGACAAAAATACTACTAAGGATCACCCTTGTGTATTGGAATCCTGTGGTAATACGTTAGGTACACTGTCCACTGTTAGTCCTCAGTACTGACAATTCTCTCTATAAAACCACATACAAGAATGCACTGAAGCCCCACTGTACAGAAGGGGCTGAGAAGTCTGTTTGCTGTGCTCATGGCAGCACAGATCTTCCATGAATGGGTAACGGGATGCTGGTTATGAAGATTTTAAAAGACTCTCAGTGAGACTGAAAATGACGATATCCTTCCAACTCTGAACTACATGTGTACTGGTTTGTATCTAGTAGATTTTCTGGTATATTTATTGACTCAAACATGCCAGTTAGACTACAGCCTAATAAAAGGCTCCTAAGGGTACAGAGCAGAGAGTACCAGACAAGGAGAAAGACCTGCGTTAACCAAGGGAAGAAGGAACATGGGCAGAAACTGAGTACTGAAGCAATGCTGGCATAGTCCAAAACTTCTAGCGAGTGCAGCGGGAAAATTTCTAAGAAAATTTTGCACCCACAGATGAACAATAAGGGCTCAGACACCGATGCAAGGAACAGGAAGCGAAAGGAAGGGGTCAGAATTAACCAGCAATTTATGAATTCTCAAATAACAAGGGGAGTGTAAGAAGTAAAACTTTCTCTGCTTCTACCTAGTGCAGGGCCTGTCTTTAATCTCCTCCTGACCCACTTTTATTCAGCATTGAAAAGGAGCCATTGTTTGCCTGGGGTATTAGCTTTTAAGGAGATTAGTTCCAGGAAAAGTAAAAAAAAAAATGTATATAGTAACCCTGATACAAGGCACTAGACTGTACTGTTCCTAAAACCTCTGATACCTGCATCTCACAATCAAATATTCTGTATGTTCCCAGAATTATAAGTAAAATTAAAAATTATTGTGTGAAAAATATTTGAAAATCTTTATAAATATCTATGTGTCTTAGTTTTAACCAATGGGAAGCTGAGTCCTTTCATTCACTTGTAATATACAAGAAATGGAAATCAATACATTTCCTTTATGATATTTGATGTAAGTCAGCATTAAATCATTATTAGTAGATTACAATGCAATGAAAATGCAAGTACAAGTGGAAGCACAGAGACTATCCTAAACCTCCACATAGAGTTTTTAGAGATTTGACTTAACCCTTTAGAAAAATCTTCTATATAAACTTCACAAAGGTGCAAATTAGTTTTTTCTCAACCCCACTGCAAGTTTTAACACTCCTTTTTACACTTGGTCTTAGCCAAAAGGCCAGGAAGCAATTAACACTCCCTTTTTATAACAGAAATTTGGTAAAATTCTTTGCAGCTATACTGAAATGACATTCAAAGTTTATCTTATTTACCTGTGCAAATAAAAATAAATTATTCTTTAGTCATAAAGGATAAATCACACTTACAACAGAACACCTCTACACTTACAACAGAACACCCCTGTTCTGCCAAGGGGCTGCTCATTCATGATGATCAGGGAACAAAAATGCTCCTCTACCCCACAGTCTAAAAACTTCCCAGAGCCTATATATAATTAATGTTTTCTCTAGAATTTAATGTAGTATTGTTATTATAATTATGCTTTTCACTAGTCCTGAGAATATGAATTTCAGATAATATGTTACAAATAGCATGTCATAATTTAGGAAATTAGACTCCTATTTCATAATATTGTACATACAAAACAATTTAATATAAAAGTTTCCTTAGATGAATGAATATTGTTTCAAATGTGCTTATTTTATATTTCATTTGGTAATAACAGTGATGATAAGTCATCTGTCTAATGCTTTTGGAAAGCTTCTCTAAATATTTAAATATTTATAATCAGTACAAATAATAATGTTCTCTAAACATTTAAATATTTCTAGATAATACAAAAACATACCAAACAGGACCCAAAGTTGTGTTAAATATTTTTATATGTAAACATGCATATTAAGCACATGTAAGTCACACACAATAATGGTAAAATAAAGACAGAGGTATCAATGATCAGCTTATAAATAGAACATTATTAATTCTTCTGTGGCCCTATGTGTGTGTCCCTAAGCAAAGGGTTTTCCTTCACTTTCCTGCCTTTGAAGAACCACCATTCTAAATTTATGCTATGCTTCTGTTTAGCTACACATTTTAACACTGTTATTATTCAGCCCAGGTTATTTGTAAGTATTAATGTGATTTTAAGGACACTTTTTTGCAGCTTGAATTTCTCACTCAGTATTAGGCTCACAAGTTCTATGTATGTTGATATAATGAGTGAAACTTTATTTCAGTACTTTGTTTTATTACAGAATTATTTATCCATCCTTTGTGATAATCACTTGAGACGTTTCTTTTTCTGCTATTATAAAAAAATTCAACAAGTATTTTTTTACAGTTTGAAACATTTAAATTCAGTTGCATTTTCTCAGTCATCTTAGAAGTAAACTTGAATATAATGTAAGCTTTCTTTATGTGCTTTCTGCGTCAACATGACTCAGCATGGTAAATGTTCTCTTTGACTGCATAAAGATGCTTGAGTTACCATCACCACCACTACTCACAAGCTAGTGAGCCACACACAGAAGTAACAACACACATCTGTTACGATGCAATCTTGAGATAGAAGGAGGAGGACCAAAAGTTTAAAGCTAGTCTTGGCTAGGGCTACATCACGAACTGTCTCAACAGAGAAAAAAGGAAAAGAAGATGGCAACAGCACATGCATGCCGAGCACCCACAATCATGATTGCTGTGTCTCCTGTGGCCTGGAGGCCCAGCCTTCTCCTTGGCGATTTAATACAGTCATCAGCACATCTCCTTTTGGTTCTGGAAGCTGATGGCGGCCAAGACTCACACTGTGAAGAGTGAGCGAGTAGAGAAGTCAGGTGATGAGCTGCGCATGCTCCACTTTCCTAACCACTTTACTCATCTAGCTTGGCTCTAGCTTTGAGCCTTAGAACTGAGCTCAATGATACGGATACGCTACGATGGGTAAAGAACTACCAAAGAATGCTTAAAGCAGCTTGTGCTGAAGAGTGGCAGGGAAGGAGATGGAGCGTGGACACTGCAAAGACGTTATTAAACCACATGACTGGGTCTATACAACAGAGTATAAGGGAACGGCAAGAGATCGTGGGATACAGAGAACCTGAAAGCCGGAGAAGTTCTCCTGTTGAAGATGAACTGTCTGATCATGGAGTTCCCAGTCCGAGTGTGAAGATTAATGTATTCCAGCCTTTCCGGCTGTGGCAGTTTCTCTTGAGAACTGGTAAGGTGTGTTTAACAGAATAAGCTCACCAAGAGGATGACAGGAACTACATGTTATGAGGACACAATCCTAACAGAGCAAATTTGGTAATTTAACGCATGTCCTCCCTTTCCTCTTCATGGAATTAAGAAGGCACTTTGCTTGTGAGAAGCTAGTACTATGGTAAGAAAGGATGTGTCTCGCAGACCCACAAGCAAGTAGACTCGCAGGATAGAATGTGGAAAAACATACTCTCCACGTGGAACCTGACTGAACACCTTAGTGGTTTGTTTGGGTGTTTTTATTATGAAATTAATTTCCTTGCTTATACACAGATTTTCTGTACCCTTAAAGGAAAATAAAAAGATTATTGCAGGAAGTTTGAATCAACTGATATATTTATACTGTGTCTCTTCAGATTCACAGTCTATAGTTATATTCTCTGGAGTTAGATTTTGATTACTGAATTATCACAAAGTGTGACCTCGGCAGCAGTGGTGTGTGTCTTATGAGGTGGACATGGTCTGCACTGATATGAAGCACTGTCTGTGAAGATGCTGTGATGGGATGGGGCTACCTTATAGCCTCCATCCCTGTGCCTCCCCAGGATACCTGACTGTGCACGCTGATACACTGCTGGCTCACGGCTCTGCACTTCATGGAGTGTGCTTTGGATTATTACTAGCTTCATTTTACTAGTTTATTCTTGACGATAATAACAAGAAAATGAGTGTTTGGTTATTGTGAAATATGGCTGCACTACCAGCCCCCTCCCAGCTTCCCTTGAATCTGCGGATAAAACACACACACACACACACACACACACACACACACACACACACACACACACACAGTTTGTCCTTTTCAACTTGCCTTAGGACACAATTGCTGGGCATTACTATCTTCCATCTGGAAAAGCATGCCCTTAATATTTTTATCTCTGCTCCTCCCACCTGCCTTAAACTTCAGCGGCTACTCCCACCTGGCCCCTGCCAAACATCCATGACCACCCCTGCCTGCAGCAGTGGCCACAGACCCCAGATCTTCCTGAGACCTCACATGGCTGCTGGCTTCTTTCCCCGCCAAAGCAGGGCAGAAAACTCCTCCCTCCTTCATTGCGTCTGCCTTTTCCTTGTGGGACCCGGAGGTCCTGCCTGTACTTTTTGCTCATCAACTGGACCCTGGCTTTCTTCAAGAACCAATTGGGGAACAGGACCTTAGCATCAGAACCACCCCCTTTAGTATATGAGGGAGATGTTTTATTTATCTTTATCCTGCTGCTACCAGGAAGATTACAGGACTAATGTTTCTAGAAGGCTCAAATAATAAAACATTTTATTCATGTACACATACATAAACTCTGAATTGAACATAGACAGAGATACACTGCTAGGTGCATATCAGGCCCCACTCCCAAGAGTAGCTGGGACATGCACAAAGTGGACTCAACTGGGGAGAAAACTCAAACTTGGTTGGGTACAGAGGTAAGGGTGGATAAGGAAGGAGGTGCAGATATGACCAAAATGCACTGTATGAAACTCTAAAAGAATTAACACAAGTGTCCATAACAGTAATGAAATAATCACATATGGACTGTAGATTTTGATTGCACTCATCAAGTTGTTTTAGGGCTGGGGTGATGGCTTGCTGCTCAAGCACGAGGACATGAGTTCAGAGCCCTAGCATCCATACAGAAGCCAGACATGGAGGCCGATGCCTGCAACCCCAGTACTAACGGGAGGACACAGGAGGATCCTGGGTTTCTGCCAGGTTCAGTGAAAGAACCCATCTCAAAATGGAAAATGGGACAACCCAGCATCAACCTCTGGCTTTTATATATGCCTACATGGTGAGTATAGCTACACACACACACACACACACACACACACACACACACACACAATAAGAGCAATAGATTAAAGTTATGAGGTACAGACAAAGCATGTCTCAGAAAGTCTGGAGACTTTACTAGAAATGTACCCATTGGAAAGCAATAAAGAGAAAAGTAAATGATTGAAACATTCAATCAAGCAAGACACCACAATATAAATGAAAAAAAAAAACAGCATAAAAGCAGGAATAAGACACAGAAAAGGCAAACAGAGCAGTGTAATCTGTAAAAGCCAACTCCAATTGTGGGAAATTTCAATGTGAGCATGCTTTGATGTGGATAGTATGTTATTCAATGTTGATGTTTTATAGAGTTGTTAATATCTGTGTATCTCTCTTTCTCCCCAATCCATTCCCCAACCCTGTGGTGTGTTGTGTGTGTACACATGTGTATGTTTACAGACCTTATGGTTTATAACCATTTTAACCTCAGAGAATGGAGCAAATCATGTAAAACTTTGCCATTTACTTAACCAAGTTCTAGTCCCCATCTCCCCTATGATCAGCATTCCAAACCTCAGAGATCATCTAGTCACCCAATCCAGTTTAAGGAAGGTTTACTCTCTGTGGTGCGCCTTCTGTGGACTGGACAGTGCGTGATGCACGTGCAGAGGGCGGCTCCTATCTTAAATCTCCCAAGCTCTATTTGTCTCACTCTACCCCACTGACCCAGAAGCAACTGGTCTTCTCAACTTTGTTTCTACAGTTTTCCCTTTCTGTAATGGCATACAGCACAGACTTGTTTACAATGTAGCGTAAGGACGTGGTTAAGAAAATATTTTACAGATCAACAGGCATTTACATACTTCATGAGTTGCTGCTGTGTTCATATCTCTCAAGATCTTCACAGTATCAGACAATGATATTTTCATTTTTCTGACATAGAGAGAAAAGCAGCTCATCTCATTTCATACCAAGTTAACTCATAACCATACTTGTACCAGAATATAACATATACTCTCAAATTCTTTTGTAATGGACCTAATCCCATTAAAGCTAAAAATATCTTGGCTATGGCTTTTCAGGAGTCAAGTTTTAAAACCTTATAATTAATGGGCACACCCTGCTTAGTGAGTTCTCAATTCAACTTCAAAGGGGCACAGCATAGCTCTGTCAGGGTGGGCTTTATCCCATACTCACATGATTTATGCAGACAAAAAATATCCAGAAACCTACTAATCCCCTCTATCTGCTTGTGGAAAAAGCTTGGATTTAACTGGAGTAAATAGGCTAAGGAACAAACTCTGTGGTGTGTATAGTATTGAGGCCCCTGTGAAGAGTAGCCCCCCTTAATTATTCACGAGTTAACGATGGTAGGCTGGCAGAAAATGGAAATAGGAAATAAAAAGTTAAATTTAGAATCAAAGTCAACCTTATGTATAATACAGTTTGAGTTCATACAAAAAACATTAGAATGAATTTAGTTTTAGTCTTAAAGAAAGTCTCCAATAACTAAAATACTTCATGTGTACTTATTTTAATGTATAAGACCTTTTTTCTAACACCATGATGTATGGTATCTATCCAACAAAATTAACAATGATTTTTTTTCATTAGTCTGAACAAAATCACTGTGACCAGAGATAGGGCTTTATAAATAAACTAACAATACAAGAAACCTTCACAAAGACTTTCTGTGTAAAACGTAAACATCTGCAGGTGTGCGTCTTTATAAATTGTTGGGTTGGGGATGTTTCAACGCCACCTAATTGGAACTGGCCAATTAGGGAAGGGCTAGGAATGAGGTAATAGTTGCAAAGGACAGAATAAGGCAAAATGTAGTATTCACCAGTTAGTTGTACTGTTGTGCTTTTTAATATCCACCATGAGCTAATTTTCACAAACCCTAACTTTGCTAATTAATATACATATTAGCAGGACAGACTTGCTTCTATCGCTGTACCACATTACCAAGTGTTACGTTACGAGCCCGCAAGCTTTTATGTTCATTAAAAGCAAGCTCATTAAGCTCCAATGGCTGCCCCACCTTTGCCAGCTTTCCTAACAGTTAGCATGATTTAAGGAGGCAGTCTTAGCTTTCTTGTAGCACTCACTTCATGAGTCTAAAAGCTGCTACTTCATGTACATCAATCTCAGAAGGACCATAAGGGGTCATATAGGTCATGAAGTCCAGAGTAATTTTCAGGGCAGAGAAACTGTGTTTAATACAACAAAGCTTAATAATATGATTTTGAACTAAAATCAAGCCATGGACACCTAGTCTGTTATAGCTTAAAGGTCTTAATATGTGGCTCAGTTTGACTCTCTCCTATTATTTCTGCAAATCCCTTGGTTTTATCCTTTAATTACTAACTGTAATTGATTGAATGAACTGTAATATGACAATATAATCCTATCATCTAGATTGTTCCCTGTACCTCATGGCTTGTTTATTTTCCTAGACTATCCCCTGGATTTAAAAGCTTTCAATTTCTTTTACAGAAAAATGAGGTAAATTCATATAATTTAAATTGTAATTCCCCATAACATGGAGGAACATTTTATATTTGTGCAGGAAGTAGCTTTGATCAGCATCTGCTTCATACCACACAAAATACAAAAGAGACATTTATAGTTTAATAGTTGAATGTACTACATTTGAGTCTTAGCTACTGTTCTAGTGCTGTTATAAAAGAAAGCATTTAATTGGGGACTTGCTTACAATTTCATAGAGTTAGTTCATGACATCATGGTGGACAGTGTGGTAACAGGTGAGCATGGGATTGGAGTACTAGCTGTGAGCTTAGAACTGAGCCACAAGCAATAGGCTGGGGTGGAGGGGTTGGGAGGGAAGGAGGAAAAGGTGAAAGGAGAGGAGAGGAGAGGAGGGGAGGGGAGGGAGAGGGGGATGGGGAGGAGAGAGACAGAGACAGAGAGACAGAGAGCAAGAGTAAGACAGCCAGCCAGTCTTTTGAAACACTAAAGTCCACCCTGCAGTGGCACGCTTCCTCCAACAAGGGCACGTCTCTTCCAATAATGTCATGCCTTCTAATCCTTCCTAAGTGGGCACCAAACATTCAAATATATCAGCCTATGGGTCCATTTTCTCTGCTGCTTCACACTTACAGTTCAAGGTCAGAGTTCTCAGCACCTAGCTCCAGCCATCATGCCTGCCTGCTGCCTTCTATGCCATTATAGGTTCTAACCTCCTTGTAAGCCAAACAACAACAAAACCAAACCAAACAAAACGAAACCAAACAAAACAAAACAAAAAACCTTTTCTATCTGTTGCCTTAGTCATGGTTTTTATTTTAACAACAGAAAAGCAAACTTAGACACAATGCCAACCTGCCTTCTCTACATCTTTTTCCAATTGCAATATTAGAAGCAATCTCATAGGTTGTAAGGTTATACAAGAAGAAGTTATCATTTCATCAGTTTAGTTGTTTGAGGAAATCAGACCAGTGAACAGAAATTCAGAGTGTTATTAAGAGACTATGACTTTGGGCATCAAAACAGCATAAAGATCCTTTCTATTGCATTCATAGCTTTGTGAAATCTCCTCCCCTTGACTGTGGTCCAAATTAGTGACTGACTTAGACTGAAAAGAACGCAGTAAAGATGATGCTATGCTACTTGTCAGCTTTCATTTTAAAACACGACCTTCCCTGTCTGGCTTGTGGATCCTGGGAACACTGGCAGATGCTAGCTGCCATGCTCTGAGCTGTCCTATGAGGCCCACAGACCTAAGGTTCCCAGTGACCATCCACAGAGGATCTGAGACGCAGTCCAACAACTCTTGAGGACAGGATCCTTACAAGAGACAAGTAAAGGGACCTGGGAGCACCTAGGATTGTGAGGGTCCACAGCACAGCACTATGGACACACTGACCACCACTGGAAGAGTCCACCTCAGTATGCCCGGATTCTGAACCTCAGAAACTGGAGTTCCCCTATGCCACTAAACTCTGCGGTAGTTTATATGTAGCAATAGAAGCCTCATACTGTTCAATAAAACTTTTGGATTAAATGAGCTTTTAAGTATTCTATGTTGATAGGAAAGATATAACATGGGCTCCAACTTCATGTTCTTATAATAAAGTTCAGTTATAATGTGGAAATATTTTGAAATAAGGTTCATGTTTTTGGACACTTGCCTTTGGATATATAAGGGCTTAAGTCTACTAGCAACAGTGCAATAAGAAGAAAATCTTAGAAAATCCCTCTGTAATAAATAAAGTATGTATTGTTAATAGGGATGCTAGAAAGGCTAACCACCATTCTAAAAAAAAATCTCATTTACCTGCTTTAAGAACTTGGCATATTTGGGCTAAGCAATATAAAATATTTGGTTCCCATTTCATTAGAAATAATCAGAACTGGGTATAAAAGGCTATTTCCAGCAATACTATCTTTTACAAATTGATGGATAAATAAGAAGATCATAGGAAAAGTACAAATTAAAGCAGTTCATGACTAGTACTGCATAAAACATGTAGAGCAATACTGTGCACAAAGGGTAAGGAAAGACAGCTCCAGTCCTGAAAAGACAGCAAAGAATAAAGCTACTGAGACAAAGGCTGAGTAAGAGCATCTTCCATGTTCACGACAGTCAGAGGCAGAGGACTGACCAGCACAGCCTGGATCCTGCTGTCTCTAACTTCCCAGCAGTGTGATGCAGGTGCACACCACTGAACTCAGCTTCCTACACGGGAACTTAGGTCAACATGCTTGTGGGGTAAGCACTTTACTGATGGAGCCATCTTCCCTGCTCCTATTCTGTTTGTTAACACTATTGCTCTGTAATATAATTTAAGTTGTGCATTATGACACCTCTAGCATTGCTCTTTCTGCTTAGGATCAAATGGGTTTTGCTTCCACTTGAATGTTGAGATTTTTCCCCCTAGGTTGGTGAAGAATGCAATTTGAATTTTAAAAATTGTATTATAAATTATACTAACAATATTCATTGAAAATGATGGAGAAATGAACACATTCCCAGAAATATCTCAAAACAAATACAAGTGTGGTGCTGTCACAAAACTGGAAATGTAGACCACTATCTTAGTAAACTAGGATAGGCAACAAAGCAAAAGAAAATCCCCAGAGTCTACCTAATTTTTGATAATGCTTTCAAAAATAAATACTGTGGAAAAGACAGTGTCTTTAACAAGTGGTTTACATATGAAGAGTGGAACGGAGGAGCCTCACAAAGCTGAAAACAGAAACTCCATATGATCTTGCTGTACCTCTCTTGAGAATGGACCCCAAAGACTCAAGACAACATAGCATAGAGATACTTGCACATCTGTGTTTAGAAATAATGATTCTATTCACAACCTTGAGAAAATGGAACCAGCCTAGATACCCATCAATAAATGGATAAAGAAGTGTGATACATATACATACACACACACACCACATGCACACTCACACAAATACAAACACACACACACACACACACACACATTCACACCCCCATGCACACTCACATACAGTATATGCACACACACACACACACACACACACACACACACACTCACCCACACAAGTACACACTCACAGTTACTGTGCCCATTGAGATGTCCCAGAAAGAGAAGCATACAGGAGCTATTATTAAATTTTTATGCAGACTGGGATAAACAATGTATCCAGTCAGAGAATGTTTTCTGTCACAAGATATTAAGGAAGCCCTCACAATATAATGGAACATTTCAAAACTATGCAAACTCAGTTTGAAAGGGCACTTACTGGCCAATCCTGAACAATTTCAGCTTTAAAATTGTTGAATATATATGTATATATCATTGGAAAATAAGTGTTAATTAATCTAATATTACAGAAAACGAGTGCATCAGTAAGTGGAGAAGAGAAAGGTTTCCTTAGCTCACCAAGGAATGAATACAGAAGGGATTATGGATGCTAGAAAAACCACCATTTTGAAAACATGAATTGTCAGTAACTGATGTGGGCAAGAACCATAAAAGGATACTAAATTAAACGTTAATGAGAGCAAATATGGATGTCATACAGCAAACTAGTAGCCAACATCAAACTAAATGAAGAGAAACTTGAAGCAATTCCACTAAAATCAGGGACTAGACAAGGCTGTCCACTCTCTCCCTACCTATTCAGTACAATACTTGAAGTCCTAGCCAGAGCAATTAGACAACAAAAGGAGATCAAAGGGATACAAATTGCAAAGGAAGAAGTCAAAATATCACTATTTGCAGATGATATGATCGTATACTTGAGTGACCCTAAAAATTCCACCAGAGAACTCCTAAACCTGATAAACAACTTCAGCAAAGTGACTGGATATAAAATTCATTCAAACAAATCCTCTACTCAAAGGACAAAGAGGCTGAGAAGAAATTAGGGAAACGGAACCTTTCACGATAGTCACAAACAATATAAAATACCTTGGTGTGACTCTAACCAAGCAAGTGAAAGATCTGTATGACAAGAACTTCAAATCTCTGAAGAAAGAAACCGAAGATCTCAGAAGATGGAAAGATTTCCCATGCTCATCGACTGGCAGGATCAATATAGTAAAACTGGCCATCTTGCCAAAAGCAAAAGTAATCTACAGATTCAATACAATCCCCATCAAAATTCCAACTCAATTCTTCAGAGAGTTAGAAAGAGCAATTTCCAAACTCATGTGGAATAACAAAAACCCCAAGATAGCAAAAACTATTCTCAACAATAAAAGAGCTTCTAGGGGGAAGTTCACCATCCCTGACCTCAAGCTGTACTACAGAGCAATAGTGAGAAAAACTACATGGTATTGGTACAGAGACAGGCAAGCAGATCAGTGGAATAGAATTGAAGACCCAGAAATGAACCCACACACCTATGGTCACTTGATCTTTGACAAAGGAGCTAAAACCATCCAGTGGAAAAAGACAGCATTTTCAACAAATGGTGCTGGTTCAACTGGAGGTTAGCATGTAGAAGAATGCAAATCGATCCATTCTTATCTCCTTGTAGAAAGCTCAAGTCTAAGTGGATCAAAGAATTCCACATAAAACCAGATACACTGAAACTAATAGAAGAGAAAGTGGGGAAGAGCCTTGAACACTCGGGCAAAGGGGAAAATTTCCTGAACAGAACACCATGGCTTGTGCTGTAAGATCAAGAATGGACAAATGGAACCACATAAAATTGCAAAGCTTCTCTGTAAGACAAAGGACACTGTCAACAGGACAAATTGGCAACCAACAGATTGGGAAAAGATCTTAATCAATCCTACACCTGATAGAGGGCTAATATCCAGTATATACAAAGAACTCAAGAAGTTAGACTCCAGAGACCCAAATAACCCTACTAAAGAATGGGGTAACCAGGTAAAGAGTTCTCAACTGAGGAACATCAATTGGCCAATAAGCACCTAAAGAAATGTTCAGCATCCTTAGTCATCAGGAAAATGCAAATCAAAACAACCCTGAGATTCCACCTCATACCAGTCAGAATGGCTAAAATCAAAAACTCAGGTGACAGCAGATGCTGGTGAGGATGTGGAAAAAGAGGAACACTCCTCCATTGCTGGTGGGATTGCAAGCTCATACAACCACTCTGGAAATCAGTTTTGTGGTTCCTCAGAAAATTGGACATAGTACCAGCTGAGGACCCAGCTATACCGTAACTCCTGGGCATATATATACCCAGAAGATGCTCCAACATGTAATAAGAACACATGCTCCACTAAGTTCATAGCAGTCTTATTTATAATAGCCAGAAGCTGGAAAGAACCCCGATGCCCTTCAACAGAGGAATGAATACAGAAAATGTGGTACATTTACACAATGGAGTACTACTCAGTTATTAAAAACAACGAATTCATAAAATTTCTAGGCAAATGGATGGAACTAGAAAATACCATCCTAAGTGAGGTAACCCAGTCACAAAAGAACACACATGGTATGCATTCACTGATAAGTGGATTATTAGCCCAGAAGCTCAGAATACCCAAGATACAATTTATAGACCACATGAAGCTCAAGAAGAAGACCAAGTGTGGATACTTTGGTCCTTCTTAGAAGGGGGAACAAAATATTCAAGGGAGGAAATAGGGAGACAAAGTTTGGAGCAGAGACTGAAGGAAAGGCCATCCAGAGATTGTCCCACCTGGGGATCCATCCCATATATAGTTACCAAACCCAGACACCATTGTAGATGCCAACAAGTGCTTGCTGACAGGGGCCTGAAATAGCTGTTTCCTGAGAGGCTCTGCCAGTGACTGACAAATGCAGAGGTGGATGCTTTCAGCCAACCATTGGACTGAGCACAGGTCCTCAATGGAGGAGCTAGAGAAACAGGCCAAGGGCCTGAAGGGGTTTGCTGCCCCATATGAGGAACAACAATATGAACCAACCGGTACTCCCAGAGCTCCCAGGGACCAAACCACCAACCAAAGAGGACACATGGAGGGACCCATGGCTCCAGCCGCATATGTAGCAAAGGACGGCCTTGCTGGATATCAATGGGAGGAGAGGCCCTTGTTCCTGTGAAGGCTCAATGCCCCAGTGTAGGGGAATTCCAGGACAGGGAGATGGGAGTGGATGGGTGGATGGGGAGCACCCTCGTGGAGGCAGGGGGAGAGGGAATGGGGTAGGGTGTCTGGGGAGAGGCCAGATAGGGGGTAGCATTTGAGGTATAAATAGACAAAATATGCAATAAAGGAAAAATAAAATAAAAGGAAAGAGAGCAATGTCATAGTAGAGATGCTTGATTATCTTTAGCAGCAGCGATATCACATGACCTTCTAATACATATGACATCATACAATCTGCAGTAGCATAGTGCTGCTGTGCTGCTTCTATCCTGCCTCTACAACCTAGAGCTGATCAAAAAATCCACAAAGGGGAGAAACTATAGAGACCATATCCAGAGGTTAGGCAAGGCCCCCAGTTGTGCGATGGGGTCACCCACTCATCTCCAAATTTTTAACCCAGAATTGCTCCTGTCTAAAGGAAATACAGGGACAAAGAGTGGTGCAGAGACAGAAGGAAAGGCCATACAGAGACTGCCCCACTTGGGCATCCATCCCATTTGCAGACACCAAACTCAGACACTACGGCAGATGCCAAGAAGTTCATACTGACAGGAGCCCAGTATAGCTGTCCTAAGAGGCTCTGCCAGAGCCAGACCCATACAGATGTGGATGCTTGCAGCCAACCATCAGACTGAGTACAGGGATCCCAATGGAGGAGTTAGGGGAAGGACTGAAGGAGCTGAAGGGGTTTGCAACCCCATAGGTAGAACATCAGTATCAACTAACTGGACCCCTTAGAGCTCCCAGGAACTAAGCCACCAACCAAAGAGTATACATGGACTAGTCCATGGCTCCCACTATATATGTAGCAGAGGATTAGCTTATCTGGCCTCAGTGGGAGGGAATGTACTTGGCCCTGTGGAGGCTTGATGCCCCAGAGAAGGGGATGCTATAGGGGTGAGGTAGGAGTGGTAGGTGGGTGGGAGAGCACCCTCATAGAATCAGGAGGATGGGGGATGAGATAGGGGATTGTGGAGGGAAATCGGGAAAGGGGATAACATTTGAAGTGTAAATAAATAAAATATCCAAGAAAAAAAAAAGAAATCCGAATATATGGAAACACCACTTAAAACCAAAGTGATGGGCATACCTCTTAAATAACTCCTATATGTATATATATTTTTTAATTTTAAATTTTAATTTAATTTAATTAATTTTAAATTTTAAATTTAAAATTAAAAAGTTTTAAAAACATTTTTTAAAGGAAATGAAAAAACATGGAAATTAAAATGATATATGATCTGGAATTGGATGCAAATCAAATAAAATTAAATGAGACAGTATTGGGTTAACTGATCCTATTTGAATATAGGGTATGTTGGGGGGGAGGGTACATACTGTACCAGTATCAATACCAAAGTTCTGGTTTTGAGCACTGTAATGTGGTTGTAAAAATAAAATGTAAGGAGCAGATGTCTACAACTGACTTAAACCACTTTAAAGAGAAGATGTGTATGTATTTATGTATGAGCACAGAGGCAGAGGGGTACAGCTTTGACATTAAAGAAAAAGAAAATAATTACTTGAGAGTAGAACAAATTGGAAGTTACATTTTATATACAACATATACATAAAATATAGTAGTCCTTTCATAGAAATGAAAAACCCTGAAACTGTCTGAATTTCTATAAAACATGATTGGTGTGACTAAAGCATGGGGAAGTAAGAACAGCTCCTGTGTATGGTGAAGCCATGATGATTCTTCATCATAAAGAGATGCCACTTACCCTATAGAAGAACCAAGATGCCACACACCTTAGAGAACAACACAGATGCTACACCTTAGGGAGCCGAGATGCTACCTACGTACCTTAGAAACAGCTGGGATGCCATGCGCCTTAGCTGTCCTGGGTAGGACAGCTGTGCGAAGGTTTCCTTTGGTTTGCAGCTGTTTGCATTATCAGAGAGTTACGAAGCCAACAGACAGAGTTATTAATGACAATCTACATTCAGAAGAATTCTCACATTTCCTTGTTTAATCTGCTCTGCTGTAAAATATTCCTTAAGAATGCTAATAGATTCATGAACCTATTTTTGGTTGAAAAAAATTACAAAATAAAATACAGCCAATACTAGCAGATTTATTCTATTCTTTGTGCCTCAAGGAAAACAGAGAAAGTACTGAATGAAAGTTACACAGCATACTTTCCTTATTGGAAACCCATTTCTGATTTATGAGACAGTATTGGGTTAACCGATCCTACCCTGAATACAGGGTATGTTGCGGGGGTGGACAGTACTGACCAATATCAACACCAAAGTCCTGGTTTTGAGCACTGTACTGTGTTTTTTTTTTTTTTTTTTTTTTTGAGAAATATGATTAAATAATTTAGGCAACCTGTCTGAGCTAGCTATCCAGGCACAGGACACAGTATTAATTCAGGCATACCTGAAAACTAACTTTCACTTACACTGTGTACTTTCAGACTCTTTGCTAAAGCAATCTGTATTTGATTTGATTAATCAACCAACTTTATAAATCAACTATTTATTATCAATTAATCATGTGTAACTGAAAGCATGCTCACATCTGAGTCATTTGTAGGAATCATTACAAAACTAAAGCTTAAAAGAAAAGGTTATGCCAGTACATTTCCTTCTTTAATCTCTACTCTCCTCATGTAAAGTGTGTTCCCTCACAATGACCCCCTAGATACTTCACATCTTTATGTGGCTCTGACTTCTTGTTAGCAGCTGAGGTAACAGATACAATAGCATTTCCTAGATACTTTATTCTAGTTGGTGTCTGGCCCCACAGCGGATCATATGTTAGCAGAGAGCTGTTCCAGATCATCATAAACACAGGCCTTAAGGGATGGTACTGTGGAATGTACAAAGCAGCTCAATATTACAGGGCACTCCTCCCAACCTGGAAAGCTCAGACCAAATTCCCTGAGACTCCATCATATACAGCAGCTTGCTACAGCTGATAAGCTATGGGTAACTTGTGTGGTGAGGACTCCATGTTTGAAGCATCTCTTTAAACATGTATGTCTCATGAGAAATGGCAGAAACACCTTTTGTGTGCTCTAGCTAAGCAAAGTGGATTACTATTAACATGTATTTGTTAGCAAGGAACAATATGGAGCATATAATGATACCACTGTGTGCACAGCAGGCTTTGTAATCAGGCAGTACTTGTTTCTCTCTACAGAGGAAAAGATAGGTAAATAAGTAAGTATTATGCATTTATCTCTGTAAAAAATACTGCTAATTTAAAAAATGGTTTTGATCTAATAAAATATTGTCCTTGAAATCTAAAATGTTAACCCTATATTATTTAAACACAAATAGGGCATATCTAAATCCTTTTACTGTCAATAGACAGAAAACATTCGGCAATAACAGTGGAATCCATTACCTTCAAGCTCTCTGTTTACACAGTCAATAGATAGTTACTAAGGGCTAGAGAGACAAGTCAGAGGTTAAGAGCACTAACTGTTCCTACAGAGAGAGGTCCTGTATTCAACTCCTAGTACCTACATAGCAGCTCACAACCATGTGTAATTCCAGTACCAGGCATGAACACAGTGTAGAAACCCATATGTAGGTAGAACATACATACACATAAAATAAACACATAAAGTTTAAAATAGTTCTTGCACAACACTCCATTTCATATCAAACCCATGTCCTTATTAAAAGAGATAGCATATACTCAACGTATAGGGAAGCAGACCAACTCCTGAAAGTGACCACCTTCACTCTTTGCCTAACCTTAAAAGATACAGAGGAATTATGAAATACTTTCTAATTTATTCTCAATAATTTAAAGAAAATATTCATCAGATGAATGGTCATTTGTTGAATGAGAGTAAGATTCATGTAACTTTTTAGATCATAATCACCAATAAAACTGTTTTTGACTTTATTATTGTCCCCATGCCCGAATTCTCTCTCTCTCCCTATCCCCCTCTCTCATACACTCTCTCTCTCTCTCTCTCTCTCTCTCTCTCTCTCTTTCTCTCTCTCTCTCTCTCTCTCTCTCGGCTCAACTTTCAACTTAAGTGTGCCTTTAAAGGTGGGTCTTTAGAGAAGTAAATATGGAAAATGCTGTACTGTGGTGGATCCTAAAAATAAGAGCAACAATGGCCATCTCCAAGGAACAACAGACAGTGGGAGTGCATGAGTATACAGGAGAGACCACAGGAGGACTCAGCAAGGGGGCAGCCATGTAAGCCAGGAGGAAGGTCCTCACCAGAAAGCTATGTGCTGGCCACATCATTCTGGACTTCTAGGACTGAGAAAAGGATAAGTTATTAAATCCACTCAGTCTGGTACCTTGATATAGCAGCATGAGCAAACTAATATGCCATTTTTTCTCTACTCCTGATATAGCCACTCATAAATGAATTATTAGAGCCTAAAATAAGTATTATTTACTGAAGATGTGCAGAAATATAAATTAGTAGTCACATAAGACTACATTTTATGAAATTTAGCTGAACCAACAACAGTAACAAAATATTTTAAAGCTATTAAAAGTCACTTAACACATGACAGGTTTTATATTTTATCAAAATATTTTCTTAGCTGATATATTTGTCTTGTTTATTATATAAATATGGGTAATACGTTAGGTACTCTGTCATTTACTTTCTGGAGTTGGAGACATAGCTCAGCAGTTAAGAGGACTGGATGCTCCCTCAGAGGAACTGGGCTTGATTCCCAGCACTCACAATGTGACTCACAGCTGTCTGCAAGTTCAGTTCCATGGTATCCCATGCCCTCTCTCACCTTTGCAGGCACCACATATGCATGACGAACATAGCTATACACAGCCATACACACAGACAACACGTCCATACACAGAAATAAAATGATAAAATAACTGTGCTTGTCTTGAGTGAGTTGTTTGTTATTAACAAAATTTAAAGCAAATGGATTGACTAATCTTTCAAAATCGAAGCCATGTTTTATGTATTTTTAAAGGATTGAAATATACATCATTCACAAAAGGCATCACACACAAACCCAAAGCTTCACAGGAGAACCTAAGCTTAAGCAAAAGTATGAATCAACTTAAAACTATAAACACAGTTTTGAAAGCTTATGTGAGTCTGGAAGTTTAAGAAGAAAAAAGTTTATCAGGAGAAACTCCTGCTGTAAATGGCAATCGGTTCTGAAATGTCAATTTTATGGTGCAATAAACACAGTCTACCAAACATAACCAAACCATTATTTGGGAAAATATCAACACCTGCTTCTGTTTTCTTTGAAGTATTAGGGCAGCAGGTCACGTATAACTTAACTACATCCACTTGGACCTACCTACCAAAGACATTTTTCCCGTGTTTCATCACCTTTACATTAGATGCTAACTGATTCAGAACAAGGAGCTAAGTCTGAATAAGCTGTAGTTTGCCATGGTATTAAAAATGCTAATAGTCTTAAAAAGCATCAAGGAGAATCTTAGTTCCAGAATACAGTCAACTAAGATTTCAGGCTAATCTATTGTTATGCTGTGTCATTAATATGTCCCCTTAGTCAAGTGCCCACCAGAGAGGTGACAGCTCCAATGTGAATACTTTATTAGGTGATAAAAATTATGCAGGGGAGACTGACAGATTCCTCTAGCCTCAGGGAATGAAGATGCAGACATTCCCAGTCAGACCACAAGGCAAAGAAGTTTACTGCTGTCTCACTCAGAACTCGTGGGGAATTGTCTTCCTTGGGGGCTGGAGGTAGGGAGACTCACGCCTACCCAGTCCCCTGGTCTTGAGCTGCCAATGCCCAAGTAAAGAGCAACGGTAGGAATAGACTGCTCAGACTCACACAAATTTAATAGGGGCGACGAGCCACATAGACAGATAGATAACTAACATCAACTTCAAGCACAGGAAGAAAGCTACCAAGTAACAACAGTCACAAGGGATTCCCACACTGCTGCCAATCAAATTTCTTTCCACAGTATATTCCTGCATTGCTATACTTCAGGGAGCAAATGACAAAGCAAGCCAGTCAGCAGCTAACTTTACAGAAAGGCCCCACTTTTATATGATGAACAAAATGGTGATCAATATCCTCAGTAAGAAAAAAAGAAGAAAGAAAATCTGTAGATGAAATTTCACAGTCAAATAATGGTTTACAGAATGAAGAAACCAGCAAAATACTACTTTATGCGCAGTAAATAAAGTAAGTTTAGTAAATGAGCAGAGGCCTCTCCTACAGAATGATAACCAAAGCTAATGATCTATAGCCAAAGTCAAGACCCTTGTGACCTGCTGGGAAACTTCATGGACCACACCCCCTTCTTTCTGGCCTCTCATAGCATCCTCTGCCTATATCTTTCTGACACTGTAATACCTAAAGAAACAAGGAAATTATATTCTTAAATGGGACACAGCTAGCAAACGCTGGTAAGATTAGTCTTGAGAGAGTAAATACATTTACCCAATGGAATACTACTCCATACACATACTAAATAAAAGTTTTTTTTTTATTTCCTTAAAAAGAAAATTTCTAAAAGACACCAAGCAATGCAGGTTTACTGGGATTGCCTGTTCATGTGGGCTACTCACATAGGAAGCCCTACCACAGGCCAGCTGACTTAGTTCACTGCATTTTATAAGGCAGTTCTCACTGTCTGTCTATCTGCAGCTTCCTTTCCCCCGTGTCTTCTCCTTTCTCCCTTTTCCCGTCCTGCCTCCTTCTCTCCTGCCCTCTGCCTCCACATGTTATATTAGCAAATGCATCTACTATTAGATCACTAGATCCCTTGGTTACAGACGGACAAGTCTTCCACAGATGTAGAGAGTATACATGCGCCCTATTAAGGCACTGCTTCTCAGATCCAAAGAGATGATCATTCAAGAGGTTAGGCAACCACACTTTGGTCTTCCTTCTTCTTGAACTTCATGTGATCTGTGAATTGTATCTTGGGTATTCTGAGCTTTTGGGCTAATATCCACTTATCAGTAAGTGTATACCATGCATGTTCTTTTGTGACTGGGTTACCTCACTCAGGATGGTATTTTCTAGTTCTATCAATTTGCCTATGAATTTAATGAAGTCATTCCATTGGGTAAATATACCACATTTTCTGTATCCATTCCTCTGTTGAAGGACATTGAGTTCTTTCCAGCTTCTGGCTATTATAAATAAGGCTGCTATGAACATAGTAGAGCATGTGTCCTTTGGGGGAACAAAAAACTCACAGGAGTAAATACAGAGACAAAGTATGGAGACTGAAGGAAAGGCCATCCAGAGACTGTCCCACTTCGGGATTTATCCCATATACAGTCATCAAACCCAGACACTATTGTGGATGCCAAAAAGTGCATGCTGACAGGAGCCCAATAAAGCTATCTCCTGAGAGGCTCTGCCAGAGACTGACAAAAACAGAGGCAGATGTACCTAGTCCCCAATGGAGGAGCTAGAGAAAGGACTGAAGGAGCTGAAGGAGTTTGCAATCCCTTAGGAAGAACAACAGTATGAACTAACTGGACCTCTCAGAGCTCCCAGGGACTAAACCACCAACCAAAGAGTACACATGGAGGGATCTATGGCTCCAGCCGCATATGTAGCAGAGGATGGCCTTGTCTGGCATCAATGGGAAGAGAGGGCCTTGGTCCTGTGAAGGCTCAATGCCCTAGTAGGGGAATGTGAGGGTGGGGAGGCAGGAGTGGGTGGGGGTGGGGAAACACCCTTATAGAAGCAGGGGGAGGGGGGATGGGATGGGGGTTTCCATGGAGGATGGCGGGAAACCGGGAAAGGGGATAACATTTGAAATGTTAATAAAGAAAATATCCAATAAAAAATAAAAAAAAAAAAGAGGTTAGGCAACAATGGCCACACTCTGCTAATTTACTATTTTAGTAAATATCAAGTGATTGTTTAAAGATTAGTTTTGAGTAATTCATGTACTGTATTTGTAGTTCTTGCTTAAAAAAGAAATACAAGTTTTACTATGATAATGAAAAGTCAATTTTTGTTGAGTCCATATGGACAGTGAGTTGTTAATGCGCTGAGCACATTTTTAATTATCACGTCTCACAGATAACTCTTTCAGCTCTTTACTGTTTTCTCCCTAGGAGCACTCAGAGTGGACAGATGAATCAATGTTTCTCAACTCCACCTAACTCTCATCCTACCCATCTTACCCACCCTCCATACGCATCTGATTATTTCTGCTAGTCACTAAATCTAACTCAGGGCTGGTCACACCGACAGGCATTAGATTTACAAACACAAACTCTAGGTCTGAGTCTCCTCATTGCTCAGTTTGTTTTGGGGAGAAAGCACTGGAATGGAATCACCCTTTTAATTGAAAATAAACACAATTACTAATGATCAGCCATCCAGGAGGAAGAGCAACTGAGCCATGCTACCCCCAGTCTGTCCCATGAGGTTCATTTTTCAATGGGGTTCAGCTGACTTTCAGGCTCTTGTTAAATAGGCACACTATTTTCCTTCAACAACTAAATGAAATATGTGGCTTCTGTAGTAAATGAAAACATACTCACATTTTTATATCTTTGCTGAATAGGAACATAAAAACTACTTAGTAGATTTGTTAGTTCAAGGCCAGCCTAGCCTACATAATGAGTTCTAGGACAGCCAGAAATATACAGAGAGACTCTATCTCAAAACCAAACCAAACCAAAAATAATAAAACAAAAATAAAAACTTGGCTGGGATAAAATGTAAAGCTGGACTCCTGCTGTTGCTCATGCCACCTATTTCAGTGTCACCCCTCAACCCCTCATCCAGGGCCTCCCAATAAACAGCCTGCATCCCTGCCCACCAGATGCTTGCATGTCAGACCTGACCCCTGGCAGCTGGTGTGTAGTGATCAAGCTGTATGCTGCTTTACCTATCCGAGGCTGTCAAGTTAGAGCTACCAGAAACTACCTGCTGACGCTATGGTTCTCTGTATAAAGGTGGAAATAAAATATAAAGCTTACGAATTGATATTATTTTGAGAAAAATAAGTTAACTGAAACGACAAAGTCCAACAACATTCTGAGAAAAATGTCTTTAGCAAATAAAGATTAGTACATTTATATGTTGAATACATTTGAATTGATGAGTTATTAATTAGAATATGGCATCTAAACATATTCAACCTTGCTATGATTAAAAAAGACTTATCACTATTAGCTGTTGTTTTCCTTTCCTCTTTTTTTTAAAAATTAGGTATTTATTTCATTTACATTTCCAATGCTATCCCAAAAGTCCCCCACACGCTCCCACACCCACCCACTCCCACTTCTTGGCCAGGGCGTTCCCCTGTACTGAGGCAAATAAAGTTTGCACAACCAATGGGCCTCTCTTTCCACTGATGGCTGACTAGGCCATCTTCTGATACATATGCAGCTAGAGACACGAGCTCCGGGGGGTACTGGTTAGTTCATATTGTTGTTCCACCTATAGGGTTGCAGACCCCTTCAGCTCCTTGGGTACTTTCTCTAGCTCCTCCACTGGGAGCCCAGTGTTCCATCCAATAGCTGACTGTGAGCATCCACTTCTGTGTTTGCTAGGCCCCGGCATAGTCTCACAAGAGACAGCTATATCTGGGTCCTTTCAGCAAGATCTTGCTGGTGTATGCCATGGTCCTTTCCCCTTTTTAATCCTGTGAGTTAACGCCACTGAAAGTGGTATAAAGCAGAAGCCCTTGGACACGTGTTATGGTAAAGTTAAATTTGCAGAATTGCTTTGAAAATCAATATGTATTATGTACAAGCAAAAATATTTGCATTTGAGCCTACTGAGGAACTACCAACACATAGAAGAATCACATTCAGGCTGTTTTCATGGTACCACTGTGGACGGCATTGAGAAGTTCAGAGTAACTGGATACCTAAGTGCAGCAGGACAGAATGAAGCCTTTACACGTAACAAAGGGTTCACAGGCGCACACAGAAGCTCAAGTAGTAGCAATCATTTCTACGCCTGGAAACAAACATGTGCACTCATATACAGGCCTGCACACACACAAACAAAAACCAACTAACATAGCAAGAGTTTAAAGGTTAAGTGGTACAGTACAGGCCTTTAATTCTGGCAAGTTTGAGGCCAGCCTGGTCTACATAGTGACTTCATGTTAGTCAGTGCTATATAGTGAGACACCATCTCAAAAACCAAAGAACCAACAACCAACTAACCATCCAACATGGACCCTACATATGTAGAGCTATTTTGGTTTAATGGTTTACTTACTATTGCTAGTAATATAAGCTGTACAGAAGGAAGGGAGACCTACAATTAAAGGAGACCATTTATTTGAAAAAATACATAAACTTACTTTAACTGTAGAGCAAGCACTACAATTAAGTATTTCCAGAACATGAGCCGTGTCAAGAGACACTCCACAATCTCTAGTCCTCGCCAGTTATTACATAGGTACAATCAACAATTCGGAATTTACTTGATATAGTATGATCTGCTAATATTCACAGAATCGTAAAAACAATGCTGGAAAACAGTAAATTATCTGAAGTAACCATATGCCAGAAACAGAGATCTAAATGTGTCTCAGAAATGAGAAATTCTTAATAGATTCATTTTACATATTTTTTTTTTATCAAATTATTCCAAATTCCAAGCCTTTTAAGCAAAGGCTTCAGTAACTGGAGGTTATTAGGTTATTGCAGTTTCTTTTCCTGAACCTTCTTCCCCCACCTTTAGCATTTCATGAACACAGTGAGATCATGGAATTAGCCATGATCATCAAGAACGAGTATGATTACTAAAAGTAACTTTCAGAGAAAGTTCTGTATGAATTTAAGTAGCTTATGGAAATGAACTATTCTTCCAAAACATTGTAATGCTATTAGACTTCCTTTCCCTACGTTACTAAATTTTAGTGTTATTTGGGCAGCAGCAACACAGTTTACTGTAGCTTCGCATCTGTAAGTGGGGACTGTATTAGGAAGCACAGTGTGTGGAGACCTTGAGTCCTCATTCAGTTGATTGACAGACATGTGTCTTTTTGTGTGTCACATAACAAGTGTTAGTTACTTAACCTCTCCATCAGTTCTGACTTTCTCATTGCTGGTGACGTCTAACATCTCTCGTGGCACACAGTGTTTACACCGTGTTTCTGCCAGCTGTCTTCAGCTTGCCACTTCAATGCGACCTACTCTCTGCTTTGAGGGCTTAGTGCATGAACTCCTGGACAGGATTCTCTGTCATCTGAAGAGCTATGGTCTCTGCCCACTCCCACAGCTCCTCTAAGATCTTTTTGAAATGCTAAGTGGTCAGATTAATAGTCCATAAGGAGCGGTGTGTGTGTGTGTGTGTGTGTGTGTGAGAGAGAGAGAGAAAGAGAGAGAGAGAGAGAGAGAGAGAGAGAGAGAGAGAGAGAGAGAATGAGAAATGATGAATATAGCCCCATGGAACATCTAACCATTAAATACCTTTAATGTTTAGTTTGTTAAATGTGCATACTGCCACAAAAATTCTTCCATTTTATCTTAACAATATGCCAGAGTAAAGTTTTAAAAGAACGTTTTTTTAAATAATGAAGTTTCCTTTTTTTCCTTCTTTATAAAAAATTTTATTTATTTATTTATAATGTATACAGCATGCTGCCTGCATGTATGATTGCAAGCCAGAAGAGGGCACCAGATCTCATTATAGGTGGCTGTGAGCCACCATGTAGTTGCTGAGAATTGAACTCAGGACTTTTGGAGGAGCAGCCAGTGCCCTTAACCTCTGAGCCATCTCTCTCCAGCCCAAACACCTTCTCTTTAAGATAAAGGAGTACCCTAGGAATTAATTCTGAAACGCAGTCTGTATGATCATATGTAACATGTCTACTTATGCCTAGAAAACATACAAAATTTTGCAGTTATGTATAAAGAATGTGGTCAAATCACAAATACAAGTATATGTTTTTATATAAAAACAATTTCCCTACAAATAAGTTTATAAAGTTCATATCTATATGTACTATAGGGTTGATTACTAGTGCTGTGTATATATGCCATTCAATACAACTTTCTAATTATAACTACATTTCTATCCTATGCTTAAGGATATTTTTCTTAGACAACTACATTGTTTCAATGCTTGTGAGATGTTATGTTTGCATAGCTCTTAGCCAAATTTCCTTTCTTTGGGTTTCTTTGCAATGGGAGGCTGGCCTAATTAAGTAAAAAATAATGAATGAGTTTGGGTACTGAGAGGACGTGGTTTAAAGCACAGAAGAGAACAGTTCATTGTGCAATAGAGCTCTCTTTATAATAGTGGTCTGAAATAGCACGGAGCATGCCAATTTAACTGAAAGACCTAATGCTCATTACTTTTTACAAGCAGGAGAGTAACAACACTCATTATAAATGGGCTCATCTCCAAATATAATTATGACCCTTAGGTATACAAAATAATCCTTGAACATTCAACCATATTAAGATGTTTTAAGTTTAAAAACTATGCTATTTACTGTGAAATGTTTAAAAATTATGTAAAGAAATTTAAGAGTAAATTATGTGAGATAATACTTAAAATAGAATTAGCTTTATTAATTAGGAACAGAAGTCTTTCAGAGCTTTCTGGAAAAGTATGTTGAGTAGACATATACATTTGCCAATATTTTCTGCAGCCAGTTCTTTTATCTTCAATGGAGTGATGTTGGTGGCTGTAAACAAACACTTTATTACAATTGTCTTTAGTTTAGAACAGAAAGTTTTCCCCATTTCTCATTATGCCAACACAGTAACTTAAACACCATTAAAACCAATTTACCTTTTTCAATATTTATGAATTTCCAGCAAAAGGTGTCCCATTATAAAACATCAAAGCTTGTTAACTATGGCCCAATTACCTGTGATGATAGGAAGCTAGTAAAAAAGTTAAAACAAAACAAAACAAACAAACCTTTTAGTACAAGCTAGTTTCTTGAAGTGCACATGTATCTTTGACCCTAAGAAAAGGTGCATGCTACTGTCACACAGTCCGACCAGAAGATGCTCAGATGTCCCAGGAAGGTCTCTGGTTGACAGTTTCCTTCACAGCTGCAGTTGAGCACTAACTGAGGAGGGGTCAGAAGCCTTGAACAGTGCTGGGTTTCAGAAACAAGAATTTCCTCACTCGTGTAAAGCCTACTTTAATTTTTGATAGAATACAATCTCTGCAAAATATTACTAACAGTCTTCATCTTTGACTTTGTAATCTGAATTCTTTATTAATGAGTTCATAACACACTGCCTAGTGCAGTAACAAATGATCCAAATCTCCTTCACTGTTCAGTAGTACATTGTCTTAGTTGTAGTCACTGTACACTTGTCTTAATAGAAATAAACCAGATGAACTTGTATAATCATGTAGATATTTCCTCATATCAAATACCACTTTTTAAACATCTAATGTCATCAAATCTAAACACTGGCTGTTAAAAACTTTTCTGGGAAATAAGACACAATAGTCTCCATTTGTGAAGACCTACAAAAAGGGTTCTCGAGGGCTATCCCTAGAAGAGAGAAGAACGTGGAACAACACTGGAAAGAGTTCTAACACATCCATCTACATCAGGAGAAAACACACACGTTTATTTTTTTACTCTTTGATCACATACCACATTTAATACACCTTTAAAAAGGAAAAGAAGAAAATCTCATCTCATAATTTATAAACAGAAAAATAAAAACAAAAATACAGAAGATAGAAAAACTGAGCCATAGCAAGGTTTACAGATTAAAGGCCCATACCTTTAATCATAGCACTCGGCAGAGGCGGAGGCGGAGGCGGAGGCGGAGGCGGAGGCGGAGGCGGAGGCGGAGGCGGAGGCGGAGGCGGAGGCAGAGGCGGAGGCAGAGGCAGATGGATCTCTGTGAATTCCAAGCCAGCCTCAGCTCACAGAGGTTCTAACCTAGCCAAGGCTACACAGTGAGATCTTGTCTCAAAAAATAAAGTTAAATAAAATAAAATGAGCCATACACTATGTGTATTTAAGCTATGCAGAGTGCTGGAGACACTGAATAACTCCCCACTGAATGAAAATTGAGTCAAAACAGAAATTAATTTTAGAACTTAATGAAAATGAAAATACAACATACTCAAACTTAAGAGACACCATGAAAACAGATCTGTATCGAATGTCATGTACAAAACTTCAACTTCAAGTGGATTGAGGACTTCATAAAACCAGACACCATGAGTCTGATAAAGAGAAAATGGAAACATACTTGAATTCAATGGGAAAGGAAAACCCTAAAATATACAAAGAACCTAAACAAAGTTGAACACCAAGAATATATGTAACACAATAATAAATGCAGTCGATAATTAAATGGAGAGTTCTCAAAAGATGAAACACAAATGGCCAGAAAAACTTTAAAAATATTTAATACCCTAAGCTGTCATGGAAATTCAAATTAAAACTATATTGAGATTTCATCTTACCCTAGTCAGAATGGCCAACATTAACAAAATATGTAACAGAAGAAGCTGGCAAGGATGAAGGGAAAAGGAAACACGTATTCACTGCCAGCTGGAGTGCAAACTTGTAAATCCACTATGGAAATCAATCTACCACCAGATCCAGTATAACACTCTTGGACATATACCTAAAGAACTCTACATCCTACTACATAAAATACTCGCTTATCTACACTAAAGGCCTTTTGAAAAGACAGAATAAAACACACTATTATAGAAGCTTCCTAAAATATATGAAAGAAACTTAAATGGAGTCACCATATAATGGGATAGACAAGAGCTCCAACTAGACAGACAACTTACAGAACCAAGTAAAACCTGTTCCAGATTACAGCTTATTGAGTCATTGACTAAAGGGGTCCATAACCCCTTCCCCCAAACACCACAAGCTATTGCCCTTCATAATCAGACAGCAAGGCCCCATTGCTCAACACAACACTTAGTTATGCCCTCAAATATGGAGAAATTGAGCTGGTGCTCAGCCTAGAAGCATCAACCATATTGACTAGGAGTCCTAGACGTATCCCTAATGCTACTGAAGAGAGAAAATCACTTCTCTTAGCTACAAACCCTCTGAGATACACTGGTCAATAGTGGTCATCTATTATGAGAATAACCAACTGCTTTTTGCTTTAAGGCCTACTCCACGGATAATCTATACCTGGCACTGTTATATGGCCAATAGTAACCTGACAACCCTGGGTTCGAGGGAGAAACCCAGGAGTGGGAATGTTCAGTAAGTATAAGAGTTTAGAGTACTCAGTACTGAACAGGGTATCTTTATCAAGCCCCTCCGCTCAAAGCTCAGGGATGTCTACAGTACAGGAGGGAGGACGGCAACAGCAGAGGTAGTGGATGACTCCAAAGAAAGAGCATCCTGCATGTACAACAGGGCTGATACACACAGGAGTATCAGAGACTCTGACAGACCACGTAAGACCTGCACAAATTCCAGAGAAGACAAAATCCCAGCACAGAGAAGTTAAAGTGAGCACGACGTCCCATTCCTTACCGAGAAGCTATGCACAGCTGATAGACGCAGAGAGAAGAAATGTCAGTGTTCTCCAGAGGAGCGGCACTGGATAAACCAACCAGACTCCAGGGTAGGCCCTCTGATCAGGAGGAGTGGGCAAGTGGACTCTCTTTTGTGTTCTTTGTATTTTGCTAGTTAGGCATGGCATTTTTTCCTATTGATTTTGTTTGATTTGTTTTGTTTTTTCCCTTTTCTTTTTGAGAGAGAAAAAACATACAGCTGTATGCATAAGGAGGTGGGGAGGACCTGGGATGAGCTGTGGAGTGAAAATATGATCAAAATACATTATACAAAAATTTAAAAATAAAATTAGTTAATTAATTAATTAAAAAAAAGAAATTATCAAAGCATTTTCCAGGGTGACTACAACATTTTATCTGCCTATTAGCGATGTTTATCAGTGTTCTCTGGCTGAGTCAAGAATACAGGTAGCCAAATAAAAACCCTCTTCATTAAAATCTGATCTTCTACATGATTTCACGAAAATTTTGTGTTTATTACAATTTCTGAGGCCCTTAGCTTCACATAATACAATAAAGTTAAGTGTTTCCTGAGAACTTGATTCTGAACAAAAGAGAAAACAGTAGCTCATTTGGAGAGTTCTGAATTAAATCTGTCCAGATTTTATTTTATTTTTTAAATTTTCTCAGTTAAGTATAACAGAAAAAAGAAAAATCCATTCATGCTAGGGACATTTTTCCCACTAAAAACAAAAACAAAAAAAGACCAACTTTGATTTCATTTTCTTGGTGTGTTTTTAGTTTTTTTTTTTAATTAGGTATTTTTTTCATTTACATTTCCAATGCTATCCCAAAAGTTTCCCCATACTCTTCCCCCCACTTCCCTACCCACCCACTCCCACTTCTTGGCCCTGGCTTTCCCCTGTACTGAGGCATATAAAGTTTGCACGACCAATGGACCTCTCTTTCTAATGATGGCTGATTAGGCCATCTTCTGATACATATGCAGCTAGAGACATGAGCTCTGCGGGTACTGGTTAGTTCATAATGTTGTTCCACCTATAGGGTTGCAGACCCCTTCAGCTCCTCGGATACTTTCTCTAGCTCCTTCATTGGGGGTCCTGTGTTCCATCCAATAGCTGACTGTGAGCATCCACAGGCACTGGCATAGCCTCACCCGAGACCACTATATCAGGAGTTTATATTTTCTAGTGGAACTGCCCTCCAGTAAATTTCCATAGTTGGCATGTGCTAAGAGGTGTACACAGGTATTACATCTGGCTTACCCCATGATCAAAATGGAAAAAGAATTAAGTTGCAAAGTTTTTACAAAGTTCTGATGCTGTCCATGACTGAAGCAGCCTTGTATTGTGACATCTTCCTCCACGTTATCACTACACACAATGAAGCAACAGCCATATACATCTCAGAAAGCCAATATAAACACTCTTCCCGTGGCCTGCATGGGGAACACTGAAGTAGCAATCTGTTTTAACAACCTTCCAAATAATGCAGGTGGATGTCCTAGAGTGAGAAGCAAGGGTTACCAGTAAAAAGCACCAGTGTACTCTCCTGAAAGAGTCTAGAACAAGATTTTATCATAGGCAATCTCTGAGGAAGGGCACTACTGACTTGTGTGGTCGGAAACTTTTATTAACATAAACTTTTAGAAGTCCCAACTTTCTGACAAGAATAGTCAAAGTATTTAGAATATGTCCAAGTATTTGGAATAGTACATGAATGCATTTCCATAGAGTAGAGCCTCATCGACCCAGGGAAAGACTCCTCTGGGCCTCCATCCTCACTTCAGCTCTATCTTCTCCTGAAGGCACTGTCCACAGTTTCCCCTTGATTAACCAAATTCCTTGTGCTATATGAAAGAAACAGCATGGGGCTAGGGGTGCTGCTCTGTGGCAGAGTGCCTGCTGGTGCACACGAGGCTCTGGTGGGAAATGATCCAGTTGGTCTGTAGAGGATAAGAGCCATGGCCTTATATTGAGGACTATTTTAACTAGTTTATATCATATGTCAATTCCTTCTTTATGCCCCAACTACTCTACAGAAAACAAATGCAGAAAAACTGAGTGTTTACTTACGCGATCATCATCATAATAAGCTTTCAAATTAAAAACTTTAGTCTCCTATAATTAACATATATAAATACGGATTTCAAATATCTTGCTAGCAAGAGCTGGATGTGGCTTGAGGCAAGAATACTTGCCTAGCATATTCAGTAAGAGGGCAGGAGACAGAAGGCCAGGAGCAGGAGGGAAGGGATGGGATGAAACAGGTTGTTACCTTTATCATCTTTCAAGTAATACTTTCGGGTCTCTTCTCTCCAATGGCTGATAACATTTTCTGGAGTTAATAGCTACTTGTAATAGAGGACTGATCCATCTAAGAACTAGTGGAGACAAGAGAAAGCTACAAAAGCAAGGAGTTTGGGGAACAGCTGGTATAGGAAACCTTTGTTCTAGGTTTAAGAAAAAGACTAAAAATCCATTGCCATGTTTGAACTCAGAAACATTCATAAGGAAAGAATAGTAGATGATTCTGGGCTTAAGTTCTCAGGCTCAAACAATCCTTATTCTAGTTTATCATAAAGAGTAGGAAATTACATAGTATCACTCTATAATAATAGAGTATGTAATTGCTTGAACATTCTGCTGTAGTATGAGGTTGGTTGACTACTGAAATTTTCACCAAATCAAAAGACATGATTAAAAAAACATTTTAAAACAGAATTTATCTTGCTAAGATTATAATTACCTTCATGAGAAGTCTGATGACACAGCCTAAGTTCATATAGACTATAAACTATACGGATGTCAAGTTAGGCAAAAGTTTCATATAAATGTGGTTAAAGTAATTCTAAAGTTTGTTTTTACATCACAGAACTGAGCAAATGAACAAATGTAATGATAACATTGGGAGCTGATTATTCTGAGCAAACAGCAGAGAAATCCAAATCCAGACAGTTGGGGGGAAAGCCACAGCTACTCAGAAAACACACTGTGATGGAAAACAACCTACAGGTTATTATTAGACTAAAGAGACATAAAATTAGATATGCCACTTCCAGAGACTATAGGTTAGACGATAATATATGCTGAGTGAAGTGCCCTGTTTTGGTAACTGCAGTAAGGCTGTGTATCAGAATGTTCCTAGCTACATATTTAGGTGTAAAGCAGAGTGAGTCAAAATATATTCCAGGGTTAAAAAAAAAAAAAACAATCTTTACTTCTCTTTTCTTTAAACTAAATAATTTCAATTATTCTCCTATGTTTAGGGAGAATTGAGGTCAACAGAAAAAGAACTGTAGTTTAAATGTATTCAGTTTAATAAAATTGCTGCATGCCTATCCAAAGGACTTACAGTCTCAAACACTAATAGTGTGTTTGAGAAGAACAAGGATGCATGTGAGTAGTTATAATGGGCAAGAAGCATGATACAAAAACCAGAGTTAAAGTTAAAGTACTGGGGATGGGGTTGGGAAATAGCTCAGCTCGTAAAGTACTTATCAAGCAATCATGGAGAGATGAATTCAGACTTCTAGCACCTATGTAAAAGCCAGGTGTGTTGGCACACATCTGCAGCTCCAGCACTGAACGGAGTGAGAGCAGAGATCCCTGGAGCTCCAGGCCCAGCCACCCCAGCCACCCCAGCCACCCCAGCCACCCCAGCCACCCCAGCCATCCCAGCCACCCCAGCCATCCCAGCCAAGTGGATGAGCTCCAGGTTCAGTGAGAAATCTGACAGCAGAAAATGATATAACTGAGGAAAACACCCTTTACATGTATGTACACACACACACACACACACACACACACACACACACACACACAGTACCAATGGTAGGACTAACGAGATGACTCAGCAGGTAAAGGACCTTGTGTGAAAGCCTGCATTCAATCCCTTGGCTCAGAAAGGTAGAAGAAGAGAAGCAACTTAAGATATCTGCCCTATGACACATGAGGTATGTACCATACCCACACACTATGGAATGCACACTGAAACACAAACATCACAATACACATAGAGTATTAAAATTAAAAAAATACTGGGGAGTGATTAATTCCAACTACTATATTAGCTAACATTTACCATTTACAATTTTCTTAGGCATTTATTGAGTACTTTGCATATTAATTCACTGGATGCAGAAATAATCCTAAAAGTCACTCTCATTATCATGCCTTTACAGCTGCAACTGAAGCAACAAAAGTACAGGGAAGTTGACCATCAGGCCACAGGCCACCTAGGCAAGCGGTTGCCCAACCAGGTTTTAAATCCAGGCAGGTGACTCCATGAAACACGGCTTAATAAATGAAGTAGCATATGAATTGATTCTTAAAGGATGGATAGATTTGAATAGGTAAGAAATAATGAAAAATTTATACTGGTATTTATACTGGTTGAAAAGTAAAACTGAGGATAAAGAGATAATTAACATAGATTTAAAAGTGAAATCAAAAGGTGATGGTACAAGATATAAGGAGAAAAACAGGTTAGAGTAGAGACTGGTAGATTGGAGAGGCTGAGAACTGACTCTAAGGATGAACACAGCCTTTGTTAGTAAGACATAAAATAGAGTGGTTCTTACAGTAGCCATCAACTTGTCATATAGTTCAAACAATGAAGTAGAAAACATCATATCTAAGATAGCAGACAACTCTGTTTATCAAGAGTGAAACCTTTGTAGGCACCAGTCAACGACTGGTTTCTGAGTAACCCAGCGTGATCTGCTGTGCAATCTTCTTATTTTTTACAGTATTTATAAAAACTAGGCGACCCAATACAAAGGATGCAAATAGGAATGAGGTTTCTAGGTCAGCAATAGCTCCATGTCTCCATGTTTTGTGACTCAAGTATGCAGTGTCTCAGCAACAGAGTCTTACTGTCAAGTTCTGGACGGTAATCAATAGCATTGGCAATAGGTTGTCATGTTTTGGGTCTGAGATCTCACTAGCTAACAACTCCCAATGGGAAGAATACATTCCTGGCTCTGGCCTTTGTTTTAATTTAATTTTTAAGATTGATTTTATGTGTTTTGCCTGCATGTATGTATGTGGTATATATACATACATGTAAGAGCTTGCTGCTCTTACAGAGGACCCAGGTTCAGATCCCAGCACACATACAGCGGCTGACAACTGAGCGAGGGATCTGGTATCCTCTTCTGATCGTGTGAACATCAGGTGCACCTGTTCCATGGGGCTGAACATTCTGCATTCTCTTATTCTCTGCACCTCTGCTTTCTCCTCCTCCACCCAGTTTAACCTTCCTGTTCAACTACTCTCATTTGACCCTTTCTAAAACTACATCTGTCTCTTCTAACTAGACGATTAAGTAGTGATCCATAACTGGCCACAATGCAGAGAATAAGAGAATGTGGGATGTGTCCCATGGAACACAAATACCTCAGTTCCTCCTCTCTAGACTCATACATTGCTGAGAGGGTGGAAAGAAGGCAAGAGCCAGAGGCAGTAATGATTGCGAGAAAACTGTGTCTCCTTGCACATGTGTGATGGGGCAGCTACACATATGAACTCATAGCAGTTGTGACAGGAAGCACAAGACTTGTGCAAGCCCAAGAAAGACCAAATCCCAGTATGGAGGGAGGAGCTGGGCGTCAAGTCCCACCCTAGCCAAGGAACTACTTGAGCTGTTGAGAGAGGAAGAGTCCGTTTTCTCTAAGTGTGCAGCCCGTGCCAGAAGGCGGCTATACAACCAAATTATTTGGGAAGCATAAATTATTTTTGATGGGTTTAAAAAAAAATACAGTGTTGAATGTGCAGGCCATGGGGGAGGGGATCTGGAAAAACTTGGAGGACGGGATTGAATATGATCAAAATGCCTTGAATGGAATTCTCAGAGAAGTAATGAAGTATTTTTTAAAACTTATTTTTTTGCAGCAAAATAAAATTAAAGTACAAGAAAATAATTGAAGAAATAAATCTTTGACCTATGCTAAAATATTTCCACCTAAAAAAAGCACTTTAAATGATATTTAAAAATCAAGCTCCCTTCCATCGCTTCTGAAAGTAAGGAAAACCCATCATCTTGTAAGAGGACGAAGGCTGAGAACCGGTGCCACAGCCTTGAATTAGCACGCGGCTGCCCGAGGCTGCGGCTGCCTTAGAGGCCCGCAGTGGAAGAGGAAGATGGAGAAGGCTGTCCTTGGCTGTCCCTGCAGAGCTGGAACAACCACAACCACAGAAAGGCAAAACCCTTCAAACGCTGCGATCCTGTGAAGCACATACAAAAGTCCAAACAACAACAAAAGAAGAAGATCTCATCTACAAGAACAGAGAGACAGACAGACGTACAAGCTGAGAAGCTAAGGACAGTGGTCTTCAGTTCTACATTTGGAGAGGCTTTAACGAAGAACGAGAAAGGCTTTCTGTGCGATTGCCCTTAACCCCAAACTGTCAAGAAGCACAGATGAAAGTGTCACCAAACTGAACTCACACTGTTACAAAATCTGCAGGAAAGGAAGTAATTAGGAGTGCACTCACCAGAAGAAATGAATGGCAGAATTAGAACCCCACTGAGTATCAACTACTAGGAAAAAGTATCCAACATAAAAATCATAAAATCAGGAAACTGAAATATGACCATGAAAAGGTTTATTTAAAACAAAGCAAGTATAACTGAGGGTAATAAGATATAGTTGTTCAGATAAACACCAAGCAGAAAAGAGCACTTTGTTTAAAATAAGACTTTGGATGGTTGAGGAAAGAATTATAAATTGCTAGATGATGAAGGGATTTTCTTAACTTTTATTACATTTGATAAATGGAATTGTAGTTATGATGTCATTTGTATATTCTAAAAAGTAAAACTTAACATTTGATTTAAAATATGTCATTATGGAGGGGGTTGAATTTCATGAAGTTAGTGTAGGAAACATGGAATGCAACAAATCTGAGTGATATGAAACTCTAAAATTAAAACGAGTATGCATTGGATATTAGCTTTGTTACTAAAATATCAAATACAGCCAAAGAGACATTTCAAGTATGGGAAGATGGCTCTGAAGGGAATAATCACACTGAACACAAACCTTACATCAACAAGCAAAGCAAAGCTCACCTTCCTTCGGGCTGACGGCAGCAGGAAGACTGCTCCAGTCAAGGGTCCAAGCAGGACAAGGGTGCGGAGAAAACATGGCTTCAATGCCTTTTTCCTAGAGAAGGAAGGAGGTTCCAGGTTAGTGAACTGATAAAGCCCTGTTTTCTATTTTTCTACACTGACAAAGGCAATTAAAAGTAATCACATGTGCACCAAAATATTTAGTGATATAAAAAATGCAAAATGTTATAAAAAATAGAAAATGCCATTTTAAAATCAGCACATTGCTATTATCTTTTAATTGTGGCAATAAAAGTAATGCTGAGAACATTTACAAGTAATCAGCCAATAAACATCCAAGGCAGGGGCTGGAGAGGCAGCCCAGGAGTTAAGAACATTTGTTACTCTTGCAGAGGACCTGGGGGTGGTTCTCAGCACACGTGGTCGCTCACCATTGTTAACAACACTAGTTCCAGGGAATTCAATGTCTTCTGATCTCCTCTAGTACCAGGCAATCCTGTGGTACTTACATAGACATGCAGGCAAAGTACTATATGCATAAAATAAATGCTGTAATAGCAAAAAGTCACTTGAAAATAAAATTTTATCAAAATATATTCATAAACTATTAAAAATTCTGACTTTCCACTGTTCATGAATGTCTCTCTTTATACATGAAAACCATCTATTTAAACTGCAAGCTACATTTACTGTACCTAAAACCTGCTAACATAACTCACACATCACCCTATCAGTTTATCTGATGGTAGTATCTCTATTTGATTCAAAAAACTTAAAGAATTGTTTTTTATTTCATTAAATGTGTCTGTTAGGTCGAGCCCCGGGCTACCTTGCCAGCAGAGTCTTGCCCAACACCCGCAAGGGCCCACACGGGACTCCCCACGGGATCCTAAGACCTCTGGTGAGTGGAACACAGCGCCTGCCCCAATCCAATCGCGCGGAACCTGAGACTGCGGTACATAGGGAAGCAGGCTACCCGGGCTTGATCTGGGGCACAAACCCCTTCCGCTCCACTCGAGCCCCGGGCTACCTTGCCAGCGGAGTCGCCTGACACCCGCAAGGGCCCACACAGGATTCCACACGAGATCCTAAGACCTCTAGTGAGTGGAACACAACTTCTGCCAGGAGTCTGGTTCGAACACCAGATATCTGGGTACCTGCCCTGCAAGAAGAGAGCTTGCCTGCAGAGAATACTCTGCCCACTGAAACTAAGGAGAGTGCTACCCTCCAAGTCTGCTTATAGAGGCTAACAGAGTCACCTGAAGAACAAGCTCTTAACAGTGACAACTAAAACAGCTAGCTTCAGAGATTACCAGATGGCGAAAGGCAAACATAAGAATCCGACTAACAGAAATCAAGACCACTCACCATCATCAGAACGCAGCACTCCCACCCCACCTAGCCCTGGGCACCCCAACACAACTGAAAATCTAGACCCAGATTTAAAAACATTTCTCATGATGATGATAGAGGACATCAAGAAGGACTTTCATAAGTCACTTAAAGAATTACAGGAGAGCACTGCTAAAGAGTTACAGGCCCTTAAAGAAAAGCAGGAAAACACAGCCAAACAGGTAGAAATCATTAAAGAAAAACAGGAAAACACATCCAAACAGGTGATGGAAATGAACAAAACCATACTAGAACTAAAAGGGGAAGTAGACACAATAAAGAAAACCCAAAGCGAGGCAACGCTGGAGATAGAAACCCTAGGAAAGAGATCTGGAACCATAGATGCGAGCATCAGCAACAGAATACAAGAAATGGAAGAGAGAATCTCAGGTGCAGAAGATTCCATAGAGAACATCGACACAACAGTCAAAGAAAATACAAAATGCAAAAGGATCCTAACTCAAAACATCCAGGTAATCCAGGACACAATGAGAAGACCAAACCTACGGATAATAGGAATTGATGAGAATGAAGATTTTCAACTTAAAGGGCCAGCTAATATCTTCAACAAAATAATTGAAGAAAACTTCCCAAACATAAAAAAAGAGATGTCCATGATCATACAAGAAGCCTACAGAACTCCAAATAGACTGGACCAGAAAAGAAATTCCTCCCGACACATAATAATCAGAACAACAAATGCACTAAATAAAGATAGAATATTAAAAGCAGTAAGGGAGAAAGGTCAAGTAACATATAAAGGAAGGCCTATCAGAATTACACCAGACTTTTCACCAGAGACTATGAAAGCCAGAAGAGCCTGGACAGATGTTATACAGACACTAAGAGAACACAAATGCCAGCCCAGGCTACTATACCCGGCCAAACTCTCAATTACCATAGATGGAGAAACCAAAGTATTCCACGACAAAACCAAATTCACACAATATCTTTCCACAAATCCAGCCCTTCAAAGGATAATAACAGAAAAGAAACAATACAAGGACAGAAATCACGCCCTAGAACAACCAAGAAAGTAATCATTCAACAAACCAAAAAGAAGACAGCCACAAGAACAGAATGCCAACTCTAACAACAAAAATAAAAGGAAGCAACAATTACTTTTCCTTAATATCTCTTAATATCAATGGACTCAATTCCCCAATAAAAAGACATATAGACTAACAGACTGGCTACACAAACAGGACCCAACATTCTGCTGCTTACAGGAAACCCATCTCAGGGAAAAAGACAGACACTACCTCAGAGTGAAAGGCTGGAAAACAATTTTCCAAGCAAATGGACTGAAGAAACAAGCTGGAGTAGCCATTTTAATATCGGATAAAATCGACTTCCAACCCAAAGTTATCAAAAAAGACAAGGAGGGACATTTCATACTCATCAAAGGTAAAATCCTCCAAGAGGAACTCTCAATTCTGAATATCTACGCACCAAATGCAAGGGCAGCCACATTCATTAGAGACACTTTAGTAAAGCTCAAAGCATACATTGCACCTCACACAATAATAGTGGGAGACTTCAACACACCACTTTCTTCAAAGGACAGATCGTGGAAACAGAAACTAAACAGGGACACAGTGAAACTAACAGAAGTTATGAAACAAATGGACCTGACAGATATCTACAGAACATTTTATCCTAAAACAAAAGGATATACCTTCTTCTCAGCACCTCACGGGACCTTCTCCAAAATTGACCATATAATTGGTCACAAAACAGGCCTCAATAGATACAAAAATATTGAAATTGTCCCATGTATCCTATCAGACCACCATGCCTAAGACTGATCTTCAATAACAACATAAATAATGGAAAGCCAACATTCACGTGGAAACTGAATAACACTCTTCTCAATGATACCTTGGTCAAGGAAGGAATAAAGAAAGAAATTAAAGACTTTTTAGAGTTTAATGAAAATGAAGCCACAACGTACCCAAACCTATGGGACACAATGAAAGCATTTCTAAGAGGGAAACTCATAGCGCTGAGTGCCTCCAAGAAGAAACGGGAGACAGCACATACTAGCAGCTTGACAACACATCTAAAAGCCCTAGAAAAAAAGGAAGCAAATTCACCCAAGAGGAGTAGACGGCAGGAAATAATCAAACTCAGGGGTGAAATCAACCAAGTGGAAACAAAAAGAACTATTCAAAGAATTAACCAAACGAGGAGTTGGTTCTTTGAGAAAATCAACAAGATAGATAAACCCTTAGCTAGACTCACTAAAGGGCACAGGGACAAAATCCTAATTAACAAAATCAGAAATGAAAAGGTAGACATAACAACAGATCCTGAAGAAATCCAAAACACCATCAGATCCTTCTACAAAAGGCTATACGCAACAAAACTGGAAAACCTGGACAAAATGGACAAATTTCTGGACAGATACCAGGTACCAAAGTTGAATCAGGATCAAGTTGATCATCTAAACAGTCCCATATCACCTAAAGAAATAGAAGCAGTTATTAATAGTCTCCCAACCAAAAAAAGCCCAGGACCAGATGGGTTTAGTGCAGAGTTCTATCAGACCTTCAAAGAAGATCTAATTCCAGTTCTGCACAAACTATTTCACAAAATAGAAGTAGAAGGTACTCTACCCAACTCATTTTATGAAGCCACTATTACTCTGATACCTAAACCACAGAAAGACCCAACAAAGATAGAGAACTTCAGACCAATTTCTCTTATGAATATCGATGCAAAAATCCTCAATAAAATTCTCGCTAACCGAATCCAAGAACACATTAAAGCAATCATCCATCCTGACCAAGTAGGTTTTATTCCAGGGATGCAGGGATGGTTTAATATACGAAAATCCATCAATGTAATCCATTATATAAACAAACTCAAAGACAAAAACCACATGATCATCTCGTTAGATGCAGAAAAAGCATTTGACAAGATCCAACACCCATTCATGATAAAAGTGTTGGAAAGATCAGGAATTCAAGGCCCATACCTAAACATGATAAAAGCAATCTACAGCAAACCAGTAGCCAACATCAAAGTAAATGGAGAGAAGCTGGAAGCAATCCCACTAAAATCAGGGACTAGACAAGGCTGCCCACTTTCTCCCTACCTTTTCAACATAGTACTTGAAGTATTGGCCAGAGCAATTCGACAACAAAAGGAGATCAAGGGGATACAAATTAGAAAAGAGGAAGTCAAAATATCACTTTTTGCAGATGATATGATAGTATATATAAGTGACCCTAAAAATTCTACCAGAGAACTCCTAAACCTGATTAAAAAAAACTTCGGTGAAGTAGCTGGATATAAAATAAACTCAAACAAGTCAATGGCCTTTCTCTATACAAAGAATAAACAGGCTGAGAAAGAAATTAGGGAAACAACACCCTTCTCAATAGTCACAAATAATATAAAATATCTTGGCGTGACTCTAACTAAGGAAGTGAAAGATCTGTATGATAAAAACTTCAAATCTCTGAAGAAAGAAATTAAGGAAGATCTCAGAAGATGGAAAGATCTCCCATGCTCATGGATTGGCAGGATCAACATTGTAAAAATGGCTATCTTGCCAAAAGCAATCTACAGATTCAATGCAATCCCCATCAAAATTCCAACTCAATTCTTCAACGAATTGGAAGGAGCAATTTGCAAATTCGTCTGGAATAACAAAAAACCTAGGATAGCAAAAAGTCTTCTCAAGGATAAAAGAACTTCTGGCGGAATCACCATGCCAGACCTAAAGCTTTACTACAGAGCAATTGTGATAAAAACTGCACGGTACTGGTATAGAGACAGACAAGTAGACCAATGGAATAGAATTGAAGACCCAGAAATGAACCCACACACCTATGGTCACTTGATCTTCTACAAGGGAGCTAAAACCATCCAGTGGAAGAAAGACAGCATTTTCAACAATTGGTGCTGGCACAACTGGTTGTTATCGTGTAGAAGAATGCGAATCGATCCATACTTATCTCCTTGTACTAAGGTCAAATCTAAGTGGATCAAGGAACTTCACATAAAACCAGAGACACTGAAACTTATAGAGGAGAAAGTGGGGAAAAGCCTTGAAGATATGGGCACAGGGGAAAAATTCCTGAACAGAACAGCAATGGCTTGTGCTGTAAGATCGAGAATTGACAAATGGGACCTAATGAAACTCCGAAGTTTCTGCAAGGCAAAAGACACCGTCAATAAGACAAAAAGACCACCAACAGATTGGGAAAGGATCTTTACCTATCCTAAATCAGATTGGGGACTAATATCCAACATATATAAAGAACTCAAGAAGGTGGACTTCAGAAAATCAAATAACCCCATTAAAAAATGGGGCTCAGAACTGAACAAAGAATTCTCACCTGAGGAATACCGAATGGCAGAGAAGCACCTGAAAAAATGTTCAACATCCTTAATCATCAGGGAAATGCAAATCAAAACAACCCTGAGATTCCACCTCACACCAGTCAGAATGGCTAAGATCAAAAATTCAGGTGACAGCAGATGCTGGCGTGGATGTGGAGAAAGAGGAACACTCCTCCATTGTTGGTGGGATTGTAATCTTGTACAACCACTCTGGAAATCAGTCTGGCAGTTCCTCAGAAAATTGGACATAGTACTACCGGAGGATCCAGCAATACCTCTCCTGGGCATATATCCGGAAGATGCCCCAACTGGTAAGAAGGACACATGCTCCACTATGTTCATAGCAGCCTTATTTATAATAGCGAGAAGCTGGAAAGAACCTAGATGCCCCTCAACAGAGGAATGGATACAGAAAATGTGGTACATCTACACAATGGAGTACTACTCAGCTATTAAAAAGAATGAATTTATGAAATTCCTAGCCAAATGGATGGACCTGGAGGGCATCATCCTGAGTGAGGTAACACATTCACAAAGAAACTCACACAATATGTACTCACTGATAAGTGGATATTAGCCCCAAACCTAGGATACCCAAGATATAAGATAAAATTTGCTAAACACATGAAACTCAAGAAGAATGAAGACTGAAGTGTGGACACTATGCCCCTCCTTAGATTTGGGAACAAAACACCCATGGAAGGAGTTACAGAGACAAAGTTTGGAGCTGAGATGAAAGGATGGACCATGTAGAGACTGCCATATCCAGGGATCCACCCCATAATCAGCATCCAAACGCTGACACCATTGCATACACTAGCAAGATTTTATTGAAAGGACCCAGATGTAGCTGTCTCTTGTGAGACTATGCCGGGGCCTAGCAAACACAGAAGTGGATGCTCACAGTCAGCTAATGGATGGATCATAGGGCTCCCAATGGAGGAGCTAGAGAAAGTAGCCAAGGAGCTAAAGGGATCTGCAACCCTATAGGTGGAACAACATTATGAACTAACCAGTACCCCGGAGCTCTTGACTCTAGCTGCATATATATCAAAAGATGGCCTAGTCGGCCATCACTGGAAAGAGAGGCCCATTGGACTTGCAAACTTTATATGCCCCAGTACAGGGGAACACCAGGGCCAAAAAGGGGGAGTGGGTGGGCAGGGGAGTGGGGGTGGGTGGATATGGGGGACTTTTGGTATAGCATTGGAAATGTAAATGAGCTACATACCTAATAAAAAATGGAAAAAAAAATGTGTCTGTTAGGTTCTTTCCTATGTCATACTTTGTTCATTTAAAGCCAGGTGTAGTGAAACGCTGCTTTACTCCAGCCCTTGGGAAGTGAAAGCAAGAGGATCAATAGTTGTAGGCCAGCCTGAGTTATGATGCTATCCATCTCAAACCAACCAACGAACCAACAACAAACTCACCAAAAGCTGACATTTATTCAATCTATAGACAGTGGCATGGCAACCATAGATGTATGTATTTCTCTAATCACAGAATGTGAGTCCACATCCCACAACATTAAGTGACCACTGTGCAGATATTATCATCTACAGGAAACCTATTTGAAGGAAAATTTATAGCCAGGGATGCTGTGTACATCTTTAAGTCTTAGCACTACAAAGTCCAAGGCAGGAGGATCACCTGAACCCACAAGTAAGGAGGCCAGAGTGGAAAACACTATGAACTTCCATCACTCGCAAGAGAAAACAAAATATATCAAGGCAAGTAAAACAGTAAGAACTGCTGGTAATTCACCTTTAACTATAACAGTTACTCATGAGATTACTTTCCTTTATGAAAACTCATTGAATTTGGTTACCAAAAGAAGAACAATCATTGTTACTAGGGATACAGATGTAATTACAGATGTAGAAAATTAAACAACAGGTCTGTCTGAGGTCACTCTTCTCCTTTCTATGGCCTTTACTCTGACTTTGTTTCTACTCATTTTCAACCTCATTCCCACTTTATGGTCTTTAAAAAATACACCATATTGAGATACTACAACAAAATGTACCTTCCTCAAGTATACACACTTTGGAAAGTAAATTGAGGTATTTTTCTATTTACCTTTAAATCACCAATCTCCCCACAACACAGGCTCCTGCCATTGCAATCCTTGGCCACCTCCCAGAACTTAAAGGCAAGACCAGACTGTTGAAGACATCACACACTTCAGACCCAGGATTTGGAGGAGCTAAACTAGAACTAACGCAGAAGCCTCCTCCTTGAGAACTAGCTTTAACAGTATCTGTGTAGGAACCATGCAAACTGTGAGGGAGAAGTCACCAACGGTTCTACTCAGCTGTAGAGGCACGAAGCACAAAGATGGCCTGCCTGAAAGATACGCACAAACGCAATAGCAGCGTATTCAGCTTGTGGTTACCCAACACCTACCTAATTGGACTTAGGGTCTGCTCGATGGTAGAGAACCCATGCCTAGCACTGTAAGCAGTAAACTGAGGTCATGAATGCTACAGGAGAACCTTACTGCTCATGTGAATTCTAAATACTTACTTAACCTTAAAAACCACACATCAGGGTAACCTCACCCCTAATCAAAAAAAAAGCTTCTTTTTGTAGCATTTGAAGACTATTGCAGAAATCCAATCCTGGTTGATACAACTCCAATGTAATGCCTAAGGCTCAGGGAGCACTGAAGGAGGAGCAGGAAGATTGTAAAATGTAGGAGCTAGTATATTTTCTTCAAGATAGCGTTTTCTATATATGGCAAGGAGGCTGTATCTGTGAAGTCAAAACAATTTGATTACCAAAACAAGACCTGCATAATGACAATCAATTGACAAGCCAACCACAGATAGGCCCTATCACTAGAAGAAAGCCTACAGGTAGTTATGGCTGCTGAGAGAGAAACCATCTCCCCAGGAACAAGTCTCCTGATACGTTATCCAACCCAAGTGGACATCCCTAAACACATACACATATAAGCAACATTAAATGGATTCAGTGGAGTTTTGTTTTGTGTGTATGTGTGTGTGTGTGTGTGTGTGTGTATGCATGTATGCACAACAAGATTAAAGGCCATGAATTTGAGAGCTGGAGTAACACACACACACACACACACACACACACACAACTGGAGAAGAGACAGGGAAGGCAGGAATGATGTAAATACAATACTCATATATGAAATCTCAAAAAATTTAAGTTAAAAAAAAAATGAAAGCATGACACTTATATGAAAATGGATGGAATGGAGACCATCATGTTCATCAGAATAAACCAGACCAAGAAACAGTAACTAAATAAATAACCAAAATAAAGACAGAAATCAAAGTTCTGTAACACAGGAAATTTAGGTCAAAATGACCAGATAGGATGTCCATTTTGGTTCACACCATGAATATTTATTTATTTATTTTTTAAAAAAGTACTACTTTAAACTATGTATTTTGACTTGAAAACAAGACTAGCAGAAACATTATTTGGTAAATAAAGACCTGACTAGCTATAAATAAGATGCATAATCGATGATGCCAGAAGATGATTTATTAGTTGGGAAAGTATGCTCAAAGGGATTTTTTTTTTAAAGAAAACTGTAATAAAACAAGGTAAATACCATCAACTTGGTCATAGTCGGTCTTGGTCCTCCTATAAATAAAGGGTCACTTTGCTCATCTACAGCTGCTACTTCATCAGAATTCACAGGCTGTTTCCTTGCAGAGTTCAGCAATTCTGGTAAATACAGAAAGTAGATCCCACACTTGGAAGCTGCTGTTTTGACTTTTGGCACTTCCTGAATCCTCTGATACCAAGAGGTTAGTAGTGGAAACTGTTCCAGCTTCTCTGAAAATTTCTTGCAGATAATTACCTGTTTAAAAAAAAGGGGGGGGGGTATTTTAGAAATATATAATATGATTTTTATGTCAATGTTAATGAAGTATCACATATCATAAAACTTACACATCTCAAAGGTACAATTCAAATGAACTTTGGGAAAGTCAAATAACTGTGCAAGTACCATCACAATCCAGTTCTAGGACACCACAACGCTGTAACAGTTTGCAGTAAACTTCTGGGCTCACAACTAGTTGCAGGTAGCCAGTGATCTCTTTTCCAAGTTTATAACGATGCTTCTTATACAAGTTAATAAAATCGTAAGAAGTATTTGTGCTTTTCCATTTAGCATTATGTCGCCAACACTCACTCATATAGCTAAGCTCATTAAGTACTTTGCTTCCTTTATTAATATTCATGGTGAGGAACCACTGTAACTATGTAACTGGTAATTCAGTAGTTGAGGGACACTGGCATGTTTCTAGGTATTGCCTATCAGGAACTGAACTGGTAGGTTAAAACTATTCAATCATTCTCTACGGTACTTGTACCACCTTAGATTCCCATTGTGAAGATTCCAAATCCTCCAGTTTTAATTTCTGTTTATTGTTACTCTTTGTGTGTGATTACATGTGTTTGAGTACAGGCATTTGCTTGTTACCCACGGCAGATGTGTGGAAGTCAGAGAACAACCCTCATGAGTGTTTCCTTTCAACTGAAATCTGGAGATAAACACAGGTCATCAGGCTGGCGTGGCTACTCCTTTTTCCTACACAGCAAATGCTTTCTCCTACCGAGCCACTGTGCTGGCCCCCAGTTTTTCTCTTGCCAACATTTCTCATTGCCATAACATTCTAGGCATTCATAATATTAGTTCTTCATAATAATGTTCTTTTTCCTTTCCTTATGATTAATGACAGTGAATACCTCGTATTTGTCATTTGCATATCTTCTGTGGAAGTGTCTTCTACGGCTTTACTCTTCACTACTGTGATATTGCTGAAGACATTACGAATGCCATCAAGCACAGAAAGATGGAGCTGGTGCCTAACTTGATGCTTCGTGTCTACCGGCTGGCACTCTTGGTGCTGGGACATACTCTGAATGCTACCAGAGGGGAAAGGTCACCAACATCAATCACCCAGCTACGAACAACAGTAACCTGCTTACAGAATACACCAGTACAATCGTGTCATGGGAACATCCAACAACTTGTAAAAATTGGACGTAAGGCTCACTCCAGGAACATAGCAATAAAACAATGACTAATGACATACTGCTATACCCGTATATTAATGCAACAACAAGCCATCACTAGAGAAGTTTCTTTTTGTAGTAGGTGGTAATTAACACAGACACTCACTACAGGACAATGGCAGAGAGTGAGACTTTGGAGCAGTCAGCCCTAAATAGGATGTCTTTATCAAACCCCTCCCCTCAAGGTTCAGGGATCTGGGCAGGCAGGAGGTGGAAATATGGTAACAGGCAGAAGTTGTAGGTGACTCCAAGGAGACAGCATTGTTTTTAGAAATGACAGTGCTGATGCTTATGAGTCACAGAGCCTGTGAGAGGATATGTATTCATATTCAAGATCAGCACAAATCAAGCCAGATGTAATCCCAGCACAGAGAAGAAAAAGTGAGCACAATATCCCCCCTTCTAACCAAGATGCTATTTCCCAGAGTGACTGGTAGAGGTATACCAAACACACTCCGGACAAGTCCCAGGACCAGGAACGGTAGACCAACACCAAGAGGGTTTCATGGGTTTTGTGTGCTTTTTGCTTATTTGTTTTGTATTGTTAGTTTGTTTGATGTTTTTTAAATTTGTTTTGATTTTTTTTTGATAGATTAAAAAATGAAGTTGGGGAGGTTGGAAACAGAAAAGTTCAGGAAGAAGTCGGGGGAGTACAGAGTATGATCAAAACACACGGTGTGGGAAAAATTGTAAGCATTAGAATAAACTTACAATAAAGAAAGAAACAGCTAAACTACAAAATGGACAAATTTCTAAATAGATACCTTACCCTAAAAGTTGTATATGATTATAAAAAACATAAAAATACTAATCGTCATATATCATTAGGCAATTGAAAATTAAGATGGCACCTCTACATAGGTATTAGAATAACAAAATTCCAAAACACAACACAAGAGAGGGTGAGGATGTGGTGCAAGAGAAACTACTTGGAAAGACAGCTTGTTAGTTCCTTACAGCCCAGTGATACTGTTATACACATGTGAAAACACTCACAGCTTATTTACAGCTTGTATTAAGTTCATCCCATTGCTGGTCATAGTTTAATCCTCTCTCTAATCACCTTCTAATTTGCACACATTTTCAACTATAAATCATGGCTAACAATACATTCCATTGTCTCTGGCTTTCATTACATCCAGGAGGGTCTCAATATACTAAGTATAGAAAGCTAAATGGACAGTGCTATATGAAAACCAAACATGTTAATATATACTTATAAATATCTCCAACTGTTTAATGGAAAAAGCAGTAAGTTGAGCTTTAAGCAAATTGTGTAATAATTTAAATTTATCACAATTTTATGCCGATAAAGTATCCACAGTCATGGTATTTTTAGTAGTAAAGGAAATTTTTCAGCTTAGTAGAGAAATAGAGAATAGAGCTTACAGCCCCATTTTGATTAATAACTATCTAAACTTGCTTTTCTTTAGTAAAAGTTATCATCCCTATAGTATACCATCATACTTTACATTTTATTAGAAAATAATGTAAGTACATACTAACAATGAACATGCTTGATGGGTTAAGGAGGAGATTCCACGGAAGCAAAAATTTAAAAAAAATAAAAAGATTTTTATAATATAATAAAAATATTTATTAAGACTGGAAAAAGGTAGCTATGGCAGCCTCTGCGCCTATATTTTATCCATATTCTGATTTTGTTTTCCAAGGTCTCCTAGTCAATCATAATCTGAATCAATGGAAATTTCCACGGATAAATAATTCATGAGACTTGAGGAAAATGTGTGCTAGTCCTCAATACCTTATAAAATGTATTATTCATTTTGAATTAGATTAAAATGTTTAAAAAATGCTATCTATAAGACACTGTGGGAGCCAAAAAATTTATACTTCTTTATAAAATCCTTAACTGCCTGGAAATAAACTAGGTGTTAAGAGAATTGAAGTTAAAACACAGAAAAATAATCCCACTCTTTCATAAACTCACAACTCCCAAATAATGAGAACCAAAGGTAGTGAGAGCACTGAAATGTCAAAGGACATCAGAGTCCCACATTTAGAAGGGTCAGGGACCATGCAGACAACACAAAAAAAGCAGATGAACAAGGGAAGAAAGTCAGTTCAGGACCCAGACAAGAAAGTAAGCAAAGTGCATGAAATGGAGAAGAAATCTAAAGACAAAAGAGAAAAAAAATCAGCAAGAAAACTGAGACTATAAACAAGAACCAAACAAATTCTCAAAATGAAAGGGTCAATTCATAAAACACAACCTCCCCCGAAAAAAACTCCTAAAACCCACAAACCGTAGAGAACTTTACCAGGGACTAGAGCGACGATGGTTAGTTCGTGGGTGAAGTACTTGCTCCACTAGCAGGAGGACCCAAGTTCAGTTCCTCAATGCCATGTCTAACACCGGGCACAGCAGTGCGTGCCTGGAACCCCAGCACTGCGAGGACAGACCGTGGAGCTTCCTGTTTGACAAGCCAAATCTCACTAAGGGTCAGGCTTGGAGACTGTCTCGAAAAAAGTACAGTGACTGAGGAAGAACCCAATGCCACTATTTAGCCTCTACACTCCTACACACATGCACATATCTACTCACATGCTCCCAGGAAGATACCACACACACACACACACACACACACACACTACTCCTCCTCCTCTTCCTCCTCTACCCCCCCCCCCCCCGCGCCCGCCCCCCCCCCCCCCCAATCAACAAGACCAAATGAGAAAACAAATGTTTAATTTCAGGGACAGAAGACATATCAGGACAATGATAAATTCTGATGTGTAAATATGACCAAAGCTTCCAAGATATATAATGAGAACAAACCCAAGAGTAAAGATAAAAGGCTCTGAGATAAAATATAAATGCATAGACAATTCGTTCAATAAAACTGTAACAGATTTCTTAAACACAGAGAAGGCGACAGCCATCAAATCAGGAGGCAGCTAGAATTCCTTAATAGTAGTGACCAGAAAAGAATCTCTGTGTAACAGCTCAGTCAAGATTCCCGCAAATGCAAAGCAACGAAACAATACCAACGCCTACAGGGGAAACACCAACTCACAGAGGGGCAGAAGCATCAGAATCAGGAGCAGCTCTACAAGCCAGGGAATGAAGCAGGCAATGATCCAGGTCAAGCCCTGAAAGGAGAGAACTGTCAACCAGGAGCTCCGTAAAGAGCAATCTTAGCTTTTGGAATGGATGGAGAAATGAAAGCAGTCCAAGGAAAGCACCAAGTGAGGCAAATCATGGCCACCACAGCAGCTCTGTGCAAGCTTAAACTTACACGGAAGAGAAAGAAAGGCAAGTTCCCACGAGGCAATACGGCCAGAGGAGATCAAAGAACAAGACATCAACTGCGTTGAACACAGCTGACTGAGTCTGAGCAGGAGAAAAGAATACAGGTAACGATAACCCAACCAATGGGAAGAACGAACCAAGGAACTAATAATTCTCTCTCAACGATGACTTTATTTGCAAACGGATTCACCTACTAAGAAGATGCGGACTGATTAGATTAAAAAAAAATAGTATGTGTTTTCTCTTTTTCTTTCTTTTTGCAAGAAACACACTTAGATGGCAAAAATGGCCAGACACTGAGTCAAAGGATGGGGCTCAACTGACCAAGCAAATGAGCTGTGAGCAAGCTGGCGTGAGGACTTTCCTGTCTGATAATGCAGACTTCAAAGCAAAGCTTAACAGAAGAGATAGGAGAACAAGTACATCGTAACCAAGGGACTAGTCCATCAAGAAGATGTAAGAATCTTAAGTACTTTAGCACTGAATCAGAGTTTTCAGTTTCACGACGAAGAGCACAAATGGGCACTAAGGTACTGATGCAATGGCGGCAGCAGACTTTAACTCTCACCTTTATTTCCAAACTAAAAATCAGCAAAGGAACATGAAAGCTAAACTATACCGCAGTATAAACTGGTTTCAACAGAGAACTATAAAATATTCCATCTAACAAATAAGGAACACACATTCTTCCGAGAGGTGCATGGAAACTACTCTTAAATTGATCCCATTATAGGCCACAAAGCAAGAGCTCATAAATTTAAAAAAAAAAAAAAAAAAAAAAAAGGAAAAAAAAAGTATCAGACCACAGAGAAATAAAACTGGAAAGCAACTACAAAAGAAATCTCAGAAACTACAGGAAGAGTTGGAGACTGAATGGTACACATTCGAATAAACAGGATCGTTGAGGAAATCTGGAAGATATTAAAAATTTTCTAAAATCAAAGAAAATATATATCACATTTTGCCAGAGTTTCTTGAGATTTCCCTACAAGGAAAGTTTACAGCTACAAAAATGAGAGAAATCTTGCCTACTCAAGCATCCAACTCTAGGGTTTAGAAACAGAGGAAGCCAAGCTAAAATGCACTAGATGGCAAGAAGTTGTAAGATGAGGGCAGGACATAACAGAATGGAGGCTCAAAGCACACATACAGGAATGACCACATTAAGATACGGTTCTTATAAGGAGTAGCAAGATGGACAAGCTATTAGTCAAGCCAAATGAAAGAGACCAACAGCAACAGAATGAGAGGTGAACAGGGAGCTATAGGAACATGATCAGCACTGCTCCAAACCAGACGATCATTAGGGAATACTGTGAAAGATATAGTCCAAAAAGCTGGAAAATCTAGAAGAAATGGGCAAGTCTCTGTACTCATTTGAATGTCTGTTACTCAAGCTCTAGGGGATCCAATACCCTCTTCTGACATGGATACCTATATATACATACCAATATGTAGGCCTACACACACACACAATTTAAAAATCTTTATAAAATAATAAAAATCTAAATTACTGGAAGAAAAAAATTTTTTCTCAAAAGTACCTACAGTGGGAAAGAGAATCAGAAAATTCAGCCATGGGAACCCAGCCGTGGTGAGAAAGCTCAATTGAGAACTCAGCTGACTGCCTTGACTTCCCTAGTCAGTGTCTGCTGGATGTTGTGAGCATACATGATGATGTCAACCCTGTTTCCATTTGTTATTTTACCTGGAAGCCTTACCTAAGGAGACCTTCTGCTCTACCCCGGACTCTCCCTGGCTAACTGCCTCAAAGGGGTTTTCCAGTCATTTCTGCTGAATGTTTTCAGCACTTGATTTGATGAGTTTTGCTATCTGTGTACTTGCCTGCTACTTGCTACATATTCTTCTATTTACTTACTGTAGACTTAACAAACTCACTCATTTGAAACTGAAAATATAACACCCTTAGATCTTTCCCTGGACCACACAAAACTGAGTGTGAGTCACGAAAGCAGAAAGAAAACCACAGAGCAGAAAAGGAGATTTTAAGAGAAGAGAAAAAGCAAGGGTTGAGGGGACCAGCAGCTCTATGTGACATGAACGTGGGAAGGCACTACTATGGGAAGGAAGGGTTTGGGGGTGGGGAATGGGAGAGTCGTCGTGGAAGGAGGATCAACACGGACAATGTATGTGTGGAAGTGCCATAAAGAAACCTGTTACTTTGTATGACAATTGCAAGTAAACAAAACTATGACACATTAAAATTAGACATGTTTTCTTTTCTTCTACTCTGTTAATCTGTTATTTTTAGGTGGATATGATAGCTTCCCTTCTATTTGAACATGAACTGTAATTGAATGACAAGAACTCCTATTAAAAAGAAGGGCGTGGGATATATCTTGTGGTAGTTAGCTTACTTAGCAGATGTGGGGCTCTGAGCTCTGCACGTCAATTCATTCCTTTTTAGTTCATTCATTACAATTTCTTCCAAATACTTAATATACTTCCTAATAGGGGAGGTCTAATCAATGAATCAAAGGAGTGGGACTAAGAATTCTGTACTTTATCCATTACTCTTACAAGTTCGAATAGGACAGGGTGCTGCCAGGCCTCTTCCATGAGAAAGTCCCAGAGCACTGGAAATCAACTGTGTGGCTTAGGACCCCGCACTGCAAGGAGTGGAGCAGGTCCATAGCAACACCTCGCACACCACTATCCTAGACCCCTTACAACGTCTGCTCAGCAAAACCTATGTCTCTAACCCTCCCCACTCTACTCATCCAAACCTTGACTTAGCAAAATCTATCTCATCTTTCATGCCCCAACCTTAAGTCCAGGGCTAATTACCCTGACCCTGGCTTAGCTTGACACTCGTAATGCAAATTCATGTCTTCATTACTGATCACAAACTTGATCCTGATTCTGATGTCCTGCACTCACTCCAGCACAAAAGTCTGGCAACATATCTGCTCTAAAAATGACGAATCCATCACTCAAAATGACTCACAGGAGGAAAATATGACAGAAACAACATCAAGGCTTTTGACAAAGAAAGATGAAGTCCTGAAAAAAAAAGTACAGATTAGGAAAAATACAAAGGAATAATGGAAAATATGTTAAATGTCATTAAAACAATGGGCTGTGGATATAGCTTCGCTGACAATGCGTGCTTAGCATTCATAGAGCCCCAGGTTTGAGTCCTTCCTTCACTGCGGACTGAGCTGTAGTGGTACACACTGGTAACCCCAGCACTTGGAAGGTACAGGCAGAAGATCACGAGTTCAAAGTCATCCTCCGCTACATAGGACGGATGAGTCTGCCTCAAAACCACATAACAGAAAAGGATAAGTACATATTTTCATCTTGTTTCTTAACAGTTTTTTAAACTTATTATTATTGTGTGTGATAGTGAGTGTGTTTCAACACAGGCATGTATGTGCCAAGGCATGTTTGTAGATGTCACAGGATGGCTTTCAGAAGTCTGTTCTTTCCTTCCACTGTGGGTGCCATGGATGGAATTCAGTTTGTCTTCTGCCTTGCACAAGGCACACGAATTTATCTGCTAAGCCATCTATCTCACTAGCCAGAATTGCTCTATTTTAAACCTAGTGTTCCTTTGCAACATCAGAGTTACTCAGTAATAGTCAAGTTGATATCCTACCTGATTAGAGATGGAAAAAATCCAGTCAATTAGAAATACTTTGACTTTGATTAATCCCAATCAGGTAAATAACATTTAAATTTATCTAAAATGAAATGCAAATCACCTGAGATGAATAGGGCCACCTGGAAGATCTAAAGTCACCTTCATGCAGGTGAATCCAATTTGTCTTTTGCTTTCTTGAATTAAAAATCAAATACTCTTATTTTCCCTGTAGCACTTACCATTATTTTATATAAATATTATTTGTTTGTTTACTTGTTCATTTCTTCATTTCCCTAACTAGAAAATTAGCTCCAGTGGAGTCAGGGATCTTAACTGCCTTGATCATCACTGTATTCTGAGTACTTACAAAACTCCCGACAAACTCACCTTCAATAATGTTTAAAATGAAAGTGCCTCTGTAAACTCTTGAGAAATTAGAAATCATGAATACTATGCCGCTCATAATGTATAACCACTCTAAAAAAGTCTTTTCATACTCATAAAAGGGAAGAGTCAAGGATAAATGAAACCAAAAATCTTTTGCCTGGGAAAAGACAGCCAGAGGACATTTAAAATACCAGTTAAAGCCTAAACAATTCCCAATTCTACCTCCTTCCATGTTGTTTAATTCTGAAATAATTTGCTTGTCATTCTTGTTTCATTTCACCTTGGACAACAGAGACAACAGAAGAGTCCTTAAGAAAGTAGCAATTTCTCCATACTGTACCAATGCCAATGTACAGGTTTTCATTAGAAGTCTAATGATATATAAACAGGATTGATATATAAACAGACTAAAATCTGGTTTCTGGGTCTCTACTAGGGAAAAAGGGAACATGCTTCAAATTAGGAAAACTGCAGCTACTAAGAACCAACTAGAAGGCTGCAAAAGCTAGTCTCTTATGTTCGTGATAGTAAATCACCCGGTTCTTTTTCCACAGAGGACGAGACAGGTAGGTATGAAAATAGACAGACAGATAGGCAAATAAACTTTACTAGGAAAGAAAACTTTACATGTAAATTTTCCCACATCATTGAAAAGCATGCAGTCTTACAGAAAAGTATTCAAATTAGAGGGAAAAAAATGTGATTTGATAATACCCAGTATAATGTTTAGCATTTTAATTGACTATTTTATTAAAAAATAAAGCTGACAATTGTTCTTAATTTTTAGTCATTTTTTTGTTTTTTGAATTGGAATTTATTTTATAAAGATAAACTTAAAATTAATAATAATATCAATTACTGTCATTTAGTAACTAAAAATTAACCATAATGCAATTCATCCTTTACACTGATCCCACTATAGAGTGTGCTAATCAGATTTTCATCACTATGAGAAAGTTACTGAGATAATAAACTTAGTAAGACCGAGGTCTATTTGCCACACAGTTCCAGAGACTTCAGTCCATGGGCAATTGAGCCTGTTATCTGAACCTGTAGTGGCAGGGAACACTGCAGTGGGAAGGTGTAGGGAGGAGACCTCATGCAAATAAAGCAGCAAAAGGAACAGAAGGCGCCACCACGCCTGCATCCAGCTAAATGGCACAGCCACTGCCGCAGCTTCCTTCCAATGGGCCCCACCTAAGAGCTCTACCATCTCCCAAGTAAGTTACAGGCTGGGGACCAAGCCTTCAACACATGCACCTTTGGAGGGAAGACAACCAAGAACCTAAGGATAGCCTCCACTTTACAGACAGGAGATTTGCTGAGACCCAAACACAAAGCCAAGCAACTTATCAAACTGAAACGCATAGTAACATGAAGACTGAAGACACATCCTTACCAAAAAGTGGTGAATACAGGGCAAAAGCACGATGTCTGCCAAAGTGAAGTACAGTCCTTCTGCAAACACGTGCTCCAGAGGCGGGAGGTCGGCGGCTTTTGCTTTCCTGATGTGAGAAGGCTCCCTGTTGCTAGCAGCTGCATCTTCTTGCACTGTGAGCTTTGAGAACGCCACCTTCAGTTCCAGACTCTTGGAGGGAGCAGCCAAGTCTTTGGGTGTCTTCTGTGCACTTGCCTTGCTCTTTGCTTTCCCCTTCCCGGAGGGAGGCTCACTGCCAGCAGCCTTCTGTTGCTTCAGCTTCTGTCTTCGGAGTTTGTCATCATTGTGTACTCTGACAGGCTCACTGAGCTTCCTCTCGAGCTCTAGGATTTCTTCAGGGATAGTTGGGGGATGCTCAGAGGACTCTTGGAGAAAATTCTCAACAGCCAAAGGGATGGTGAGTTCACATAGCCTGGTCCACTGACTAACCTTGAAAACAAACAAGATGTGAGCAATTCTCCCCTCTTAACACATCTTCAAGAAAATTAGCTATTACTGGGAAATAAGACTGGTTCGAATAATTTAAGGGATGGGCTAAAGCATCCGTGGGTGCTCAGATTCTGTGCTATATTCTGTATTTGGACAATGCAGCTTCCGTGTTCCTGAGTCTTTACTGAGTAAGTCATCACCCTGTCCCCGTGGTGGTTTGAATGAAAACAGCTCATATACTTGAATACTTGGGCCACAGCTGCTGGAAGCATTTGGGAAGGATTAGGAAATATGGCCTTGTTGGAGGTATGGCAGCCTGATCATGCTGGGTTTTTGGTTTTTCTTTATTTTTCAAGACTGTGGTAGACTTTGGACTAGGAGAGCAGCTGAATGCTGTAAGACAGGCTTAGCAGGCAAACGAGTAGGAACTTGGAATACAATCGTGCTGAGAGCAATGCAAACTATGAACGCCCCAGCTCAAGAGGTTTCAGAGGGAAACAATATTAGCAACTGCGCTAGAAACCATTCTTGAGATATTGTTTTGCTCATAAATGTGGCTGCTTTATGCCCTTTTCCTAAGAACCTGTCTGAGGCCGAATTAAAAAGTAATGAGACAATTTTTCTTGGCTGAGGAGATTTCAATGGAGGCTAATACTATGTTCCATGGTTATTAGTAATCACTGCTAAGTTGATCTACAGTGAAAAAGAACAAATGGGATAAAAAAAAAAATACAAAATGTCCAGCTGGAAGGGAAAAGAGCACCAGGAAAGTTAATGTTGCAACTAAGGCTAGTTTGTGCTAAAAAAGATAAGGACAGGCCCTATGCAAAATGGAATACAAGAATTGCCCTTTTAAGCTTCTGACTTAAAACAAGAAAACACTTGAGGAATTTTTTGCTCCCAAATGCAACGAAGGAAGCTTTTGCAGATGTAGTTCAAGGAGGAAGCCAGCCTCCATCCCAGGCGGGGAGCACATGGTCTGACTTTGGCGTTATGAAGAATACAAGAGTCAATGAGTCTCAAAATCTTCCTCTTTGGCTAAAGAGCGGCTGAGGCCCTGCATGGAAGCCTCGAGAGAGGCTGCTCTATAAAGCTGTGAAAGTGAAGCCTGGATTATGTTGGACACCCCAGAGCCATGAGACACCTGTCAAGGAGCGTTATAGACACTGGGTGGAACGAAGGGAAGAGAGAGAAATGAGTTGCAATCCTCTAGGTACAAAGGTGAAGCCATCTAAGTCCTTTGACATTGGAAATGGAACTACAGTACCTGGAATTGGCTTCCTGTGTTTCAGTCTTGTATTGGTCCAGTATTTCCTCACTCCCTTTTGGAATGGCCATGCAAATTCTGTGCTATTGTATGTTGGAAACACTTAAGTTGCTTTTTGACTTTATATGTGGCTACAATTAAAGACTGCCTAGAGTGTCAGAAGAAACCTTGGACACTGAAACAGTATTGAGACGGAAAGACCATGGCGACTTAAGAAGTCGGCTTACAAGCACTTTGCTTTGTGATATGGCCACAGGTCTGCGGGGAAGAAGAAGCAGAACTGGTGAGAACGAACCCTATAGGCTCATGCATTTGGATTCTTGATCCCAGAAGCTCTAACTGTCTGGGAAGGCTTGGGCGGCTTGGCCTTGTTGGTGGAGGTGTGGCACTGTGACAGTTTTGAGATTCCAAAGGACTCAAGCTATTCCCTGTAAGTTCTCTGCCTCATGGTTATGTCTCAAGATAGGAGCTTTCGGCTACTGTTTCAGCACCATGCCATCAAGACATCCCCAAGGCCTTTAAACACTCCTCAGGGCTTACAAGGCCTTACTACTCATTTATGAACATTTCTTTTAAAGGTCCTAAAAATAATGAAGGAGGAAAACCTTTGTTATTATTATTATTATTTTAAAATATGTTTCCAGACTTCATAAAGCACATGTTAAACTCTTTTTCGGATTGCCCTGTAATGATGCCATGAAAAGAACTCAACTATCCAATAATTGCCAATGGCAACTTAAACTCATGTTGGAGTAACTGTTATTACTTCTACTTTAAATAGAGGAAGAGACCTTATACTTACTTCAGCACAAGCTTTCAAACAAGTCTTTTTAAAACCCAGAAGTTCCAAAATTTCCTTTCTTGAGGGCTCAGCTTCATAGGATTTTTGGATTATGTGTCTCAGGACAACAGCAAGGCCTGCCCTACAGAAAACGTCAGGTTGATCTACCACTGCAGGCAAACAGCAATTCTGGACAATCGGAGGGAGCGCCTGCTTTGAAATAACCTGTATTTCCAGGTCCTGGGGCAGTGCCTCTTTTAGGAACGAAGTGTCTGAAGTATCTGTACTTTCTTCAGTGAGGACTAAGCAAACGTTAAAGACCTTGCATTCACAGTATGATAGTAAAAACAAAGTTACAGACGTGTGGAGAGGAAAGATGCAGCCTTCTGTTTGGTGAGAGTACTCCAGGTACAGAGATTCCTCCGTAGGACTTTTCTTAATGCCTTTCATCTTCTGTTGTCATTGGGTCACCTAGAACAAAGATCAATATGGTTATAGGCCTTCAAGCGCAACAATTTAGAAGCTAAGAGATGAGTGTTTTTCAAAAAAAAAAAATCAATAAGAATTTATATGTAAGAATTTTTACTTCTAGGCTGAACAATGGCTTTCAAGAGGAAACTTTCCCCACTCTGCATGGTTACATACTTTTAGGGATACGCTTACAATGAGCAACCTTGGCACTATGAGATAGAAACTGAGTACTCTTTTACACCCGGTTCCTGGGCCATCATTTCTCGGTCTCTCTGTAGTATAAGCACAGAACCTGCTTCATGCCATTTCCACTGCTGCTGAGTCACCGTCACTTCAGTTGCCCTCAATGGCCTCTGTCCCTCCTGCCCCACAACTGTTAAAACTGGATTCTGCTACCTAGCTAGCGCAAGCCCTGTAGCATCTTTCCATCTCACTGCAATAACAGTCCAGCTTTCTACAGTGCCGTAAGCAGGCCTGGACTTAATCCTTTTATGTCTCCTGAGTTCATCTTAATTTTTCTCATTGCTTACTGCATCCCCAAAAGTGAACTAAGATTCGCTAGAATTCTGACTGCATTCCAACTTCAAGATCTTTATACTTGCTGTTTCCGGAACACAGAACACTGCCTCCAGGTATTTAATAATATTGCCTACTTTTTATATTGCAAACCCCAATCTATAAACTCCCTTTACTTTGCCTTCTATGTTTAAATTGCCTCCACAACACTTAGTACCATTACAATACATACATTATTTATTCTTTAGCAACTACTAGAATGGTCTGTAAGAGAATTTATTTTAACTTATGCTTAAAATAGAGCCTACTAAATATTTGCATGTAAAAAGTATTTGCTGAATGAATGCATGGATAGGTATATACACTGGTTGTTGTTGAAATGCACACAGGCTATCTTGAGGACAAACGATTTCCTTAAGGCTTTTGTCAATTAGAACCTTATACTCTTGAGTCCCCCCGGTCCAGAGTTACCCACATTCTATTCCATAAGCCACAATTCAGAAATGGACACTAGATGGCACTCTTTAAAAACATTTAGAAGTATGGAATAGGAAGAGGGTATAGTGGAGAAAAGAAATGTTGGTCTGTGTTTGTGTATGACTGTGTGTATGTGTGTACTGAAAGGTATAAAAGAATAATGACAAATTAATTTTGCATATAAGCTGTAAACGTTACTTATTGTGAGTACTCACAAATGTTAAATGCCAACAAAATAAAATAGAAATAGCTATCCATGGTGAAATCTGAAAAATTAGTGAGCCTGTCTAAGAGAAAATGAGAAGTACTTGTGACTTTCCCTGGAAATCAAAAGTGCTGGTTAATAACCGAAGCTTAAAGGCATTACTTTCCCTGGACAGTATCTCCCCATTACTCACTAATGTAATTAAATAAAGATTAAATATTTAATAACCTGTACAAATTTAGAGAGTGTTTGGTTTGCCCTGTGTTTTTAGGAGTAGAACATAGTTTTGGCTCAAAGTTTACAAATATCATAGGTAAAAAGAAATTCCTTTCCCCATTCACGTTCTATTTTGACAATTCCCTAGTTACATGTGAGCTTTTTAAGGCAGACACTCCGGAGTAAATTCTAGGGTCTCCAAGGGTTCTGAGATGTAGCTTGCATTGTCCCTTATTAGATTTTCATCACACACAGACCTGTCATTTTTTCCTCCTCTATTCTGCCAGATGCCATACTGCAGTCAGTCACCGAGAGGACATGACCAGGCAGTAGACAAAGGCATAAGTTGTCAGGAGCTGAACACAGCCAATAGAACATGCATCTCTCTCTTCTAGGACAGCATGATTGGGAATTTGTAAGAGGAATAAATAGGTAAAAAGAAATAGAAATGCTTCAGTTTCATTACTTAGTGAATTCTTCAAGGATATGTTTATTTTAAATGGTTATATTAAATCATAGGTATAATACTTAGACATTTAGGCTATTTGCATTTTCATTCCAATTAATATATCTTGGCTTTGACAAAATATTTTACATAAGAAAAGAGAAATCAGTTTTTGGTTTTTTTTTTAAACCTAAACTCTTAAAAAAAAAAAAAAAGCTGCTAGGCTAGGCAGCATATGCCTTTAATCCCAGCACTTGGGAAGCAGAGGCAGGCAGATCTCTGTGACAGAAAGAGCCAAGATGAAAAAGAGAGCGGGGTGCAGAGAGAGGGAGGGAGGGAGGGAGGGAGGGAGGGAGGGAGAGAGAGAGAATAAAAATATTAAAATTAAACATACTTCTTTTTTTTCCCCCGGTTTTTCAAGACTGGGTTTCTCTGTGTAGCCCTGGCTGTCCTGGAACTCAGAAATCCACCTGCTTCTGCCTCCCAAGTGCTGGGATTAAAGGCGTGCGCCACCACTGCCCAGCTTTAAACATACTTCTTTATCAACTAGAATTTTAAAAAGCAATTTGAATGTTTTGTGTTCAAAGTTCAAGGTCAGGATATTTGGCAAGGTCAGGATATTAAACAATAAATTACAATTCATGACAGAGCAAAAGTTATGTTATGCAGCAAAATATTGCTGAGTATTTTGTATTATTTTGTTTTACATTAAGAAATATTAGCCAAGCATGGCTCACTTCTTTAATCCCAGCATTCAAGGCAAGAGGAGCTCTGTGAGTTCAAGGCCAGCTTGGTCTACATAGTGAGTTCCAGGACAGTGAAGACTGAAGAAAGAACCTGCTTCAAAAAAACCTAAAGTAGTAACTGAATCTAAAGGGATCTATTCTGAAAACACTCAGAAAATTCTCTAGAATAAATACTATTTGCCCTTATAAAGTGGAGGAAAAGAGAATCAGGAGTTCAAAGTCATGGTAGAATACATAGCCAGTTCGAGACCAGCCTGTGTTAACGAGAACCTGTCTCAAAAACCCATAAATAGAAAATATTAATACTATCAGAATATAGCCTAAATTAAAGCACATTTTATTGTAGTAGGAACAATCTTATCAAAATAAAAATAATCAGAAATTATGTTATTAAAATATTTTCAGTGCCGGGCAGTAGTGGAGCACACCTTTAATCCCAGCACTTGGGAGGCAAAGGCAGGCGGATTTCTGAGTTCGAGGCAAGCCTGATCTAGAGAGTGAGTTCCAGGACAGCCAGGGCTACACAGAGAAACCTTATCTCGAAAAAACAAAAAACAAAACAAAACAAAAAATTTCAGTAAGGATGCCCCCCTCCTAAACCTCCATGTCAAGCATTAGTTATCTGCCAGTTTTTAACACTGGACACAATTCTCTGTCATCGCTTCTTGATTCCATTTACTGCATATTCTTCAGCTCCCTCAATGATTTCTGGCTCAAATCTAGTAACACAGGAGGATCACAAGTTTGAGGCCAGTTTGGACTATGTGGTGAATTCAAAGCAAGCTTGGAGATTTTAAGAAGGGGCTGTTTTAAAATCCAAAAGGCTAAGACATAGCTCAGAGAGTGACTGGCTTTATATATATATATAATATTTCCTGCCAGAAAATTGCAACAGCAAAACCTGATATAATGTCATGAGTACTTACTCTATTGCATGGAATAAATCTGATTATTTATGCTGTTTTTCCCTTTTCTTTTACGTTATGACTGTTGACTGATTTCATGGCCCATTACCAGTACACAAGCCACATCTCAACAGCATTGTTCTATGTGCTCTGCAGTGCCAATGGCTTTAAATATTATCCGACTCCTACATTTATTTCAGGCACATCTTGCCTGAGCTCCAGGCTCGACATTTCAATTGGGTATTTTTCTAAATGTGTTCATTTTTCTTTCCTGGCCCCATTGCTGATGAAATAGCAACACCATTCACCTACCTCCAAGCCTAAAGTCTCACCCAATTCCTTCATCTCTCACACCTGCTATCTCCTTCTTTGAAATAGAACCAAAATCTCATCACTTAGCACCCACACTGCTGCGCTTAGTACTGCTGGACTGGATGTCCCAGGAAGGCTGGTACCTAAGAGGGGGCTCCCTTCTCTGAGAAGGGGAGGGGTGGGGAGGGGAGGGATTTGTAAGGATGAGACTCTGAGGAGTGGGGGCACAATCCTGATGTAAAGTGAATAAATAAATAAATTAATGGAAAAAAAACCAACTTTCCCTCATTTTCTCCCGTATGGAATGAGGGCAGTAATAGCAGCAGCACCTTCCATCCTCTGTGCCATGGTAACTGACAGGGAGCCCTGAGGAAAAATGCTACCTACCTTCTTTATTTTGTTTTGAATAGTGCTACAGCTCAAATGCCAGGCCTCACTCATGCTGGGTAAGTACTCTGTCACTGAGTTAGACCTCACCCCCTACTATTCTTTAAAATGCACAAATTCTTTACCTAAGGACACTATTAAAACGCATAAACTTTAATGGGAAAAATCCAACTCGCGCTTTTTATTTGAAAACTTCTTCCAACAAAATGTGTGGACTATGTTGAACTTAAATGTGCTGCACCACAAACACTGATAAATTTAATACTGAGGTTTTAAACCCAAGGAGTCATAAAATGCTGTTGGGAATTCTTATGCCAATATACATATTAGCAGACTATATTTTATAAAATAAAAAGTTTGACATAGTTAACGAGTATGAACATTTACTGATTTCTCTCAAATATTGAAATCTAAATTTAAAGCTGCTCAATTCTCTGCATCAGACAATCTTCAATATTTTGAATGTACAACTTAGCTCATGGTTTAGACATTAAACAAAGCAGCATTATTTGGTTACAGACCCCACTTTATTACCATACAGATTTTTAAAAGTGCTTCTTCATAAATAAATAATAGTCAGTTACCTCTAGTTAAAAGTCCAAGAAAGAAATACAGCTTTTAGAGTTCATACTATGTAATGTAGGATTATAATTCAGGGGCAGTTAACCCATGATTAAAATTAGCTATTTGGATCCCAGGGCAAGAAATTTTTATTAAGTAAGAAAAGTTTGGAAGTGGAAATGCTTACTGAAATCTTAGTTATAGAAGAATATATAATCTCTCTGGAGATTCAAAGAACTGTCTGTTGTTATTAAGTCATAATACGTGCAGTTAACAGGGAAGGACAGCATAAAATGTAAATGCTGAAAATACCATCAAGCCTGAAAAAAATACTGAGTTACCTCAGCAAGCAATACTTATTTTATGATTACAAAGCTTTTAACTCCTGCCTCCCAAGAAATGTTCATAGAAGAAACCAGTAAGTCACTTTGCATTCAAGGATAAAAACAACACATACCAGGCAACAGTCTAAAATACTGATGGACACCAGGGTAAGTCCCAAATGTTTTTATGGCTACTAAATTACTGCTATTAATAAGGCCAAATGGATTATTGTTTGTGCTTATTTAAAACCATGTGCTGTTGAAACAAAAGCTAGAAAACATAAGAGGTTTAAAACAAAACTCCTTAAGTCCATAACCACAAAGCTTTTAGTTTTGTTTGAAATGGGGAAATACATAGTATTCTTTCCACTCCCCCGGCCCCGGACCTCACTGCATCCCATTTTCCCTTCCTTGAGAGCCCACCCCTTCATGGCCCCTTACTAGTTTAAAGGTGTTTTTCATTAGTACTATAGAACAACGTTCAAACCTCAATCTCCTTTTTGAAGTTAGGCCTCTTTAAAATGATTGAGTCACAATTTCAGCAGCGTCAATGGCAGTGTATGCTCCTCAAAGTGCAGTTTAACACTCATATAGCTTAAAGTTTGATCTACTAAATATGACAGCAAATCAGTTGTATTGTAACAGTTTATTCTCATGGCATTTCAAGACCATATTTACATGTTTAAAGTCACTTCCAGTTCTTGCTTTTTAAATTGTGGGACAGCACGAGGGAAACTTGACAAATGCCACCATCTTTAGCAATAATGTGGTACGAGATACACTCGTTTATTTTTTCTGACCTTAAGGAATTTATGACAAAGGATTTGGTGGTGAGTATGGCGGGGGATGGAGATGGGGTGGTGTAATTCCCCAGTCAAAGTTAGAGAGGTATGTATTAGGGTATTCTTTTTTTTTTTTTTTTCTTTTTTAATTTAAGCCAAAGCAGTTCTCGTGCAAACTCAAGCTTTCTGTTCGTGCTAATAATGGAAGGGCAACGCTGCTTTGGTGGGGATAGCAAATGTCCCCAAATGCAGCAGATCCTAACTGTAAAATAGTACGCATGTACAGCGTCCAATCAGGAAGGGCTGCGACGTAAAACTATGTCTTTGGGGAAAGTTAAGTCGTGCTCCAAGAGGTCTTTTTTCCTGCACTTAACTCAAAACGACCACACAACCCCCTACCAGGCAAAGCTGCCCTGTTGCTCTACCCACGCAGGGAAAAGACTAGAGGGATGGCTCGCAGCCGAGGGGCCCACGCGTCACTCAGCGGAACGGCGCGAAGCCCGTCCATCTGCACCCACAGCAAAAGCCTGCGGTGAATGTGGGGCTGGCAAGACTCTCAAGGGCTGCGAGCCGTCACCGGTCCCACCCTGGCCTCCAAGCCCAGCCCCGCCGACCCCTGAGGGCGAGCGCGGATCTCAGGAGGCGGCGGGGGGACGAGCGGCCCGAGCGCCCTCTTTACCTGGTCGCAGGGGCGCGGCCAGGCAGGGAGGGCGCGGGAGCATGCGGGCGACGACGCGGGCCACCGCGCCTTCCCGCCCAGCTCGAGCCGGGACTCCGAGGCTACTTCTGGAAGCCGCGGCCTGAGGAGGAGCACTCGCCTCCCAGCGAGGCCCTGAGCAGGGGAAAGGGGGCAAAAAGAAGGAAGAGACAACGTGTCTGCGCGTCCCCCGCCCAACGCCATTCATAATCCGGCGGACCGGAAGGAGTGCCCTACGTCACTTCCTGCTGTCTCACTCGGAAACGTTCCCCTTCCGACCTGTTGCGGGAACCTTTGTTTCTCTCTTCTTAAAGCTGGTGAGGGCGGGGACGGATTCGAAGAGAGCTACCGGGAACCGACCGAGTGGCGGGGCGGAGCGGTGAGTGGTGACGAGGGTCCCCGCTTCCTGGCGCCTCGGGGGGAGGCTCGAGACCCCGCGAGGGGCGGCCGGAGCGGAGCTCCGTGGGCTGTCGGTCTCCTCCCTGCTGGAGGGGAGACCTCATAATTTGCGGGGTGGTTGCGTGGCTCCGCCTGAGCGCTCCTCCTAGTCTGGAAGGACTGAGTGAGGAGGGCGCCGAGGACGGTGGCCCGGGGGACCGGGACCGTGGAATTGTCCAAGACCTTTGACCGAGGGTTCCGGAGACCTCTGTACAGCTCCCGTTTTACATCTCTGTTCTGGCCTCCTTGAGAAGGACTTACCCCTATTCGAGGCCGCCCCCAGTGTGTTTTGATTCCATCAAAGAATTGGCATTTCGAAGTGTCTCTTGACTCTCCTTAGCTTCTCTAGCGCTTGGGTTTGTTTTGGAATTGGGGTTTTTACATCCTGAGTTTCCAGACTTCCCCAAAGGCGAAGCACTAAATGGAAAGAAGAAGTTAATTGGAAAGGATTACAGAATCTTGCAGAAACACGAATGGGATGGTCTCGAGTGTTGTAATGAGTATTGCACTCTCTGCAGTTTCCTTTATCTCATGCACTAGCAGGTGATCAACTTAGAAGTTTGTTTGAAACTAGTAGGCAGGGTGAAAGAGATCTGAGAGAAAGCATCTATTTAGGTAGGGGTGCTCAATTTTGTTTGGGGACATCACAGCAGCCTTGAAAAGGACCATTTTGGCAAAAATCCAGTTGATTCAATAAATATTTTTTAAAAACACCTGTGAAATGCTACTTGCCAGGGAAATTCCTGCATTCCCCCTCACATTCCCCCTTCATAAACTTCTGCTCTCATAAAAGCTATACACTAGTGAGATTAATAATTAAAGACAAATGAAAGAGTAGAAAGTGAATGTTGCAGGTCAGAGCACTGTACACATCCCTACCCATAAAATAGACGATTGTCTTGCTTTTTTGTGTTTGAGTTATGTTGAGAGGAAAAGACAGTTGCATTTCATGAATGCCTTTTGCTGAAGTGACTAGAACTGTGTAGAGTAAAAGACAAGAATATTAGACTTCGGTGAGTTAGCTGAATATAATAGTCTGGTCATTGTTTTCAGAGTAACAGAGAAATAAGAGGAAGTGAGAGAAAAACCATACAGAGTCATCTGCCTTGAGATGGTATTTGACAACAAAATGCTCATGACTGCTGAAGAACAAATTGGTAGTGAGACTAAAGCAAGACAGAGCATTGGAACAATAGTGGCAAGAATGAGAAAGCCAGGGAAAGAGAGGTCCAATACCAACTTAAATGTAAAAATACAAAGTATCCCTCTTGTATTCACCTGATCTTAAAATAGGGGAGAGTAGCTAGAGCTAGAAGGGGACTTGGAAAAGGGAAGCTGGACTTAAAACTGACTTGGAGAAATAAAGAGTCAAGAGGCTGCAAGAGGTCCTGTTCAGTAGGAAAATGTAATTGTTCTTTCTGGAAAGATGGGAAGTGAGTTGACCAAACAAGCATGAGAATGCTAAGTGTGAAGCATGCTAGATAGGACTAATAACCTGGAAGAGAATATGGTATTTCTTTCAGTGGCACTTGTTTGGGTGTAGACGGGAGAAGATGCCAAATAGAAGCATGTCTACACAGTAGGTAAACCTTAGAGCAGTGGGATAAGGATGCTTAGAGAACTGGAAGAGAGTCACGGAACGGCTTGTTCTAGAGTGGAAGCCGAACAGGAAGGGAATAGCATACTGCCATAAACAGAGGTAAGCGATGCGGGGAGATTATTGTGTAGGCTGGCAGTTGCAGTGTGTCTTGCATAGCTACAGGTACTTCCTGGTGTGCCCCAACCATCCCTCCCACCAGCGCTAGCTATCACTGCCACATCCTAGGTTATTGATAGTTTTACAGTAATAAGTATTCATTTTCTTCCTTTCTTTGTTTTAAACAGTGCTTAGGTTTTTAAAATAAACTCACACTTAACATATTCTTTCATCTATCTTCCTGTTCTCTATTTACATGTACATTGTTTATGCCACCTACTGCTTCTCTTTGGTTTGAAAAAGAAATAGGAGCAAGAAAGAAGGGGGGGGAGGGAATTAACTAAAAAAAATATTGTCTTATAATACCCCAGATATCTTCTTGAGTTAAAACAGTGGAGAAGGAAAAAAAAAAAGGAAGATATAGTTTGCAAAGAAGGAGGCTGTTGATTGTAGTCATAGAGAATGGTGTAGCAGACTTCACATTTCACTAGCTGAAAATGAAGCTTTCTGTTAATGAACTAAATAAAATTATTTATAAAATGTTTTAGAAGATCATAATATATGCTTAATTAAAGGTAATGTCAGGGAGAGAGAAAGAAGGGCCTGGCCCTAATATTATGTAAATAAACCCCTGAGGTCAGAGGTTGATAAATGGAGTCATGGAATTTCTAAGCTGAGCAATACAGAAGAGGTTCTATCTGAGTACTGTTATAGCTTTTCTGATGGAACAAGTCAGAGGAACACTTCCGTGTTGGGAGCTGTAAAACATGATGTCATTAGTGAGAATAGTAAAGACAGATAGATAGTGCTTGAGGAAAAAGGAGGAACTATAGAGGAATGTGTTATTAATGACTGGGCTAATAAAGCTAGTTTGAGGAGGGTGAAGGGCTGAGCTCAGTAAAAACACTGGATGGATTTGCAGGATGAGCATCTGTGCTTTAAAGAAGCCATGATGTATTGGGAGAAAAGGGAAATTGGAAGTTGCTGGATAGTTTAGAATAGTGGTCTCTAAATCTTTCTTATACACACACGCTCACGCACAAACACACAACATTCCACCATGTGCAGAACTGGGTTTGAAAGATGTCAGTAATTTATGGCAGGGGTGCACAGCATGTTAAGTCTTAGAAAAAGAACTAATTCTGAGGTTCCCCTTAGAGTATTGCTGTTGACAAATTTTGTAGACTTACACCATAGGTTACCTAATTTATGGGCATTTCATTTGTGATGACAGAATTACATAGCAGTACTTTGCTTCCATTTTTCCAAAGAGAAAATATAAAGTAGTGCCTCTGTCCCGTTGTAAGTATTTGTGTAGGCATCACTATTTGCTCAGTAATCTGTAAGACAGACTGCCCTGGGTTAAGTAAACTAGTGTGTCTACAGCTACATAAAATAGGTCATAGAAAGGTTACACTGTGTTTTTCTAGCTGAAACAACAGGTTTACCTCTTTAATCATGGAAATTATAGTAAATGAATTTTCCTCATCAGTGCATTTTCAAATAATCCTCCTGTCATTCTTTGAGATACTATATGTAATATAATTTAAAGCAGCAGTGGAGCCGATTTCATTTTCTTAAATTCTCACTAATATAACTGAGGTGTGGTTACTTTTTCTTTCTAGAACTCTAGCCTTCAAACTCACTATCCAGGCAATCCAGACAGATCAGGGTTTAGTAGAACATAGAATTAGTAATAATTTTTAATTATCAGATACCTTTTTAGAAACTTATAAAAAGCCTGGTGTGTATGTGCGCGTGCATGTGTGTGTGTGTGTGTGTGTGTGTGTGTGTGTGTGTCTGTCTGTCTGTCTATCTGTCTGTCTGTCTGCGCAGGGTATGAGGAGGAAAACAGACGGTATAAGTGAAACCTATTTTCAGCCTGTGCTTTCATATGCCAAGATTCAATGTACAGCAAGTTTGAATGGCATTGTAAGCCCTTGAAAACGGGAGCTTACTGTGGAATTGGGGAGAGACCTTTAACTGTAGCTCTGTAGCTGTTTCATTACTATGCCTTTAAACTTAAGGATAGAAGAGGATTTAAAACCTCAGTATATCGATCAAAGAATTGGACACCAAGGGTATGTTTTTATTTTAATAATTCCTTGCCAAGAAGGTATTTGGAAGAAGGACAACCAGAAATAGAAGCACGTGATAACATTGGTATCAACTGAAAACAAAACTTGTGTGTTGAGAACTTTGCAGCCCTTTGATGTGTGGCTCCACTGTCTGGCCTGTTGTTTAAGCTCCTTAGGACAGCAGTGTTAGACCTGAGGGATCCATGCAGTAGGTAAGGATCATTGTTCAGAGACCTTGCTTTTGAGAAACAGCTTAATGCAAGAGATCCCTCCATCTAAATGCAATATAGAAAGACTGCCACTAATGCTTTCTGGGATATTAAAAATAACAGAGGACTGGGGAGGAAGGAAAATACACAGAAGCAAAACAAGAAACAGTTGTAAAAGCTACACAGCGACTGCGACATGAACCCGCTCTGTGATCCTATCCTTGCCCTCCCCGCCCCACACCCATGAACACAAGATCTCTATTTTTGTGGTAAAAATAAGACTTGAAAAGAGACATTTTAATGTGTAGTAAACTTGACTTAAGAGCAGGCAAGTTACGTGTCATAAGTTACAGATGTGTTATTAGAGATAACTAGGGAGATACCCTGTGATTAAAGATCTTGTCAGTATTAAAACTTTGTCTTTGTAAGGTGTGGTGGCAACACACCTCCAAGTTCACCAGTGCAGAGATGAAGGCAGGAAGATGAAATTGTCCAGCCTGAGCATATAGGGAGATCCTGTCTCAGAAATGTAGTGGATGTAGATACGTGTAAAGTTGGTAACATTCATTGTTCCAGAAGGGAGAAGGAAGTCAGATAATTTCTGTCCTTACTTTGTCTCTAGTAACCTTTCAGATATTTTAAAATATTATAAGCAAGAAAACAAAATAGATAAATGATATATTATTATACACTGTCTAAATTATTCCCCCTCCTGTTTTTTGTCTTTAGGTGTTTGCAATGGCTGCTACTGTGAACTTGGAACTTGATCCCATTTTTCTGAAAGCACTAGGTTTCTTACATTCAAAGAGTAAAGATTCTGCTGAAAAGCTAAAAGCGTTGCTTGATGAGTCTTTGGCTCGGGGCATTGATTCCAGTTACCGTCCAACTCAAAAGGTATCGACCTGAATACAAAGTTTGGAAAGTCTTGGAAGTGTTCAGTGATAACATTTAGATTGTCTCCAAATACTCTATGTAATCATTCCTTATGTCTCAAAGAAATTACATTCTTTAACTTTGTTCTCTTCCCTCATGCCTTCAAAGAACACCCGGAAATGTTAGTGTGGTCTAGAGCAATGGTTCTCAACTTATGGGTCACGACCATTTTGTAGGGGTTGCCTGAGTCTGTCTCAAAACATAGGTATTTACATTACAATTCATAACAGTAGCAAAATGACGATTATGAAATAACAATGAAAATCATTTTATGGTTGATCAGCACAGCATGAGGAACTATGTTAAAGGGCCGCAGCATCAGGAAGGCTGAGAACCGCTGGTCTAGAGCATATGCTATTTTACTACCTGGTGTGCAAAAATTCCTTCTTTGCAATTTAACTTCCAGTTCTTTATAACTATTTGTATGCTGTGAAAGGTATCCAAACTTATTTCTAATTACTCTGTAATGTTTTAAGGATCAAAATATAAGCAACACAGGATTTTTTTTTTTTGACAATGAATTAAATGTGGACAGGATGCTATAAGGGTAAATAAAGGCTGTAGATGACAAAGCCATGTAGCTCCTTTATTGGTAGTGAATGGCAGCAGTATGTGACAAGAGTGTGTGGTTCAGAGTCAGGAACACCTTTTGAACGTTCAGTTTACCTCTTGTAGTTGTGTGATACAGAATTACATACCCTGAAATGTTACAGTCTCTAACTAAGTCTTTCCTAAGTGGTTTGTGGCTATAATGAATTTTTGTGATAATAATCATCCCTGGAAATTAGTATTGCATATTTTTCTTACTTTACAGTGAGGAAACTGAATTTATTTCACCCAACCTTGGCAAAGTGAGGAGACTAAGAACTATCTTGTAGAATTGTAGAAATAACAACAAAATAAGTAAGTTAGCCGGAGTAGTGTCTACCTAGTACAGGCAGACTTTCAGCTAGAAGTTTTATACTATTCTAGATCTGAAACTCCAGGTAACCCAGGTGTGGAGACACAGCTGCCCAACTAAGACGGAAGACAACTATGGCTAGCTTGAGTCTGATCAGAATCTGAAGCATAAGTTATGGCTACAACCCAGCTGTAGTGTCCACAGCTTTCTAGAGTGTAAGCCTGCAAGAGAATGATCACAAAAGAGTTTGGGTGATAAAGGGTCTGTGGTTGCGGTGGCTGTCTCATCGACATGCACACCATGAGAACCTGAGATAGGTGCTGGTTCTGTCTCCGGTTTCCTAGTGAGGCCATGGTAGGAACGGTGGTAGATGGACTAGAGTATGGTATCTTGGTTTTTAACTGGAGACTGTTTAGGTCATTACTTTCTGTGCTTGTTTCTTTTCTCGGTGCTTTCTTCAGGACTTTCTACATGCTAGGCAAGCACTAAGCAGTAGACCCAGCCCTTCTACTTTGAGTAAAATGAATGCCTCTTACCTTTTTATTTCACCCTTTTAGGATGTGGAACCACCCAAAATTTCAAGTACAAAATCACTTTCTATTAAGCAAGAGCCCAAAACATCATCTAGCCTCCCTTCCGGCAGTAGTAACGGCAAAGTCCTCACAGCTGAGAAGATAAAGAAGGAGGCTGAGAAGAGACCTGCTGATAAGGTAAGCTTTGCTTTAGGCTTGGTAGGAAGGGATAAGCAGTTTTCATAGGCAGAAAGAACACTTCTTTATGTAGCAGTGGGCGGAGTTACATCACGATCATTCTGTAAGTATGTTTTCATAGCCTGAGATGTTGAACTTTTAAGAAAATGAATAAAATCTAGATGTATATGTAACCATGGTTTGAGATAGTTGTTGTCAAGCATTTGCACCGCAAGGGAAAGTAATGATGACTCTAATCCCTAACTCTGGCTGCAGTAGCTTTTGAGAAGTAAAACAAAGAAACCACAGTGACTAAACTCCAGCTTGTTACATGACAAGGCTACAGGTAATACGTGATGTGTATTTTTGGGGTAACTTGTGGAAATGGTAGTTAAAGTTCAGCAACTAATAAAGAATGCACTAAAAGATGTTCAGTGGCCTTTGCCCTCAGGTAGGCATATTATCCCATGTGTTTTCATACTATTGCTAGTAATAGATGATTATTATTAGTCTAACCACTGCATTATCTTTGTGCTCTTGTATTTACACAGCTGTCTTTACAGTGTGTATATATGCCATTTAGTTATTTTTTGTTCACTCAACAGTGCTTTGTCTTTAAGTTTGTATTACGTTAATGTTCTTGTGGGAGTGTGAGCACGTGTGCTGCAGGTGTATCTGGAAGCCAGGGAACAAGGTGAAGGAGTCAGCTCTCCCATTCTAACAGGGTGGCTTGGGGATAGAACTCAGGCCATCAGTTTGGTAGCAACCACCTTATCCACCAAGGAGTCTCTGTGACCAAACTGTGTCTTTCAAATTTATGTCGGTATATGTATGTCTTAGTGTGTTTCTGGTTTTGTTTGTTTGCTTTTTGTTTTTTACCATTTGTTTGCTACCATTAACATTGATTCTGTGAATAAATAAATGTATCAATCACTTCACTGGTAAATATTTAGGAGATTTCTGTTTTTCTTTTCTTACAGTACAGCTTCAGTGAGCTGTTCATATTTTCCTGTGACCATGTTAGTAATTTTTGTAAGTCATATGCCTATAAATGGATGTGAAGATAATTATATTTTTATCATTACTAGATATAACCAAATTGCTATCCAAAATCATTATAATAAATTTATACCTTTACCAATATAGTTTAAAATTTCTAAATTCTCTGTGTACTTTCAGGATTTAATTTTTGTGAATCCAAGAGATTTACCTATAACTTTTATATCTTAAAATTTCCAGAATTAGCTTTGGAGAAAATGTGGTGATACATTAAGTGTAGATAGGAATAGAGCTCATTATTCAGTTTTTCAATATAGTTTGAATATTACTAGTCACAATTAAAGTGTTTTTTACATATAGTCTTTTACATATGGTGTGTGTTCATGTGTATGTGTGTCATGTGTTTGGATAGTGCATGCATGACTACATGTGTGTAAATGCTCAAAGTCAACAGGAATATCCTATGTACTTACTGTCTACTCTGTGTACTGACGCAGGTCTCTTGCTGACCCCAGAGTTCACTGATTCAGACTAATGGAGCTAGCTGGCCAGGTGCCTGCTCTTATGTGGGCTCCAGGGATCCAACCTCTGTTCCTTCATGCTTGGACAGCAGGCACCTCGTTCACTCAGCAGTGTCCCCACCCTGAAAGTTTTGCTTTGTTGTTTTAAATAGCCATATTAGTCCAAGCATCTTAAAGGAGAGAAATAGGATAGTATATGCATTGAATTTTCAGAATTCTTTAGTATGTATAATACAAAGCGGAATACAGATATTATACTATTTTGATTTATTTATATCTTGCTAGTTTAGCATACTAATTGCCAAGTACCTTTCTTAATTTAATTTTTTAAATTTATAAAAGTTCTCCCCCTTCCTTTTCCCCCTCCTACTCCTCCCATGAGTCCAACTCAAATTATAGTTAAGATTCGTCTACTGGTCCTCGAAGTGTACAGCTCTCCCTGTCAGTGTGAAAATGTCTATAAAGTGAACTTTGCTGTATATTGTCCCTCATTTCTCTCAGTGATTTAGAGTTTATGTCATGTTACTTTCACAATCGTTCAACATCTCGTTCTTTTCATAGATGAAAGATGTCACTGAAGGAATTGATGTTCCAAAGAAACCTAGACTGGAGAAGCCAGAGACACGATCCTCTCCCATTACTGTCCAAACCAGCAAGGATTTGAGTATGGCTGACCTCTCCAGCTTTGAGGAGACTAGTGCTGATGACTTTGCCATGGAGATGGGGTTGGCCTGTGTTGTTTGTAGGTAGGTTATGCTCTACCACAGGGCGTTTTCATTCTTTAGAATGAGCAAACACTCTCCTCCTACTCTGTTTATCTCTGTGCCCTCCCCCCCCAGTCAAATAATTTGTTGAGAATTTTGTTTATATTTATTACTTGGGATGAAGAACAAATAAGTAGACTGCATCTTGTAAACTACACATCTAATCCTTGAACACTGAAAACTGTCAGCTAGTTTATCTTCCAGACCACAGCTTCTTTAGTCTAGTGTGCTGTATAATGCTGTCTGCATTCATGAGGCTAGAGGGAGGGAGGAAGAATCAATCATAAATGTCATTTCTATCTTTTTTTTAAGCTGTCTTTATTGCTTTTTCTTTTTTCTGAAATGCTGATGAGTCTTTAAAAAAATAAACTAGTACATGCCATTTCTCAAAAAACACCACTACATCTTTTCCTAAGAATAGGCTCTCCTGAGTGACACTTTTACGCTGGAATGCATACTTAGAGAAGCATGTAATTCTGCCTGGTGGGAGATCCTTTGGTTGGGGGTTTTGGCTTCGTTTTTGTTTGTTTGGTTTGGTTTTTTGTGTTTTTTTTTTCATAATTAATTTTTGTGGCTATTCTAAGAAAAATATTAACTTCTACTATTGTAGTATATTGGAACTAAGGAAATACATGCTTTGGGAGCGTTACAGAAAATGAGTTGATGGCTTCTCCATAAACTGTTTTCATATACATTGTATTTTTACCCCAATCTGCTATGAAAACAAGCATCTTACAATGACTATTAACAGTAAAAGTACTAACAGGGAGAGACTTAGTGACTGTGTTTCCTTTTGTCAAGGCACATAGTACAGTGCACTAAGCCTGTGGTGCTCGCTTTCCTGTGCTGCTGGGATGTGTACCTTTTACTACACCTGCTAGAACATTCTGTTCAAATAGATACTTTGGTCAGACTTAGACCAAACATCTTGTATTAATTAGAATAAATGATTAGCGTAGGTTCTCATCTTTGGATAACATTTAATTTTTTGTTTGTTGATTTTTTAAGTAAGTTTTATGAGACAGGTTCTTACTCTAATCTAGGATAGCCTAGAACATCTAGCACAGGCTCTGCTTAAACACGCAGTGATGCCCTTCTCTTAGTCATGAATTATGCTGGAGTGACAAGTGTGAGTGTTCACACTCCGCTTACCTAACTTATTAATGATGAAGGCAAAACACATGTAGCTACCTAACAAGGGAATGCAATGGAGATACTAAGAAAGTGCTGTCATTAGTGTAGTCAGAGCCTACTACCTTTTGAAAAATTAAAAAAAAAAAACTTGTAATGCTAAGTGACTAAAAATAGAATTAAACTTAATTGAAGTGTTGTAATTATTGACTAAGTATTACCTATCAGAAATGAAGGTCTTATGTAGACTTTATACTAATGTTTGATATTTTTCTTAATGAAGATTGATTTTTCTGAGGTTCTTTCTCTTTAACATAACAAAGTTTACCAGAAGAATGTAGAAACAGCTTTAAATTGTATGCTGAAGATACTGCAGTGTTTAACGAACTGTTTTTCTTAGACAAATGACCGTGGCATCTGGAAACCAACTGGTAGAATGTCAAGAGTGCCATAACCTCTACCACCAAGACTGCCATAAGCCCCAGGTGACAGACAAAGAAGTGAATGACCCTCGCCTGGTGTGGTACTGTGCCCGGTGCACTAGACAGATGAAGAGAATGGTAAGAAGCACACTTTACATTTTAACCACAGTCTCACGCTCCTTTGTCCATAGATGATTTCAAAATGAAATTAGGATATTTCACATACTGAAAATAATGCTGAAAAACAAGCTAACATTTAAGTGTTTGCATATATACTGTAGTATAGATTTGTGTTGCTATGCCCAAAGACATTATACATGTCCTTCTCTCTTCACCTTAATTTAAAGAAACAGGGTTGAAGACACATAGGACACTATGTTTTTCAATCATGAAGCTTTAATCACAAACATTTTATAACACCATGAAGCACAAGTGGTGAGATAGGAAGTCCCAGTCTTGTTGAGTCTGTTAAGAAGACATAGGAAAATCTCTATTCCTGAATGAGTAGAAACCAGGAAACTCGCATCTGTGCAGAGGCCTGTGTCCATCTGTCTTCCCACCTGTGTGCCCAGATTCACCAGTCTTCCTCCTCATTGGACTATGGCTTTATCTTATTCTCACAATGTACTTTCCCAGTGTGCTCACACTAACTACTAATACTGAAGACTTTATAGTTTTATTAATTTAAAGGGTAAATAAATTTATTTTATGAATTTTATTTTAAAGAAACGAAGAAGTGGCTATCTACTACAGTGGTTTGTCATCTCTTGAGTGTTCCTGTGTCTTCAATTAAGAAGTCTTAATAGAAGCAACTTTATGTCTGTTTAGCAAATGAATTTCTGTCTGTTTGACCTTATATTTTTTTTTAAGATCTCAATTTGTCAACTAAAGTAAAAGTCAGGAGGTCCATTTTATGTTTACTTAGATAAAGCAGAAGTAGGAAATGTTTTATTCTGTCAAAAATAGTAAAAGTTTATTAGTATATATTCTTTTTCTTTGTAACAAGAAATCTCTATATTTAATTTTTTAGTTTTTTTATAATCACTTTTTAAAAATTAGATATTTTCTTTATTTACATTTCAAATGTTATCCCCTTTCCTGGTTTCCCGTCCGGAAACTCCCACTTCCTGGCCCTGACATTCCCCTGTACTGGAGCATAGAGCCTTCACGGGACCAAATGGTGCTGCCTCAACTGGTGGTTTGCATGTAGAAGAATGCGAGTTGATCCATTCTTACCTCCTTATACATTTTTTTTTTTTTTTTTAGTTTCCTATTGAAATTAGCTCTTCAAAACTACAACCAAAATTATTTCAGATGAGCAGTTGTTATGACACACTTTTCCTCAGTCCATGGAGCACACATACATGCACATAACCAGCACACACATGCTTGAACTCACAAGGACTATTCACTCTAGAAATGGAGTCCACAGCAAACCAAAGTAGTCATTGTACCAATGTCCAATTGGTGACCAAATGAGGGTTTTTATTGGGGTTACTAAGAGGAACATTGGTGAGGTCACGGTGAGGGCTGATGCAAGCAGCTCCATCCCCAGAAATAGCACAGCAACACGGTGATGTCTCCTGGAGCTTGCCACACAGCTTGAAGGCTGTTGCACAGTCAGTCCAAACATGTCTGTGCAGTTTGAGTGCTCAGTCATCCCTAGCAACTGTTAACTTGTTTTCATACTGCAGGGGTGGGCTCTAGAGTTCCTGTTCTCCCCAGCACGTGACCACTTGTTTACCTCCTGAGGCTCATGAGTCTCCCCTTCTTCCTGCAAATTTGGAGGGAATGTTGCAGTTCAAAAGCGTGTGCCACACAACAGCAGTATGATACATTCCAGAGCAGGACAACCACAAAAAATGAATAATTTTTAAAAGAAATAACTTGTGAAAGACCTAAGTTTCCAAAATATTTAAATTATTATTTCTCCATCACTTTTTATTAACCAAAGTTAAAAGCTAAATTTCCTCAAGGTTTTCTTCTCTTATTTTTTAAGTTAGCTTACATCAACCTATGTACATGATTTTAATCTCTTTATATGTGGCCTTCTATAACTGACTCCATACTGATCCTTTAAATGTCATATCCTTAAGTTAAAGTGATTTTCTTTAGACCTCCCCTCAGTTGCCTGAGCTAGATGTTATGCTTGAAATCTTTCATAGTTCTTCATAGCTTTGTTTGCTAAACTTAACTGTGTCCACGTCCTATATGCCTCCCTCTGCTCACGTCAGTCTTACCACTCTGTTCTGCAAGCCTCTTATGACTTAGCTCTGCAGTAGCCCGTAAGAGGTCTCTTCATTTCCCTTCCAGCTGTTTTGCCACTATATTGTGTAGATTTATTCATCTAGATGAGTGACTTCACTTGATCTGTTTATGTTTCCCAGTGGCCTTCAGTTACTTCCAAAGCAAAGTTGTAACACACACACACACAGACACACACACACACACACACACACACAGACACACACACACACACACACACACACACACACACACACGGCTTCCTTTCCAGTTCTGATTTTCCAATGTAGATCAGGCCCTCTTGCTTAGGGATGGTGCTGCCCACCCTGGACTGGGCCCTCCCATATCAATCATTAATCAAGACAGGCTCTCATAGACATTAGCACAGGCTGTTCTGATCTGGGAATTCTCAGTTGAGGTTCCCTGTTCCCAAGTGACTGCAGGTTGTGTCAAATTGACAATAACCAGCACAGCAATTATGTTTCACTTTTATATTATTGAGGTACAGGCGGTCAAAGCCAGGTCCTTGCATATGCTAGGTAACAGTAATTATATCGTCAGCACCTAACATTATGAGCTCCTAGCTTAAGCTCTTACATAACTACAATCCGTCCTCATAAACACACAGGTGAAGGGAGGGAGGCATGTGTGTTGCACCTGAGGTAACAGCTGGGGAGGAATGAGCAGGGGTCAGCCCTGGGTCTCTTTGATACTAAACACTGTTTCAGTCTTTCTCTGTACTGCTACATAGCTAGGGCTGTCCTGCAGTAAACACTCAGAATCTGAAAGAGGATCCACGTTTATAGGGAGACTTGGGTAGTATTCATTTTGTCATAAAATAAAGTCAGTTATTGGTCAAAATAAAAATGCTTAGGAGGAATAAATAAAATTCTTACTGAATAACATGGAAATTATATTTATAAACTTTTCAAAGGATTTGATTCACCTGTATGAAAAAACCTCCAAAATGTGTTATTATTCATGAATAATTCTTCCCTTTGAATTCAGTGTTTAAAACCATGTAAATTACCAGAGTTGTTTTTAACTCATCTTCAGTAACTTAAAAACTTACAACTGAACCTCAAGAAGAAACTACTTCAGTCTTTGGCTAACCATAAAAAGAAATGACGTGCACTATTTAAGGAGTGATGCTAATTCCATGATTGTCTCCCACTTTCTGTGAACTCAGCATCTATGTATTCCACCTACTCTGCATTGAAAATATTTGTTGGTAGAATAAGGGCATTAAAGCATCAGTACAAAGCAAGGACAGGCTGGTTTCCCTGCTATTATTTCAATATTCAATATTTCAATGCATGGCATTTAGATTTAGAAACCTAGAGATGAGTTACTGTCTACAGAGGTCTTCTATAAATGTAGTATTTTCCCCCTAGTGCTGTAGCTGGAACTCCAGGGCCTTACATGCTAAGTATGCTTTACAGCTGAGCTGTATCCCCCAAGCTTTCAGAGTACTTTGTTTGAGGGTGGAGGCTGTGAGAGTCACACACAAACAGAGAGAGAAAGAGACTGGGACCGAGACAGAGCCAGAGAGAATGAGTTTGTTGGAGCTGGTTCTATCCCTCCACCTTTACATGGGTTTCAGGGATTACACTCGGGACTCCAGGGTTGTATGGAAGCTTCTTTACTCAGTGAGCCCCGGCCTTAGTGGGTTTTGTTTCTTTTGTTTGTTTACTTGTTTTACTTGTTTTTTGTCTGTATTTGTATCCCTAGCTGTTTTGGAACTCACTAGGTAGACCAGGCTGACCTGGAATTGACAGAGATTCAGGTTCTTCTACCTCCCATAAGTCTTTAAGACAAGGCCTTAATGTAGAAATCAGGCAGGCCTTCGTACTCCTTTTAGAGCCCAGGCTGCCCCTATGCTCCTAGTCTTCTTGCTTCCGCCTCCTGAGTACTTAGAGACAGATGGCACTAGGCCCAGATACTAGGCTGATTATCTGAGGGACTTAATTGAACATCCACAGATTTTGGTTTTTGTCAGGGGTTCCGAAACCCATCCTGCATGGGTAACAAAGAGTAGCTGTACCATAGTTTGGGATTTTCCTTTATTGAAAACAGGAGGGTTATCTTGTTAAAATAATATTTAACAAACCCTAATTTGCATGATTGATGGTATCATTACTCTTCAGAAACTAATGAAATCTGTAAAACTATATGTTGATTTCTTTTGATATTTCAATATCATCACAATATTTTTAGAACTATTGTTAACGTTCAATGTTTATAGTTTTTAATGCATTTTTAATTTTGTTATTTAATAAAAATTTTTATGTATAATTATCCACCTGTTTTTCATAGGCTCAGAAAACTCAGAAGCCACCACAGAAACCAGCGCCCACTGTTGTTTCTGTGACTCCAACTGTCAAGGATCCATTAGTCAAGAAGCCAGAAACCAAACTTAAACAAGAGACAACCTTCCTAGCATTCAAGAGAACCGAAGTTAAGGTAAAGTGTTTGTTTTCATCCGCGTTAAACCTCAGTGTGGCTGACTGAAGGGTAGGCTCTCATAAAACTTTGATGAGAAACTTTATTATGTGTCTGATGTTGGAAGTGAAGAACACTAATAATTAATTAGATAGGAGGGGAGCATTTATATCAGAATTTACTTTCTACACTGAAGTGTGAGGTGGTGCTAGGTTCCCAAGGTTGTAGTGCTTCATGTCTGTGCATCCTGGTTGTGCTCTACACCATCTGTCACTGTGGAGCAGCCCAGGCCACAGCGGTCATTAGAGTCAGGTGCTCAGCACAGCCACCTTGCTTTCCTGTCCATCCTTCATTGACCACTGGTCTCTTAGTCACTTTAAATAAGTTCTCTTTGGTGGAGCAGATAGTTTCATGTCTTATAGAAGGGAAAGGAGAAAAATGGATTTTTCAAACTGAAAATTAAGTTTGCCACACTGTGTTCTTTGCTTTCATTTTCTGTCACCAGCAGTGTGTGTCCCAGGAATTTATGTTTTGTAAGATGTTTTTCCTAATCAGGATATCATGAGATAATTATATAATGCTATTATAAAAATGTGGCTTTTCAGGACATGTGAACAAAAGTTTCAACTTTTCGTATCAATAAAAACCCCAAAGCACTCTTATTTTGATTGCTTTTTCTGGTGCTTAAAAGTAGTCATATACAGGCTATGTTGAAGGCAACTTTGTAAGAGCTAAAGAAGTCTTGCCTACTATTTCATAAGAGCTCAATTCTAAAATACAAATAGATATTCTAGATACTACATCACTATTTTTATACTTTATGTATTTTTCTCTTTAAATACAGACAGTCCTATATCTGACTTCCCCTTTGAATGCTTTTGTGAGCTTGTCTCAGTGTGAAGAAGGTAGACAGACTGTGAGTGGACAGAAGTCACCCTATATGCTTACAACAGCAATCAGCAATGCTTAGGGCCTCTTGTCTGTCTGTGTAGGAAGTTGATCAGAGAAGCCGAAATGTTAGAGTTGACACGTGAGCCAGGAGTGTGTCAAACCTCCCCAAAATGCCTGTGCCACCCAAGAGGCAGATGCAAAGTCTACTATGTGAAAGTTGGGGTCTATTACTATAGTTTCAATGGAAACACACTGCAAAACTGCTTTTATGAGTTCTTTTTAATGTATCCTCAGTTTACACATCTGAGGATATTTTATAGTAGAATAGATGTTGAAATTTTTGTGGCAACTTGATTATTTTAAGTGAGTGTAGAACTTCTATATAGACATTTCCTTTAACACATCTATCAATGATTGAATCTTTGTCTTAGGTATTTTCTCCTGAGTGTCTTGTGTGTAAACAGTTTTTTTTGGTTTGGTTGTTTTTTTTTAAATTAAAGTAGATTGGATTTAAAAGTGTCATGAGCTAGGTGAAACTTTGGGTGGTAAGAAAAGTGACTTGAAGAACTAAATCTGATTCTCTTCTGTCGTTTGTGACTGAATCTTAGGGCAGTTCCCAAAAAGAATTTCATGTATTTTCTCTGGAGTCATTAAAACAGTGTGGCATTCAGGAACTGCAAGTTGTGTAGCAGTCTCCCTGACTACAGAAACGCCCATGTGTTTCCCAATTCAGCTTCATAAGAACCTAATTTTGTTTTGTTGTCCATATTGTCCATGCATTACTTCTTTATATACAAGTAAGCATTTATATTCAAAGACATACAGGTGTTGATTATATTTGGCTCTAATGTAAGACTTATATTTTTTATTTTTTTTTAGCCATCCACGGTTATTTCAGGAAATTCTTCTAGTAACAACGTGTCCTCTTCAGTAACTAGTGGCCTAACTGGATGGGCAGCTTTTGCAGCCAAAACTTCTTCAGCTGGTCCATCAACAGCAAAATTGAATTCAGCAGCACAAAACAGTAGTGGAAAACCTGCTGCCTCATCCTCTAACCAGAAGCCTGTGGGTTTGACTGGTCTGGCAACATCATCCAAAGGTGGAATAGGTTCCAAAATAGGTTCTGGTAACAGCACTAGCCCCTCTGTCCCGTTGAAACCGCTTCCACCACTAACCTTAGGCAAGACTGGCCTGAGTCGCTCAGTGAGTTGTGATAACGTCAGCAAAGTGGGTCTTCCTAGTCCTAGTAGTTTAGTTCCTGGAGGCAGCAGCCAATTGAGTGGGAATGGAAATAGTGCTACAACGGGGCCCAGTGGAAGTACCACCAGCAAAGCCACATCAGAGACCAGCAGCAGTACCTCAGCATCTCTTAAAGGTCCAACTTCTCAAGAATCACAGCTCAACGCAATGAAGCGATTACAGATGGTCAAGAAGAAAGCTGCCCAAAAGAAACTCAAGAAGTAATATGGCCAGATAGATTTTTATATCATATTACTCTAAAACTTAAAAAACAAAACAAAACAAACAAAATAAAACCCTTACTGGGACAAAAGTTGTAATGTACTGTACCTTAATAAAAATCTTGATCAAATCTCTATTGTTTGTTACATTAAAATGCTAATATTATTTAGCCAAACTTGGATCTATTTATTTCAGTCTGTTTAGCATTTTTAATTTCCATAGTGTGTGAAAATAGTGATTATAATGACTGATGCATGACAAGAGCTTCAAGAAATTGATGGCGCATACAGATGAAAAGAAATGGCTCACCTGGTACCTTATGGGTGGCAGGGACAACTCAATAGAAAGTGTTCCAGCGTTTTATAAAATCTGAAATGTTCAGTGTCAGTCATTGTCCTCATGTCAGCTAGTATCTCTCTCCAATTACCTCCTCTTTTATCAAAATTAATTTTGAAAGTGATTTCCCATAGCTCCCTATCATGTCTTTAGCTCTCAACCACCCCTTATCAATTACTTAGGGCGTTATTTATTCCAGTAGATTATGAATGCTCATACAGTATACTTTCTCACGTTGCCCACTTTCCGTACCTGGCCAGTGTGTGGATATGTGCAGATATGTACATTTAATAAATGCTGACTTGGCTCATCCTGGTTGCACATTCTGAGAATCATTGAGAAGAGTATCCATTTCCAAGAGGCTTGGCAGATGGGCATTTATGACTAGTTTGCACCCAGCTTCTTCCTCATGGTGAAAGGACAAGCTGTTTTTAATACTTCAAGAACGTTTGGTGTGGTTTATCTTTGTATGAAAGAGGCTCCTACCTAATGATTAGTCCTTGAGGTTTCTGTCAGAACGTGCTCATATGCTTTGAATATTGTTAGGATATGGTTTGTCTTAAGGTTTTATGTGTTAGGAAGCATAATCCCCAATATGGCAATGGAGTTGGTGGTTGACAGGTGGAGCCTGTTGGGGGAAGAGTATGCCCTTGGGAAGGATTAATTAGTCCTCATATGTCCACTGACTAATTCTGGCCAAGAGTGGAGTTATAAAAGGCTATCCCAGAATTGACCCTTGGGCAAAATCTCCTCTGAACTCTTGCCGTGATGTGATCCTATATACATGGTCCAAGCCATTGTCTTGTAAGCTAATGAATTACCCATTAGTTTACATATATATATGTATATATGTACATACCCCAACAGAGAATACTTTCTGTATCTGACCAGTAAATGTATTATAGAAAAATAGCTTCCTTTCTTTTTTATAATCAATGAATACCTCATTATTTCCCAAAAATGAATCTTGTGATTTCCTATATTCATTGAGTCAAATTGCTTTAAATCTAATCTCAGTGTATCTTTATCCCTAGATGTTCTAACATCATTATTCTAAAAATAAATTGATAATCATTGTAAAAGAGAAAACTTTTAAATTAAGCTTGGTCTTTTTCTATGGAAGTATTTTAAACTGTTAAATAATGGCGTTAAATTGTTCATAATAAATTAGAAACCAATATTGAAATAAACTCAAAATTTAGAGATGGAATAAATATCTATTTATATACTTAAAAATGTGCCTGTAGATGTTTTTGTTTTGTGAATCACCTTTCTGTTCATTAACACTGGTTTGGTATAAACTCCATATCCCCTTTATAAAGAGTTCAAAACAGTTTGTTTATACTTCAAATGCAATTTTGACTTAACAAAATGACCTGACACAAGTTTATATCAACAGCTATTACAGTTATTGAAATTCACTTCCTTGAAGACATTAGAGAAATAATGCTTAGTACAGTTTACATATTAGCTTTGAAGTAAAAAAATTTTAGTCTCATTACAGAAAGTGTGCTGGATCTGAGAGAAGCAATTATTTTTGATATTTGTGGCACTAGTTGGAAATTTTAATGAGTTTAGGAAGTAATTTATCTTTCAGTGAATAGGATTCTTTGTATAGGTAATTTGTGTGCGTGTGTGTGTGTGTGTAGTAAGGGCCTAAATTTGGTATTTTTAAGGTATATATTTGATATTATAAATTATTATAAATTAACTAGCTCATAGGCCTTTATTTTTTTCCTCATCAAGTATACTACAAGAAGCAGTTATGAAAGTAGCAATAGTATGGGTTTTTTTTTTTTTTTTTTTGGTTATGTATAACAAGGATTTCTAACACTTGAGTTATATGAGGGGTAGAGAGCTTGTTTTGTCTTGAATAGCATTGGAATCTCCAGCTCTCCAGTGAATGAGTGAACAAGTGAGAAGGTGTCTTAGTTTTCTCTTCTGTTGTGATAAAATACTCTGACAAAAGCAACCTAAAAGAGAAAGGGTTTATTTGGGCTTACAGCTCTCAAGGGACAGAATCCATCATGATGGTGAAAGCAGGGCACCAGACCATGAGGCCAGTTGATGAGTTTGTCTCAGCTTTCAGGAAACAAGACATAGAGCAGGGTATAAAACCTCAAAGCCCTCCCCCCAACCCCCAAGTGACTGTTTCCTCTAGTAAGTCTCCACTTCCTCTAGATCCCATAACGTTCCAAAAAGCACCACCAGATGGCAACAAAATGATGAAACATAGGAGCCAAGGGGAAACATTGCACATTAACAACCACAACAGCAAGTGTTCTTGTAGAGATTTAGAATTGACAATTCGAACTATCCTGGTCAGTATCCTTTTCCTGTTTTTCATATTGTAATTTATGAGATCAAGCATAGAATTTAGTGAATTGAAAATAGATGAAATGACACAGAAAGAATGCTGGTCTTAAGATGCAATGATCTGGTCTTCAACTCCTTTGTGTTAGTTTCCTACTTTATAAAACGCAGTTCAGATGAGATAAAATGAAAAGACTTAATACAAACAACCCCTGGTTTATAATGCTTTACTGTTTTCTTATTTTTCAGTAGTGTGAAAGTCACATACATTTAGTTGCATCTGCACTTCAAGTCATCTTCCTGTGTTGCTCACATATTCTGAAATTCTATTTCATTTCCAGGCAGGGGCAAAAGGTTGCAGCTCCCAGTATTCATGTGATCATGCCACCAAGCAACTGATACTCTCTATATAGCAATGACTTTCTGAACAATGTGATAGTCAGTAGATCAGGATGTTTTAAACACATGGTGAGTATATCAGGTTATAAGTCCACTATAAAAGCACATCTGTATTTAAAAGTTAGATGATTCCAGATCTTGACGAGGGCATGATAGTAGTTTTATTAGTTACAATTATAAATTGTCACGACCCCAGGTTTCACAGGAAATACATCACTTTTAACAACATGAAATTTTAGTAGTACAAAAGTCAGAAGAAATTAGAAATGTGATGGATACATTCAGATGCCTCAGTGGAATTTTAAGCAAAACAAAACAAATTTAATTTAGTAAAAATATATTCCCAGGATTTCCAACCAAGAACATCTTAGGTCTAGTCTTTTCCAACGTGTTGACCTGTTTTTCAAAATACGCAAAATTTACCTGCATCTAACCAGAGTGTACAACCGTGAAAATCGTAGCTACGTAAAGACCCCAGGGTGAGAGCCAGTAGAACTGAAGTACTATAGTTTGGACTGGATTGATTTTACATCTATGTGTGTATAGAGAAGGAAGCAACTACAGAATTAGACTTTGAAGATTTGTATTCTTTACACAGAATCTATTCCTACAGGATTCCAGGTCCAGTGTCTGTCTACTCAGTGAACTGCAACCACCTCACTGACCATAATATAAACGTATAGGATCATTTGGTCTGAATTTTGTAAGGTCTGAATATTTTCACTAGTTAGCAATGCAGTGCATATATTAGGAAGCTGTAGTACTACAAACAACTTAAAGGGTGAGGGCTTTATTTCTTATAATTTCCTCCTTTTATTCATACAGCTCTGTTGAAGTCAATGTGGTAAATAAAGATCCAAGAAGTGACAATTCCATGTCTCAGTAGCTGAAACAACCCTTTGTGTAAACCACCCAGACTGTGTTCATTACAAATAGCATCAGGCATTTTAAAAGCAGTTTCTCAAAATCTGGATTGTATTTAAATCTGGATTGTATTTTGGAACGATTTGGAATGTTCCAGCATTTAACATCTGGTACCCATTGCTTCACTGCTGTGACTAAACATGCATTTATCTCTTCCTTACCTCCTCCTGTCCTTCAAAGTCAAGATATTTTTTCTGAAGTATAAGATAGGTTAAGAAAGTGGCTTTGTGATTTTTTTCATGAATCTGCACCAATGATAATTTTATATTACCAGACAGATATTTTACACTCTATATTATATATACTAGTAGTTTTTAACTACTAGAATCTCAAAATGAAATGTAAATAAGATGCATATATTTTTATTTATTTAAAAAAAACTAGCTACAAAAGCTTCCTCTTCATCTTGGTAAACAAAATATTGCCCACTTCAGAGGATCCTATTCTGTATAATATTAATTTAAAAAGGAATATAACAAAATACATTAGCATGCCTAGTTGTAATTATAACAATGCAACTAATGGCTTAATCTTTTGAATTGCTTACATATATATACAACCTATAAGCTATCTTGGAAATGTATTTTTCTGAGGTCTATTAAAATAATGTCTAATTTCAGAATTACAGGGTACTTGATTTTAAGTAAAAGAAGTAGAAAATGAAGGTCGTATATAATTTTTCAGAGCTCATGTATAGTAAAGTGCTCATCATGATAGGAAAGTTGCAGTCACTGGCTTCATGACAGTTCTTTCTCAGGAGTTAACTCAAGGGTTGCTTTTCCTGGCATGGATTTTTCACAGGTCAGACAGGAAGCATCACTCCTAGGGCCACATCAGTACACAAAACTTCTCCTGCATCTAATCACTGATTTCAGCCAGAAAGCACAACTGTGCTATTTATATAATCCTTCATTTTTGTGTAAAACATTGAAGTTTGGTGTACAGGTGTGCAGGTGCACACAGCCATGAATAAATCATGCCTCTTTCGACATTTTCATAGTGTCCTTAAGTAGCAACTTTGGATTTCTTTTTGCTTAACCTTAGGCAAACAAATTCATGCTTTAAAATTGAATTTAAAGAGCAACTAATCTTTTTTAAAGTCTCTAATATCTTTTAGAAAGTATTTTGTTGCCCTACTTAAAAAAGAAAACTTTATACTAAATCAAAGTCACAAGAACTTTATAAAGCTACTTTAATGCACTTAGTAGTAGTATAAGCTGTTTCTTTCATAATAGAATTCTATTTCTGGTTTGGGGAGCAGGTATCGTATTCAGCCAGCTGGATTATTTTGTTGTAGAACTCTTTATTTTGTTGTAGATATTGCTCAGTAATAGATGTAACCATATATATGATTATCATATCATATAAATGATGTATATAATATATGTTATATATTATATATATTGAGTATATCAAATCTTTCAAAGTAACACATTTTTTAAAATGTCATTAGGATTTTATGGGAAATGAAAATCTACTGTAATTGTAAGAGTAACCACTAAAAATCAAACAAAATTAGAAGTCTCACTGTCCCATTATCTTAAACACACTCTGCTTATCAGTCATAGTCATCGTGGCTTTACTTCTAGGATATCACTGTTGTCCTCATTAAACTAAACTTGGCATAGCCGAGCACTGCATTGATTTGCACTGTGCTAAAGCCCTCAAAGTTATCAGAGTTCCTGATAAACAGCAACTATTTGATAATGCTGACCAAGTAAACATGCCAGACGTTTTGGTCTTCATAAAATATTCTCTATTGAGTTGTTACCTCCAAAGACTTTCATTTTCCTTCCTTCCTTCTGAGCACCTGCCTGGGTTCACTTCATCTCCACATCTGTCCCACTTTCTCTATGTTAATCCAATAATACCTTGACTGAATAGGCCTAAAGTTTTGGAGGACAGCTCTCAGAGGAGTAGCCGAATTTGAAGCATAATGCCCTACCATGATGTTATAGCTAATGCAATCCTCCGCACCTTGTCTGAATACAAACTGGCCACTAAAACTACTTAAATCTTGGCTCTGAAGTAGAATGAACACTGCCCATGTACCTTCTAAATCAGAGCGATCCAAAAATGTTTCTTCATTAAAGCCTCATCAGTCATCATTTATGACAGCTTTAAAACCATTACACTTTCATAATGCTTAATCAAAACAAAAAAAAGTACAAATAATGAATTTTGACTCTTCATTCTTCTCTCCCAGGATCATGTCTATGTAAGCTCTTCATGTTGAAAAGCTGTTAAATATATAAATGTGAGTCAGAGAAGTCTGAGTCCCTCCAGGTCCCTTGTTTACATCATTCTTTTGTACTCAAGGAGCATACAGTGTAATCAGTAGGAACAGACCTTGGAACCACGTTGTCTGTTTGAACCCCCTTGACCACTTGCTAGCAGTGTTTACTCTTTGTGTTGCATTAAATCATGATATAGAAATCATTTAAATGGTCATGTGCATCATGAAATACACACTTAGTAAGTTTTGGATATTATTAATATCTTGTGTTTTCCTTTTAATTAAAAAGGTATTTAAAATGGATCCCTATAAAGACTTCTAACTGCTTGTTATTTTTCTGTGTAATTAGTTTATTCTTTGACTTATACATGTATGTATAATCTGTATTGTACTCATACTGTATAAACTGCAGGATATATTATGTATATGTAAACATGTTTATGTGAAAATTAAAAAATGTGAAAAATATGTTTAAGGCAGAGTACAGAAAAAATATTACAATAAAGTGAAAAACCTTACTGTTAGATCCACTCTCTTGGTGATGTGAAATGAAAATATATCTTTTCAAAAGATCTCTACCTCTAAGTGTATAATCAGAGCTGAGGCTGTTTTACTTTGCAGTTTTTGTTGGTAGTATGTCTACAATTTTTCTTTACACATCAATGAAATTGTCCTATTGGGAAGCAAGATTTGTCTTCAAAACGTGATACACTGTTCATATGGTTTGGAGGTTTCTTGCTTTCTGGTTTGAAGCTGCAGTGTCGGTTTTATGAGGTAGTCAATAAGCAACTTGCCAAGAAATGTTGCTTATTTTCTTAAGCATACGTCATCTTCCCAAGGTAGTTGGCAGGCACATACCCTTTCTGACCTTGAGCTTCAGCTAACCACCACTCTTTGTTTCCACTTAGATCACAGAATCTAAGTATATGGACTCGCTGGTACTCTTGAAGGCTGAGTTCGTGGTCACTCCGTGCTTGGAAAGCATGGACTGCATAGAAAATCTAGACCAAAAACAAAGACATGGTTGGTGGCAGAACCTAAGACTGTGGAGAAACTTAACACGTTTTCACCTTTAAGAAGCACTGCTAAGGTGTTCTTGCTTTTGACAGTCACACAGGCCAGCTCTTCCTGGTGGATTGGATAAGATATGGCTGAGATAGGAAAGGAAATGAGCATTTGTTTTTTATCAGACGAAGTGTAGATTCTCCACACTTGAAGGCAATTTGGCAGTTTCTGTAAAAATACTTTTGATGGTTAACCCTTTGAATCAATCTCTTCAGAATCTCTTCCACTTGGAGCTGGAGAGATAGCTCAGTGGTTAAGAGCACTGACTGCTCTTCCAGAGGTCCTGAGTGCAAATCCCAGCAACTACATGGTGACTCACAACCATCAATAATGGGATTGGATGCCCTCTTCTGGTGTGTCTGAAGACAGCAACAGTGTACTCATATACATAAAATAAATAAATAATTCTTAGAAAAAAAGAATCTCTTCCATGGAAACAGAAAAACTGACAGACAGATGATGTCTGTACAACAATATTTCCGTATTTATAGCAAAAAGTGGGAGAGACGTGGGAATGTACAGAAGGGTTAGAAAGAGTGAATTGAAGACAATCTTACTAAGTAAACTTGTAGTCATTTAAGTGGAACTTTATGAGAATAACAATATAGAAAATATTCATTTAAATATTTTTTGAAATATAAAATTATAGGCTGGGAGATGGCTTTGTGGTCGAGGTTATGTTTAATCTCTGCAAAGGACCCAGTTGAGGTCTCAGTACCCACTCACGAGTTTCACAACTTGCTGCCAGAACTCAAAATCCAGGGTATCCAGTGCCCTCTTCTGACCCCGTGGATAGCAAGGTCCTAACAAGCACACAGATACACATGTATAAATTTAGATAAATAATAGACACCTAGAATTACTAAATAATCTCTTGGATTGGTAGGACTATAAGTCATCTTCACTGTTCCTTCTAAGTTCTTTAATTTTCTAAATCTTTATAATCACACTGAATAAAATCTACAACTTTACAAAATTAACTGACCTTGAAGAAACTAATAAAATATATTTCAATTAAAATTTTCTGTGACCTCAGAAAAATACTTGATGGTTATTAGATAAGTTGGAAGACCTCAAATTGCTGTTTAATTCACCTTCCAGTAAAATCATAAGACTTCTAATTAAAAAAAAAGTTTCCTTATGAAAGAAAATTAAGCATCTAACCAAAAACATTTATATAATCATTTAATCAAACTTTGCAAAATACATTATCGGAAACCTTACAACTCAGCTGAAGAAATAACAAATACTGGTAAGACAAAGCAACAAGCCCACAGAACTACCAAGAACACCAAACTACACATAAACACATGAAGATAGATTCTTGGAAATGATTACTTTGTTTGAAAGTAAAGAAGAGAGCAGAATGGGGGAGCTATAAATTACTAATTAAATTTCAGCTGTAATAAATACTTTTTTTTTTGCAAAGCCTGTGATAATTCATGTCAAATGGGCTATAACCTTAATAACTCTTTCAGCTGAGAGTTAGAAACACTCCTAACCACTGTGCTACCCAGTGCTGCTAGGACCCACGTCCCAGCAGCTAACTCCCAGTCCTGGGCTTGATCCCTTCCTTTTAGGGTTTTAGAAAGCACACTCTTGTTCTAAGAAGGGGATGCACAGTGTATGCCTGGAGAAAGGGTCTGGAGCCTCTCAAACATGACAATGCTGAATAGAGCCACATGATTAGTGCATGCTTAATTTGGTTTGCAAAATAATACAGGAGTGTGTGTGCTAAATTAGAGTCCCCAAAGAATCTATAGGAGCTGGAATCAGCAGCTGTAGCCATCTTTGTAATTTGGACCAATAATAAATATGCTGTGTCAGTGTGGGCATGGATTTTTCAGAAGGATGGCTTAGCTACTGTCCCATTCCTCAACACCCGTGCAGTCTTTCACTTTGGCACAAATTTCCTCAAAGGAAAAATAAACTTCGATTAGATATGTCTATTATTATTATTCTTATATGTGTTTTATTGATGTTTTTTGAGACAGAGTCTTACTATGCAACCTTTGGCTGACCTGAAGTCACTATGTAGACCAGAATCACCTTGAACTCATAGAGATCTACTTGCCTCTGAGTCTAAAGTGTTGGAATTAAAAGTGTGACACCATGCCTGGATTAAAATATATATTTGAAACAAATATACATTCTCATGAGACCATACATTTAAAATTGAAACTTATATAACACTTTTAGATTTTCATTTTTTCTTTTTCTTTTTTTTGAATGATATTTTTTATTAGGTATTTTCTTCATTTACATTTCCAATGCTATCCCAAAAGTCCCCCATACCCTCCCCCCACCACTCCCCTACCCACCCACTCCCACTTCTTGGCCCTGGCGTTCCCCTGTACTGAGGCATATAAAGTTTGCAAGACCAATTGGCCTCTCTTTCCACTGATGGCTGACTAGGCCATCTTCTGATACATATGCAGCTAGAGACATGAGCTTTGGGGGTTACTGGTTAGTTCATATTGTTGTTCTACCTATAGGGTTGCAGTTCCCTCTAGCTCCTTGGGTACTTTCTCTAGCTCCTCCATTGGAGGCCCTGTGATCCATCTAATAGCTGACTGTGAGCATCCACTTCTGTGTTTGCCAGGCCCTGGCATAGCCTCACAAGAGACAGCTATATCAGGGTCCTTCCAGCAAAATCTTGCTAGTATATGCAACGGTGTCAGCGTTTGGAAGCTGATTATGGGATGGAATCCTGGGTATGGCAGTCTCTAGATGGTCCATCCTTTCGTCTCAGCTCCAAACTTTGTCTCTGTAACTCCTTCCATGGGTGTTTTGTTCCCAAATCTAAGAAGGGGCAAAGTATCCACACTTTGGTCTTCGTTCTTCTTGAGTTTCATGTGTTTTGTAAATTGTATCTTATATCTTGGGTATTCTAAGTTTCTGGGCTAATATTCACTTATCAGTGAGTACATATCATGTGAGTTCTTGTACTTTCCAGTTCTCACATAGCATGCTAACTAAAGGCATACCTTATATACTCAAAATGGCATGAAGTCTGCTTTGAGAGAAGAGTAGTGTCTCTGGTCTTCTAGTTCTTTTTATTTCCTTTGTTGTTAGAAGAAAAATGAGAAGTTTTCAAGTTGTCGTGAATTGAAGAGCTGAGAAACTTCTCATTTTCAAACCTCAGTCTACACTTTTCTAACTTTAAAGGTGCATATGCTTTTTATCAGAAACATTAAAATATTATTAATATGAATCATAATCATGCATTCCTTTTTTCTCTTGCTATCTTTATAATGTTTCACTGTTTGCTCCTTTGCCCACTGTAAATCTGCATTTCATTTCATGTATGATAACCTGGCCATACAGCTCTCCACGCATTTGATTTAACATCACCTATATCATGGCTTAACCACAGATTATTACCCATAAGCATCACACTGTCCCCTGTGGCACCATTACCACCTCTGCAGTCTCTTACTCTGTATATTCCTGCATTTAATTTTTATTTCATAACTTCATTGCATTGTACAATCTCATTTTATTGATTTTATCCCAATTCTCCAGATATGGACAATAAAACTCATAATGTATTTTAATTTTCCTTTCCAAAACTAAATAGCTTTTAAACCAGCATTTACTATATTAGTTCTAAAGCCAACGTGATTACATTGCATGAAAAAATACCCACTCTGTTCTCTCACCCTATAGAAGCAAGCTTTTATTTTCTTCATTCAATGATTATTTATTTTCAACAATAAATAAATTTTTACGAAGTAATCTGGGGGTTTAATAGAAATATTTTAAGAGGTTTAAACATGAGGGTTAAGAAAAGAGCATTTCTCAGACTCTAAAACACACCTGAGAACCTAGGTATGGATTCCCTGATAGAGTTTTCCATTGTTGATTTTATATATATATATATATATATATATATATATATATATATATATATGAATGAATGATTTGGATGAATTTGAAGCTATTATCATATAAGGACAGGGTGCCTCCAGAAGCACTTTTGATATGGTCATAACTGATAAGAACAAAGGAAGACCATAGGCATGCTGGGAGGAAGGGTATCTTCGGTGTAAACAAGTAGTTTTAAGGGAAAAGTTTCAGAAGTAAGCAAAGAAAGTTAAGTAAGTGCTGTAAGTGTCTTTTATTCTTTTTTCTTCTCCATCTGTCCTCCCTCACTTTGTCTTTGTTCTGAGATAGTAATAAAAATGAAATTGTATATTGCCCTTCAGAGCATTGTAAAACATCTTTCCATATCAAATAGTCTCTTAATCTTCATTTTAATAAATTACTTAAATACCTTAGGATTAGTTCATTATATTGTTGGTGAACTTGCAAACACACAGCATACTCAACATGTGGTATCATTATCATAAGTGATTATAAAATATAAAGGCAAAGACCAGATCATAAACTTGAAAACCAACAACAAACTTGTCTAACAATGTGCTTTCAATTGCATGTTATAGAAAAGGCCACATACAAAGAAGCACATTTCCAAAATAATTGAGGAAACTCTCTGGGGTAGTGTGGATGAAAATGCCCTCCCCAGCCCATAGGTTTGAATAATAGGTCTCCAGTTAGTGGAATTGTTTGGGAAGGACTAGGAGGTGTGTTCTTGTTAGAGGAGGTTTTTCACAAAAGCCCATGCCATTCCCACTTAGGGTGGTGTAATGGCTAATTTGTGTCAACTTGACACTGGCTGGAGTTATCACAGAGAAAGGAGCTTCAGTTGAGGAAATGCCTCCATGAGATCCAGCTGTAAGGCATTTTTCTTAATTAGTGATCAAGGGAGAAAGGCCCCTTATGGGTGGGACCATCCCTGGGCTGGTAGTCTTGGGTTCTATAAGAGAGCAGGCTGAGCAAGCTAGGGGAAGCAAGCCAGTAAAGAACATCCCTCCATGGCCTTTGCATCAGCTCCTGCTTCCTGACCTGCTTGAGTTCCAGTCATGACATCCTTTGGTGATTAACAGCAATGTGGAAAGTATAAACTGAATAAACCCTTTTCTCCTCAACTTGTTTCTTGGTCATGATGTTTGTGCAGGAATAGAAACCCTGACTAAGACAGGTGGTCACGGGCTCTAACATTTTAAAAGTGTAAGCTGCAAATAAACTCTTTCCTCCATAAGTTGCCTAGGTCATGGTATATTATCACAGCAACAGAAAAGTAATGAGACACCCTCCAAAGCCATTCTCAGCTCGCCTTGGTCCTTCAGGTCATTAACCAATCTCCAGTGGTCTATACCTCAGTGATTCCCAAAGTCTCAGGGATTCCCCTGAATATCAGGTAGAAGCCAAGTCTGCCCATCCACCTGCCCTTGTCAGGGTTCACTTGAATCCTCAGCAAGACTACAGGACGGCCCACAACTCCCCTTAGGATGCACTTCTGCAAGTCTGGAGGAGGGGAAGACAGTATCACCACTACAGGAAAGAGCAGAGCAAGAAACAGTGGCACCAAGCAATGCCCAGCCACTCAGTGCAGACTACAGCTGATTTCGTTTAAAAGTTTAAATAGCAATGCAAAAACTTCTATTGGGGCACATCAGATATGAGATTTGACAAAGATATAATTTTCAACCATTTTCAGTCACTTATCTGGGCCTCTACGCTATATCATTCTCTTAAACTGTGACCCATAAATAAAAGTATTCACAGACGACCTGAGAGTTGGTGGAGTAGAAACACCAGCCTGTGGCAAACAGGAAACTCCACTCCTTTCTCCTTAGTTCCAAGGATGAAGAGCAGCTGCATTAGAAGACTGACAACCACCAGCCCATACACCTTTGTTGTCAGTGGTAAAGCATGAAAGAACTTGCTCCCTCCTGCCTCTGACTTTCTCTTCCTCCACCTGCTGGAGTCCCCACAGGCGTCATTTCTCTTTGCTATAATGAATTGGGGCATACTCTAAGCTTGCAAAGGGGAAGACTCTCAATGTGAACAAAGTCATTTTAATCTAAGGGAAGTTATCAGAGATCCCATGTGACCACTGATCCAAAATGTGCTTCTCAATCCAATTTATTACTAATAATGCTAGTATTTATGCAAGGCCAGTTGTCTATGATAACTATGTTATCTGGTTTACAAACTCAGAGGAAACAGAGAACAAATCGGATTTTTAAAAGGTATTTTCTATTTTGAGAAGGAGAAAATTTCCTCCCTTCTTCTCCCCTCTTCTTAAAGAAAACATGTAGCATTTAATTCAGTTGAAAAATGATTTGGTATTTCCTCTAAAAGTAAAACGTATATTTACCATGGCAGGGTGCAAATCCATTCCTGGATGTCTGTTTAAGAGAAGTGAAGTCCATATCGACACACACACTAATGTCTATAGAGACATTATTCACAATAGCATCAAATGGACATTGCCCAAATGTATTAACTGGCAAATGGTTAAAAAGCTGTATCTACATCATAGAATACTGTTAGGTAGTAAAAAAAAAAAAAGATGCAAAATACATATATTTACAGCAGGGATGAATATTAAACACATGCTGAGAGAAAAAGCCAGCTACAAAACACCATATACACTTCTATCCCTGTGAAATATACAGAAAAGGTGTAGTAAAGAAATGGAAAATAGATTAGCGATTTCCAGAAGCTGGATGTTGGAAAAAGCAGGATTGCAAATGAATAAAAAGGATCTTTGGGCACGAAAGAAATGTTCTGAAATTGGTTTGCACAATTTATACTAAATATCCTGTAGCTATGCTAAAAGTTGCTGGATGTTACATTTAAAATAAGTGAATTCCCTACTACCTAAATAAGACTTAAATAATGCTATTTATAAAGGGCAGCATGGCAAACTCTGTAAAGATTCCCTTTATAACCTGTGACCCCTCAATATATTTATTAATTTTTCTTACAAATGTATTTATAAAAGTATAGAAAAGGAGATGAAGAATACTCCTGGTTTTACACTTTTAAACACAAAATATTTTCAGTATCTTTGCCTGGGTTAGTAATTATGTATATGACTTATTCTATAAAATGGGTGTGATGTTGGGAGCCGCGCCCACATTCGCCGTTACAAGATGGCGCTGACAGCTGTGTTCTAAGTGGTAAACAAATAATCTGCGCATATGCCGAGGGTGGTTCTCTACTCCATGTGCTCTGCCTTCCCCGTGACGTCAACTCGGCCGATGGGCTGCAGCCAATCAGGGAGTGACACGTCCGAGGCGAAGGAGAATGCTCCTTAAGAGGGACGGGGTTTCGTTTTCTCTCTCTCTTGCTTCTTGCTCTCTTGCTTCCTGCACCCTGGCTCCTGAAGATGTAAGAATAAAGCTTTGCCGCAGAAGATTCTGGTCTGTGGTGTTCTTCCTGGCCGGTCGTGAGAACGCGTCTAATAACAATTGGTGCCGAATTCCGGGACGAGAAAAAAACTCGGGACTGGCGCAAGGAAGATCCCTCATTCCAGAACCAGAACTGCGGGTCGCGGTAATAAAGGTTCCCGTAAAGCAGACTGTTAAGAAGGATTCAACTGTATGAATTCAGAACTTTTCAGCTGGGGAACGAGAGTACCAGTGAGTACAGCTTTACGAGGTAAGTCTGATCTTGAACTTTCTAACGAAATTCAAGACAGTCTATCAGAAGTAAAGTGGAATATGTTTGGCCTTGAATTTTTTCTGGTGTTAGGAGCCCTTTTGTTCCTTTTCACATGTTATCAAGTGATTAAGATAGGGCTGAAAATTCTAGAGGAAATTCAGGACAAGCTATCAGAAGTAAAGTGGGGAGAGAGAGTAGGAGCAAAGAGAAAATATGGTACACAAAATAAGTATACAGGCCTTTCCAAGGGTCTTGAACCCGAGGAAAAGTTAAGGTTAGGTAGGAATACCTGGAGAGAGATTAGAAGAAAAAGAGGAAAAAGGGAAAAGAAAAAAGATCGATTAGCGGAGGTCTCTAGGAGATACTCGTCACTAGATGAGCTCAGGAAGCCAGCTCTTAGTAGTTCTGAAGCAGATGAAGAATTCTCCTCTGAGGAAACAGACTGGGAGGAAGAAGCAGCCCATTACCAGCCAGCTAATTGGTCAAGAAAAAAGCCAAAAGCGGCTGGCGAAGGCCAGTTTGCTGATTGGCCTCAGGGCAGTCGGCTTCAAGGTCCGCCCTATGCGGAGTCCCCGCCCTGCGTAGTGCGTCAGCCCTGCGCAGAGAGGCAGTGCGCAGACTCATTCATTCCCAGAGAGGAACAAAGGAAAATACAACAGGCATTTCCGGTCTTTGAAGGAGCCGAGGGTGGGCGTGTCCACGCTCCGGTAGAATACTTACAAATTAAAGAAATTGCCGAGTCGGTTCGTAAATACGGAACCAATGCTAATTTTACCTTGGTGCAGTTAGACAGGCTCGCTGGCATGGCACTAACTCCTGCTGACTGGCAAACGGTTGTAAAAGCCGCTCTCCCTAGTATGGGCAAATATATGGAATGGAGAGCGCTTTGGCACGAAGCTGCACAAGCGCAGGCCCGAGCAAACGCAGCTGCTTTGACTCCAGAGCAGAGAGATTGGACTTTTGACTTGTTAACGGGTCAGGGAGCTTATTCTGCTGATCAGACAAACTACCATTGGGGAGCTTATGCCCAGATTTCTTCCACGGCTATTAGGGCCTGGAAGGCGCTCTCTCGAGCAGGTGAAACCACTGGTCAGTTAACAAAGATAATCCAGGGACCTCAGGAATCCTTCTCAGATTTTGTGGCCAGAATGACAGAGGCAGCAGAGCGTATTTTTGGAGAGTCAGAGCAAGCTGCGCCTCTGATAGAACAGCTAATCTATGAGCAAGCCACAAAGGAGTGCCGAGCGGCCATAGCCCCAAGAAAGAACAAAGGCTTACAAGACTGGCTCAGGGTCTGTCGAGAGCTTGGGGGACCTCTCACCAATGCAGGCTTAGCGGCCGCCATCCTCCAATCTCAGAACCGCTCCATGAGCAGAAATGATCAGAGGACATGTTTTAATTGCGGAAAGCCTGGGCATTTTAAGAAAGATTGCAGAGCTCCAGAGGAACAGGGAGGGACTCTCACTCTTTGCTCTAAGTGTGGCAAGGGTTATCATAGAGCTGACCAGTGTCGCTCTGTGAGGGATATAAAGGGCAGAGTCCTTCCCCCACCTGATAGTCAATCAACTGATGTGCCAAAAAACGGGTCATCGGGCCCTCGGTCCCAGGGCCCTCAAAGATATGGGAACCGGTTTGTCAGGACCCAGGAAGCAGTCAGAGAGGCGACCCAGGAAGACCCACAAGGGTGGACCTGCGTGCCGCCTCCGACTTCCTATTAATGCCTCAAATGAGTATTCAGCCGGTGCCAGTGGAGCCTATACCATCCTTGCCCCCGGGAACCATGGGCCTTATTCTCGGCCGGGGTTCACTCACCTTGCAGGGCTTAGTAGTCCACCCTGGAGTTATGGATTGTCAACATTCCCCTGAAATACAGGTCCTGTGCTCAAGCCCAAAAGGCGTTTTTTCTATTAGTAAAGGAGATAGGATAGCTCAGCTGCTGCTCCTCCCTGATAATACCAGGGAGAAATTTGCAGGACCTGAGATAAAGAAAATGGGCTCCTCAGGAAATGATTCTGCCTATTTGGTTGTATCTTTAAATGATAGACCTAAGCTCCGCCTTAAGATCAACGGAAAAGAGTTTGAAGGCATCCTTGATACCGGAGCAGATAAAAGTATAATTTCTACACATTGGTGGCCCAAAGCATGGCCCACCACAGAGTCATCTCATTCATTACAGGGCCTAGGATATCAATCATGTCCCACTATAAGCTCCGTTGCCTTGACGTGGGAATCCTCTGAAGGACAGCAAGGGAAATTCATACCTTATGTGCTCCCACTCCCGGTTAACCTCTGGGGAAGGGATATTATGCAGCATTTGGGCCTTATTTTGTCCAATGAAAACGCCCCATCGGGAGGGTATTCAGCTAAAGCAAAAAATATCATGGCAAAGATGGGTTATAAAGAAGGAAAAGGGTTAGGACATCAAGAACAGGGAAGGATAGAGCCCATCTCACCTAATGGAAACCAAGACAGACAGGGTCTGGGTTTTCCTTAGCGGCCATTGGGGCAGCACGACCCATACCATGGAAAACAGGGGACCCAGTGTGGGTTCCTCAATGGCACCTATCCTCTGAAAAACTAGAAGCTGTGATTCAACTGGTAGAGGAACAATTAAAACTAGGCCATATTGAACCCTCTACCTCACCTTGGAATACTCCAATTTTTGTAATTAAGAAAAAGTCAGGAAAGTGGAGACTGCTCCATGACCTCAGAGCCATTAATGAGCAAATGAACTTATTTGGCCCAGTACAGAGGGGTCTCCCTGTACTTTCCGCCTTACCACGTGGCTGGAATTTAATTATTATAGATATTAAAGATTGTTTCTTTTCTATACCTTTGTGTCCAAGAGATAGGCCCAGATTTGCCTTTACCATCCCCTCTATTAATCACATGGAACCTGATAAGAGGTATCAATGGAAGGTCTTACCACAGGGAATGTCCAATAGTCCTACTATGTGTCAACTTTATGTGCAAGAAGCTCTTTTGCCAGTGAGGGAACAATTCCCCTCTTTAATTTTGCTCCTTTACATGGATGACATCCTCCTGTGCCATAAAGACCTTACCATGCTACAAAAGGCATATCCTTTTCTACTTAAAACTTTAAGTCAGTGGGGTTTACAGATAGCCACAGAAAAGGTCCAAATTTCTGATACAGGACAATTCTTGGGCTCTGTGGTGTCCCCAGATAAGATTGTGCCCCAAAAGGTAGAGATAAGAAGAGATCACCTCCATACCTTAAATGATTTTCAAAAGCTGTTGGGAGATATTAATTGGCTCAGACCTTTTTTAAAGATTCCTTCCGCTGAGTTAAGGCCTTTGTTTAGTATTTTAGAAGGAGATCCTCATATCTCCTCCCCTAGGACTCTTACTCTAGCTGCTAACCAGGCCTTACAAAAGGTGGAAAAAGCCTTACAGAATGCACAATTACAACGTATTGAGGATTCGCAACCTTTCAGTTTGTGTGTCTTTAAGACAGCACAATTGCCAACTGCAGTTTTGTGGCAGAATGGGCCATTGTTGTGGATCCATCCAAACGTATCCCCAGCTAAAATAATAGATTGGTATCCTGATGCAATTGCACAGCTTGCCCTTAAAGGTCTAAAAGCAGCAATCACCCACTTTGGGCAAAGTCCATATCTTTTAATTGTACCTTATACCGCTGCACAGGTTCAAACCTTGGCAGCCACATCTAATGATTGGGCAGTTTTAGTTACCTCCTTTTCAGGAAAAATAGATAACCATTATCCAAAGCATCCAATCTTACAGTTTGCCCAAAATCAATCTGTTGTGTTTCCACAAATAACAGTAAGAAACCCACTTAAAAATGGGATTGTGGTATATACTGATGGATCAAAAACTGGCATAGGTGCCTATGTGGCTAATGGTAAAGTGGTATCCAAACAGTATAATGAAAATTCACCTCAAGTGGTAGAATGTTTAGTGGTCTTAGAAGTTTTAAAAACCTTTTTAAAACCCCTTAATATTGTGTCAGATTCCTGTTATGTGGTTAATGCAGTAAATCTTTTAGAAGTGGCTGGAGTGATTAAGCCTTCCAGTAGAGTTGCCAATATTTTTCAGCAGATACAATTAGTTTTGTTATCTAGAAGATCTCCTGTTTATATTACTCATGTTAGAGCCCACTCAGGCCTACCTGGCCCCATGGCTCTGGGAAATGATTTGGCAGATAAGGCCACTAAAGTGGTGGCTGCTGCCCTATCATCCCCGGTAGAGGCTGCAAGAAATTTTCATAACAATTTTCATGTGACGGCTGAAACATTACGCAGTCGTTTCTCCTTGACAAGAAAAGAAGCCCGTGACATTGTTACTCAATGTCAAAGCTGCTGTGAGTTCTTGCCAGTTCCTCATGTGGGAATTAACCCACGCGGTATTCGACCTCTACAGGTCTGGCAAATGGATGTTACACATGTTTCTTCCTTTGGAAAACTTCAATATCTCCATGTGTCCATTGACACATGTTCTGGCATCATGTTTGCCTCTCCGTTAACCGGAGAAAAAGCCTCACATGTGATTCAACATTGTCTTGAGGCATGGAGTGCTTGGGGGAAACCCAGACTCCTTAAGACTGATAATGGACCAGCTTATACGTCTCAAAAATTCCAACAGTTCTGCCGTCAGATGGACGTAACCCACCTGACTGGACTTCCATACAACCCTCAAGGACAGGGTATTGTTGAGCGTGCGCATCGCACCCTCAAAGCCTATCTTATAAAACAGAAGAGGGGAACTTTTGAGGAGACTGTACCCCGAGCACCAAGAGTGTCTGTGTCTTTGGCACTCTTTACACTCAATTTTTTAAATATTGATGCTCATGGCCATACTGCGGCTGAACGTCATTGTTCAGAGCCAGATAGGCCCAATGAGATGGTTAAATGGAAAAATGTCCTTGATAATAAATGGTATGGCCCGGATCCTATTTTGATAAGATCCAGGGGAGCTATCTGTGTTTTCCCACAGAATGAAGACAACCCATTTTGGGTACCAGAAAGACTCACCCGAAAAATCCAGACTGACCAAGGAAATACTAATGTCCCTCGTCTTGGTGATGTCCAGGGTGTCAATAATAAAGAGAGAGCAGCGTTGGGGGATAATGTCGACATTTCCACTCCCAATGATGGTGATGTATAATGCTCAAGTATTCTCCTGCTTTTTTACCACTAACTAGGAACTGGGTTTGGCCTTAATTCAGACAGCCTTGGCTCTGTCTGGACAGGTCCAGATGACTGACACCATTAACACTTTGTCAGCCTCAGTGACTACAGTCATAGATGAACAGGCCTCAGCTAATGTCAAGATACAGAGAGGTCTCATGCTGGTTAATCAACTCATAGATCTTGTCCAGATACAACTAGATGTATTATGACAAATAACTCAGCAGGGATGTGAACAAAAGTTTCCGGGATTGTGTGTTATTTCCATTCAGTATGTTAAATTTACTAGGACAGCTAATTTGTCAAAAAGTCTTTTTCAGTATATGTTACAGAATTGGATGGCTGAATTTGAACAGATCCTTCGGGAATTGAGACTTCAGGTCAACTCCACGCGCTTGGACCTGTCGCTGACCAAAGGATTACCCAATTGGATCTCCTCAGCATTTTCTTTCTTTAAAAAATGGGTGGGATTAATATTATTTGGAGATACACTTTGCTGTGGATTAGTGTTGCTTCTTTGATTGGTCTGTAAGCTTAAGGCCTAAACTAGGAGAGACAAGGTGGTTATTGCCCAGGCGCTTGCAGGACTAGAACATGGAGCTCCCCCTGATATATGATATATCTATGCTTAGGCAATAGGTCGCTGGCCACTCAGCTCTTATATCCCATGAGGCTAGACTCATTGCACGGGATAGAGTGAGTGTGCTTCAGCAGCCCGAGAGAGTTGCACGGCTAAGCACTGCAATGGAAAGGCTCTGCGGCATATATGAGCCTATTCTAGGGAGACATGTCATCTTTCATGAAGGTTCAGTGTCCTAGTTCCCTTCCCCCAGGCAAAACGACACGGGAACAGGTCAGGGTTGCTCTGGGTAAAAGCCTGTGAGCCTAAGAGCTAATCCTGTACATGGCTCCTTTACCTACACACTGGGGATTTGACCTCTATCTCCACTCTCATTAATATGGGTGGCCTATTTGCTCTTATTAAAAGGATAGGGGGAGATGTTGGGAGCCGCGCCCACATTCGCCGTTACAAGATGGCGCTGACAGCTGTGTTCTAAGTGGTAAACAAATAATCTGCGCATATGCCGAGGGTGGTTCTCTACTCCATGTGCTCTGCCTTCCCCGTGACGTCAACTCGGCCGATGGGCTGCAGCCAATCAGGGAGTGACACGTCCGAGGCGAAGGAGAATGCTCCTTAAGAGGGACGGGGTTTCGTTTTCTCTCTCTCTTGCTTCTTGCTCTCTTGCTTCCTGCACCCTGGCTCCTGAAGATGTAAGAATAAAGCTTTGCCGCAGAAGATTCTGGTCTGTGGTGTTCTTCCTGGCCGGTCGTGAGAACGCGTCTAATAACAGTGTGACAGTATATGTTCATAGTTATATCACTTAGGAGGCTGTATCATGAGATTTTGCCTCGGCAAAACTATAAAAATTTAAAGATATATTTCAGAGAATTATTTTAAGGAATAAATTAGCTATATAAATAGAGTGGTGTTTAAGTGTTAAAAAGGTAATGTCTATAATATGTTTTTTGTGTATATATATTTATATGTGCATAAAATATATCTGAAAGACATGATGTCTTTGAGGAATAACACTAAAGGGGAAAATAATAAAGAACTTAAATTTAGTTTATGCATATCATTCCATTTCTACCTTCTGAAAATAAAAAAATGTATTACCCCAACGGAAAAGAAATTTAGGCTAATGAAAATTACTGTGTTAAAAAGGTGGAAAATTAGGTGGTCACTACTTGGAGATTAATAGTTGAAAACGCTGAAACTTTATGAGGTAGCAAAAATGAGCCTTACATTATAATTAGCTTACTGATTTATGAAGGGGCTACATCAGTGATCTTTGCATTGGCGCAACTAGCAAAAGGCAAGTGGGAATGCTTTCGTGGTTAGCAGATGGCATTAATAAGTGTCCAAGTCTTCCCCAGTTTAATGAAGACATTGCTTCTAAAGCAGTGGTCCTCAACCTCCCTAATGATGCAACCCTTTAATACAGTTCCTCGTGTGGTGACCCACCCAATTATGTAACTATTTTTGTTGCTACTTCATGACTTACTTTGCTTCTGTTATGAACCGGAGTGTAAAATATTTGAGTTTTCCAATGGTCTTAGGCAACCCCTGTAAAAGGACCATTTGACTCCCACAAAGGGTTGTGACCCACAGCTTGAGAAACACTGTTCTAGCTGATTCAGCAATAACTTCCTACCTGAAATTGATGATCACAACTCAGCTGCCTTTTTCCAGTGGCAGAGCATTAAAAAAGAAATTTCTGATTACCCTGAATTTTTACCAGTAGTGACCGCTATGATTGGTTGCCTATTCTATGTCAAGAGTTTAGCGCGTACATCATTTCTAGTCAAAAAAACTCTACAGTATAAGGGTTTTCTTTTCTCTTTTCCCTTCCCTCCCCTCCCCTCCCCTCCCTCCCTTCCCCTCCCCTCCCCTCTCCTTTCTTTTTCTGTTTTGGAGGAATAGGGTTTAGAGAATTAAATTCTTTGCTCAACAGTCCTCAGATGGTATGTGCTAATTGACCTAGATCTTCTCAATGTCAAAGCTGTCAGTTTCCCTATCCATTTTTTATCTCGATGTGACAAGTTAGAGATCCGTTCATTTGAGTGGCCAAGCATCTTTTTACATCAAGGCTTAAAGTCTTACCTGCTCATCTACCTCTTGAAAATTATCAGCATCAGCACCATTTGTTTCAAACTTCCCACAAGAGCCACTAAGAGATGAGCTGCTGTCGCTTATGCTGACTCTGTCACCAGCTGGCCGGCAAGACACAAAGAGACTGATGTTCTCGAAATCGTCGTCACAGAATCTGTTGTCTGCATCCACCTTCTGCCCTTTTCCTGGGTTGTGGGGCTTTAGGAAGGAGGAGTACACGTAGCCTTTTACACCTGGTAGAAAGAAAGAGAGCACCAGGGTTATGTGAGGGTACCATGCCCAAACACGCAGAGACTCCTGGGAAGTAAGAGTGGTTAGTCTGTGGGAAAAGAAACTTACATCCGGTGTCCACAAACCACCTGCTTGTACTCCCCAGGGGATCCTTCTGTTCCAGGACAGCTACCAACTCCCCTTCTAGAAGATTGATGTCATGTTCTTGGGTGGCATTACACTTGCGCTTAGCGCGGTAGAGTTCCTCTGCTCCATATGTGGACAGAAGTTTGGAGCGGTGAGCGTCAGTTTGATGTGGCACTTCTGGCTGAGAAAAGTAAAAGTCCTGATTCAGATGGACGTACAGTGACACCCTCATTGAGTCTATAAAGATTTTCCTTTAGAGAATTATTTCATTATAGAAGTTATATATACCAATCTGGATACATGACAAGGTGGATGCTTGGGTTGGGCTGCTAGTATATTCAGCTGAGATTTTCAGTTTAAAAATCTCGAGTAAGCACATGAGGGCAGTGTTGTAGAAAAGAAGGAAAATGCAATCAGGCATAAGAATTCGGAGGCTCAGGGGCTGGCGAGGAGGCGGCACAGAGGATAAAGGCAGCTGTCCCAAAGCCTGATGCCTTGAGGTCAATCTCCAGACCCACAGAGCCGAAGGAGAGTACCAGTCCCAGAAGTTATCCTCTGACTTCTAAACGTATTCCTCTGTGCACGTGTGTGTGTGTGTGTGTGTGTGTGTGTGTATACAAGCAGATACACACAATAAATAAATAAATTACATTGAAATTTTAACAACAGGTTTAAAGATGACAGTTATTCCAACAACTCCTAACTGTTGAGTGATATTTTATTATTTTGTATTTAATTTCTTACATAGTAAGTACCTTGTAATTTTAATTCAGTAAATTGCCTATGTGCATCTTTTTCTGAGTAAACAAGGCAGGAGTCACAAAGGGGTGCTTTCCAAACTCTGGTATTAAGTGACTTTGAAAAAAAAAGTCACTGTATCTCTGTAGGCTGGAAATGGAGTGGGTTGGAAATGGGGGGCTACACCGTATGATTTGTCTCTTTAAAACCCTAGTCAGCAAATCTGAGTATCCGCTGTGTTTCAAGCATGTTTTGGAATGTTAGGGAACTGTCATGGATAAAACAGGAACAAACATCACTTTCCTACGGAGTTTATAATGTAAAAGGTAGAAACAGTAAAATGAGCAGCGTGTAATTTACATGGTGCAGACAGTACAGGGATCCATGTGCTACAATCTGGACAAGGCAAAGAGATGATGTTTTCACTGCCAGGGACCGTGCTAAACTCACCAGAATCTGTGCAGGCTTCTTCTTTTCAAAGCTAAGTTTCCTCTCAATGAAGGTGGCACTGTTCTCCTTTACAAAAGTCAGGCTGTGAACCTCTTCCAGCACTCGACTCTGAATCTCTGAGATGCCCAAGACTGGCAGTGGCACCTGTGGGACAAACGGTGTGGTGTTTTCAGATAACCAATCACTCTGGGTATTGACTCTGCTGGGGTTGTGGTAATGGTGGTGATAGGGGTAAGACAGAGCCACAAGGAACATCAGGGCAACTCCATAGCTTCTAGAAAAATGGGCAATCTGATATTACAGAAGTCTCACAAAATGGTAGGAGTACTTTTTAAAGTTTCAATACTACATAGGAGAACAAAGCAGGAAAGAAGACAGAGCCGGGAGTAAATTTCTGGGAGCCATGGTGCTAGTAGCCTAGGTGGAACAGCGGGGGACAGTAGGGGTCGAGGGGACAGCAGGGAAGTACAGGGAATGAGGCTACAAGAGGTATGGTTAAGAGTAAGTGAATGTCTGCCTTGTATGTTTAACATGAACTATGTATGGAAGCTAGAAGCTAAAACCAAGCAGTGGTTGCAGGGTGGATAATAGGAGGGGAATGGAGGAATATTAGTGAAATGAAAGTAGAGAGGGGAAAGTTGGTTGAGGCAGGGGGATTTGAGCAGGACAGGCAAAGGCTTAAACATAATAAAGTAGCTACTTAGGACCTGTGTTCTTGCAATCCAAGTATATATATCAGAACATAGAATGTAGGTGATTTGGACAACAGAGAGACCATAGCAGAAGCTAAATGTTTAAGCAGGATAAAGGGCAGGTAGGTGGAGGAGAGAGAGTAAGGAATGGATTAACCAAAACTAAGGGTATATTAGGAAACCTTACAAAACCCCATTACTTTGTAAGCTAACTGAAAATACAATTTTTTAAAAGATGAGTTAGAGTGAAAGCTGCTCCCAGAAGACATGAATCATGAAATGAAAATCTCAGAGTTAGGTATGGACCCATCATCCCTTTGAGTTTTTGGTCAGAGAGACCCCAGAAACACCCAAGGCAATATAGGCTACTACCATTGCTCTTTGTGGCCTTTACTAGGTTCATGGTAAGGCTGTGTTCCTTGGACAAAGATACCATGGACTTTGGTTGCAGGACACAAACAAATAAATCTCGAATTGACCAGGAAATTCTTGACGGTTAGCTTTCATAACCCCAAGAGGTACATACAAGCTACTGTGAGGTCAAAGATATAACGGTGTTGCCCAGGACTGGACCCTCTACCACCTATGCCACAATACTGACTTGCCTAGCAAGATACACTTATTAGTGTAATAATGACAAGAGGGTTTATTAGGTAACCAGCCACTGTTTTGATCATAGTTAAGGCCTACTCCATAGAAGGAAAATCATGCCTATTACTGAAAACATGGTCAGAAAAACATGACTAGGAAAGTCATAGGCCTAAGTAGAAAACCTATTTATGTTTCACTAAGTAGTCACATAGTCAAGCTGCCTTCTAATTTTTATGTTTATATGTATAGATTTGTGCCCCCTTACAACCTTGGTGAGAGGAACTTCTTACTGTAAGGGTGGGTGTTAAACATGCAGAGATGTGTTACTATTCAAAGTGCTGAGAATGTGCAAGTATGATTGTGGATAAGACATCTGTATCAACCCTACCTACAGCCAGAGCTCAGAGAACATTGTGAAAAAGGGACTGGAAAGAATCTAAGAGCTTGAGAACGGGGAAGAATATTGTGAAATGCTGTTCTTGGGACATGACATTCCTGTTACACACATGGACTCACAGCATCTGTGGTTAACTACCGAGACATGCACAAGATCATGACAGTTAAACATTTCACTGTGGATTGGGGAGAGACTTCCAAAGCCCCTCTCCACCTTGGAAGCTATTAACAGAACAGAGGAGAGAGAGAGAGAGAGAGAGAGAGAGAGCAAGAGAGAGAGAGGTTTCTTTAGGAATGTGGCCACTGGTTGGTTTCTAGTGCCATAGCAGAGGACCCCATACCCATGCATATGTAGACATCAGTATTTGGACTCCACAGGTATAAACAAACAATAGTGCTCCAAGGTATTTATCTTCCAATCTGCCTTTCTTAGTAGCTATAGAAAACTATGTTGCCCCCTAAGTAAAGGTATAAAGCAATAATAATAATAATAATTAATAATAAAAAGAAGAAGGAGGAGGAGGAGAAGAAAGGAGAAGGAGAAGGAGAAAAAGAAGGAGAAGGAGAAGGAGAAAAAGAAGGAGAAGGAGAAGGAGAAGAAGAAGAGGAAGAGGAAGAGGAAGAAGAAGAGAAGAAAGAAGAAGAAGAGAAGAAGAAGAAGAAGAAGAAGAAGAAGAAGAAGAAGAAGAAGAAGAAGAAGAAGAAGAAGAAGAAGAAGAAGAAGAAGAAGAAAAGAAGAAAGACACATGGGATATGAATATTCCACATAGAAAAGTAAAAGAATTCTCCAGAGTAAGAGTAACCTCAGGATTAGAGTTCTTCATCAGATAAAAGGGAACCACCAGAGTGAAGCAGATCAGAAAACTCTGGGAAGAATTTCTGCAGGAAGACACAATTGATAGAAGTGTGTGTGTGTGTGTGTGTGTGTGTGTGTGTGAGAGAGAGAGAGAGACAGAGAGAGACAGAGAGAGAGAGAGAGAGAGAGAGACAGAGAGACAGAGAGACAGAGAAAGACAGAGATAGAGAGAGACAGAGAGAGACAGAGAGAATGTGTATACATGTCTGCTCACATAAGGGCATGCACATACCCATGCGTGCACTGGCAGAGGACAGAGGGCCCAGGTCTTCCTCCATCCCTTTTCACCTTACTTTATGAAGCAGGGTGTCTCATTGAACCTCGAGCTTACCAAGTGGCCACACTAGTTGGCTGAGCAGTCTCCCAGGATCTGGGTCTCTAACTCCATCACTGAGGTCACAAGTGTGTGCTGTCGTGCCTGGCTTTAGGTGGGTGGATAGGAACTCAAGTCCTAATGCTTGCATTCTACCCACTAAACCACTGAACATCTCCCCCAGTCTTCTCTGAAATCCATAAGCAGTGATGATTTAGTCAACAGGTCAGAGTAGGAAATAAAAAAGGAGCAACTGGTAGAGGAAAAAGCCAGTACCATCTTTAGAGGAAGCAACGTGAAAGGAAAAGTAAGTACATAGGCAGCTCACAATATGAATGCTGGCTAGCCTTGAGCAGCACACAACACTGTATACTTACCTTCTTTTCAGAGCCTCATAGTCATGTAAGATATTATCAGGTACTGTGTGGAGGATGCTCAGTGTCTCCGTCTTATTTCCTACAACTATTGCATGTGACCACAGTCACATCAGAACACAACTGTGGAGGCACACATTGTAGAATAGAATCATTTTATGGAAGATAACCTAACCTGACTGATTTGACTTTACCATTTTAGCAATTTCTCAGAAACCCAGACTCTCTTTTCTCTTCCTCTAGTGCAAACTACATGGTGGAGGTTTTCCTTTTAAGTATTCACAAAACAAAACAAAAACCCAGAAGGCATCTTTAAAACTATATGATTCAAGATGCATAAGGACATCTGAGCGACTTCATTCTTAAACAACAACATGTAGGGGCCACACATACGCACACCCCGAATGAGGACTAACATTGAGGGGGCTCAGGAGTGGCAGTGTGCTCACCGTCTTGACTGTGGAGTAAGCCTGCAGAGCCACCTGCATCAAGTCCCGGAGGAGGGTGACAAAACTGCACAGGCAGTTCAGCAGGATCGTCTTGGCAGCCTGGTTGAAAGCCTGCAGCTCTTCCACAAGTTGGGCATTGAGGGCCTCATACTCTCGTTTGGCTAAGTCTGATTCAGTGGTTGCTGACCGCGGCAGGGAGCTATTATAGTCCAGCAGCTTGTCGTAGCGTTTCTGGATGAGTTTCTGAGGTCCGGGGAATAAGGACAGCAAGGCTGACAGGGGATTCAGGATAAGTCTCTGAGAACGAGCTGCCTGCAAAAGAAAAATATAGCCCCATTAGCAAGAAAAGGATGGTCCACTCTGTGACCAGCACTGCTCGTAGTAGGCCTACCCTCTCTCCTCTAAAGCTCAAAAGGAACAGGACAGCATCCAGTTATTTGTTAAAAAGCTCTCACTTTTTTTTCTGCCTAAGCTTATTTATTTAGGTTTATTAAAGCGGTAATACAGAGCCTGAAGATGAGAGTCAAGAGAAGCTTGCTCTCCAGCATCATAGCTGTTGCTATGGCCTAGCTGTGGCCGTGCTGTGGGTGCCTCCTTCAGGACCCTCCCTCCTTTGGACCTCAGAGCCGAGCTGAGGTCTCAGATCACATCAGGGCAAATGTTAGTGTGCTACAAGGGCTGACCAACTCAGCACCCTCACGCCTTGCTGTCAGTGAAAACTGACACCATCAGTCTAAGGAGAGACTACATCTCACTCTTCCACATTGGTTTCAAACCTAGTTTTTAATCTCGAGATTTGTGTTTTGGATGGAATTGTGTTCCCTGTGCAAACATTGATTCTTTAAATATATGTCTTATTCCTGTGGCAGAAACGGCCAGAACTAAATGTATTGATGCACATCCGAGGGTTGAGGGCAGCTGACTTGGTGTCTGAAACTGCTATTATTGATACATTAATATAAAACATTAACGAAAAACTTTGCAGTAGCGCCAGACCCCATGTCAGTACTCAAGATCCTAGATTTAATTTCTTTTCTTCTTGTGTCTTTCCCCTGTATTCTGAAATATACTTTTATCCTGTCTGATGACCGCCGGCCTCACACTTCATCATACATATTATAGTAATCTGGAAGTTGTTTTATCTTTTGTGACCTCAATGATAGTCCAGGAAACCCAAGCAACATCCTGTATTAATTAATGTAAATGGTTCCCGATAACTTTGTCTGAACTCATGGGAAATTTAAAAGAGAGGGAACCCCATTTGTTAGTGGCACCAGCAATAGCCGACACAAATTAGATTTGATTTTAGTTTATGAAATAATCAATGGATACCATCCGACTATTTAATGAGCCCCTGGACTATGCAAAGAATGCTTTTATTTTGCCCTGTCTTGGATAAGTCACTGTCTTTATTACTTACCTGGGAGCCACAAGTTACTAATTTTAAGATTACGCTATGACTGTAGCACATGCCCACTACCCCACAGATATGAACTTTATTTGCCAGAGGGACAGTAGTTGGAACAGATAAACACATTATATTTTAAAATTTTGTCTTACACAGTATATTCATGGCTGGATACGAATAACTTCTCTGTTGTGGGTAAATTTTCAAGGTAATATTTCAATTTCAAAGCATTCAGTATGTCACCCAGGAAAATGCTATTTTTATATCATGCTTTCTTGTGACTCTATAAATGTGGCAAATCTAATACTACTTTATCGAGGTAGACAGGACAATTCCTTCTTTCTGTCAAATACTGGAGAAGGCTTGCCAAGGGAGAAGCTATGTGGCATGTGCTCAGATAGTTTTAATAAATATTTATCAGCTTAATGAATTTAAATTGGTATAAAGAACACACAGTTAATGGCTTTCTTAAAATATCTTTCCTATAATTAAACCTTGAAAAAAAAATAACCTACCAAGACCTAGTCATGGCTTCCCATTAAACCCATGGATGTAAAACTTTTGTCTATTAATCTCTCTATGTGCTTCTCTTCCTACCCACCCATCTGTCCATTCATGAATGACTCGTATCTGTATCACTTTATTTGGGATAATATGATACTTAATCTTTTTATATTTTAATTTGTATTTATCTTGCATTCCTGTTAGAGGGCACCTTCTTGTTGTGGAGTGCATGTGGAGGTCAGAAGATAACTTGCAGGAGTTGGGTCTTTCTTTGCACTGTGTGGATGCTAGAGATTAAGCCCAAGGACCAGTCTTCACAGTAGGTGTCCATTGAGGCATCTCCCAGGCTCTTGAAAATATTGCATTAAAATTTTAAATTGTGTGTGTGTGTGTGTGTGTGTGTGTGTGTGTGTGTGTGTGTAATGGTAAATTTTGACTGCCAACTTGACAGGATTTAAAATTTCCCAGAAGACTAGCTTCTGGGCATGTCTGTAAGGATTTGGGCACTCATCTTTAGTCCCAGTACTTAGGAGGCTGTGCTCTGTGAGTTCAAGGCCAGCCTGGTCTGCATAGCAAGGTGAGATTGTATTATCCAAAGACTCCAATTCCAGCTTTCTGTTTCATAATGCGCAAAGCAGCTGTATATTTGGAGTAGTTTTGCAGTAGGATGTGGCTTGGTCACTTCTTAAGGTTTGGAACTATTTGAGGGGATCAGTGGTTGAATGAGGGGATCAGTGGTTGAATATTATTTGAGGTGGGGTGTTGCTGAGACCTTGAGCTTCTTAGGCTATGAATGCTAGAATTATCCAACACAAGGGTCACTTGGTGAAGAGAGTCTGGCCCAAATGCCAACAGAGCCAACACAGAGAGCTAGTCTATTGTGACTTTTGCTCAATAGATTCAATACTGCTATAAAATAATAATACAAGGCACAAAGCTAAAATTAGTATTACCCAGGAAAGCTTACCACCCAAATATTTTATTAGTTAAGAATATCTTTATGCTTCCTAATATATATTATATAAAACTCTTAAAGACAAATAATTTGGGCTGGGCATATAGGACCCTAGACACTGGCAGAGTGCTTACCTAGCATGCATGGGTTCCTAGGTTCTTTGAAAATAGCCTTACTTTGCTGTCTAGTGTACATTGTGCTAAAAATCACAGACACAGAGTGTCTGTTCTCCTTCAGTAATGTCTCAGGGCATTTCCATGGACTTTATGAAAACCACAGCTTTGCAAATGTATATATTCTAAATATGTCATCCACAGGCTTAAACGGTATACTGTTTTTCATCAGGCACTGACTACCCTAGAAACAGAGTGTGAGACCATATTAAATTTCCATTACAATACAGCCCTTACTTTCAAAAGCCGAATTTTGGCATTAGCATTTAGTGCATATTTTATACCTAATTCCAGAAAGTTGTTTGTGTGTGAATGTGTGTTTCTGTGTGTGAGCGTGTATGTGTGTGTGAATGTGTGTGTGTGTTAGCATGTGTGTGTGAGCGTGTATGTGTGTGTCAGCGTGTGAGTGAGTGTGTGTGTGTGTGTGTGTGTGTGTGTGTGTGTGTGTGTGTGTGTGTGTAACTTACAAAGTCTTGGTAGGGCTTTGAAGCCTGATCCTGGGGTTCTGTGCCATTTTTCTCTCCATCCTGGTATGAAATCTCACGGAGCTCCGCCCCACTCTGCAGCGTGAAGGGCGTGGCTTCCTGAAACAGAGAGTTAGGAGAAGGGTCTGTTTTCAGTGAAGTCAGCACAAGTAATGACTCCCCAACGCAAACCTCCTCAACACAGCCCTACATTTCCCTTTGAAATAGGAAATGAACTACAAAAATAAATAGACTTCCTTCTCCCCCATCCCCCACACATAATTTTAGACAGATTCTGGTTCTCTTCGAGGAGAAGGAGCCCATCTTAAATCATCTCCCACACCCATCACTTCTTAATCTTCAATTCCTACAGCAGCTTTTCTTGGTGAACTTATTGTTTTCTTCCTGGGGCTGGGGTGGAGAAGGTGTTCACATGTTTGTGGATTCAATCCCTGAAAATATCAATGCATGTTCCCAAGAGGCACTCACTCCTTGAGCAACACTGGAAGGGTGTGGCTCCCACTGCTCTGTTGGGACAACTGTGTCTGGGGGCTGGCTTCACATAGGCAGATTTGCTAACCTGCTATGAAAACAGGCCCTATGTCATGTCAGACAGTAGGGATGGATGCAGCTCACCCTTCTAGAATATAGAACCTTGTCTCCAAAACAGTGAGCTGGTCATGTTAAACAGATATCCAAGAGAAAAACTTCTGGGAAAGGAAGGGTGCGCTAATTAACTGATTTACATGTAACTCCTAACTCCCTATCCTTCCGGTCCTAGCTGATGTCAAGTTGCTTTCAAGGACACTGTGTCCTCTTTAAGAGCCATTACGAGAAACCCGTGGCCAGCCTTTCCAACGAGTATAATTGTGTATTATCCGACTTTGGGTTTTTGAAAGCAGAGATTCTCAAGTAGGTCAAGACAACCTCTGAAGAGGCTAGAAATTTGTGGGGTGTATTTTGTGGTCTACTCCATTTGTAGGAGAGCATTTGCTTATCAGAGTTTATCTTGTTTTATAGTTCAGTTTATTTTCCTTTGTTCTGCCCTTTTTCCTTCCTTTAGGTACTACAAAGGATTATGTCAGTAAAGTTGGGCAAGAACAGTCTCTGTCTCACTTGATGAGCTCGGGCCTCACATGCATCACAGGTGGGCTTGTGGGCTCCTCTGTGTTATAAGGACCACAGGATGGGGGTTCATGCAACATGCATCTGAGCAAAACTCCAGCTATATGGTGATTTGGATGGGAGCCCAGGAAGCTGGGCAAAGACCAAGCGTTTCTATAGCTTGCCTTATCTGGATGTTGCAGGCTCCCATGTTTGATGCAGTTAGTATCGCCATGCCCAGGAGGAGTCACAGTTCCTCACAACACCCGTGGGGACCAGAGCACTCCTGCGGAAGCGCTTGCCTCTCACCCACCTCTATGTGCTGAAGGCAGGAGGAGATGTTCTTCACACAAAGTCTCACAGTCTTTTCTAGTGACCTAAAAAGCTTTTCTTCTCTGTTAAAGGTATTGTCTTTCACCTAAAACACACAAGAAATCACTTAGTTGCATCGCTCAAAGGCATCTAGTATGTGGTACAAATTAAATCTTAAAAATTTAAATGGCCAATAACTGTGGCGCAGCACATGACGGGGAAAAAAAATCCTTTGCTGTATGAAAAGACTCTGTGCTATGCTGACTTGTACAAGAGAACGCTTTGGGGCTGCGCAGTGCAGGAACTGGAGTCGAGCTAAAGTTACAAGTCATGTGATGAACGTCATTGGCTGGGTATTTTGTACCTTTCCTCTGATGTCAAAGTAGCCATGGGACTGTAAAACCTTTCCCTGCATCTTCTTTCGTGTGTGTGTGTGTGTGTGTGTGTGTGTGTGTGTGTGTGTGTGCATGCACATGTGTTAGGGGCGGGTCACATACCCCTGTCTTCAGAGAGGACATCAGGTATTCTAGTCTATCACTCTCTGCCTTCCTCCTTTGAGACAATCTCTCACTGAACCTGGAGCTGTTGAGGAGCAAGCTCTACTGATCTTACCATTCCTGCCTCTCACAGTGCTGAGGTCGAAGGGGCAGATCAACATATGTGGCTTTTTGTATGGATACTGCAGAACTCCAGACTCATGACTGCATGCCTGTACAAGTCCCCTCTCTATTTCTTTTAAGATTTAATTTTTTACTGTATGCACGTGGAGGGAGTGTGTACAGCTATGCGCACAAGCCCACAGAGCACAGAGGTATCAGGTCCCCTCTGAAGCTAGAGTTACAAGAGCTTGTGTGTTGATCCATGTGCATGACGGGAGCAGAATTTGGGTCTTCTTCAAGAGTACTCTCAACCACAGAGCCATTTCTCTATCCCTGGAGTCTTTAGTAACATATACTGTGTACTCAAATTATACTGTCTATTGTTTTGCTCATAGAACCCATAGCCTAGTCTATCTCACAAGGATGATTTAGAAATGTTCTTAGTCCTATCATTAAGAAAGGTGGTCATATCACCTCAAACATGAAAGATGATCTATAATCTTAGTTCTTCTACAGAAGCACATTTGCCAAGCTAAGGTTGTTGTCACATGTGTTCACGTGACATCTAACATGGAATGTATTGAGCATTCAGACATGTTTTTACACACACCAAGTAATTTTTAGAGATACACACATCACTAGTGATGGCAAACTCTATTTATTGCAATGAAAATGTCTACCAGAACCAGCCCCATAGTGGTGAACCTGTCGGAACAGGCACTCGAATGTTACATGGAGCAGGGTGTCTGTAGTTCATTACTATAGTTGATAATAACTGTATTCTTTTCATGTGCTTCTTAATTTTACATAGTTAACTTTAGAACTGAGTGTGTGTGTGTGTGTGTGTGTGTGTGATTTTTTTGAATCCCTTAGTTTTACTTGTGTGGGAAAGCATTAGTAAAATAGGCATAATTCTTTGCAAAATGCACATAGCTCAGTAGCCTTGGCCTTACATCTCTGCTTTAACTCTGTGTGTGCGTATGCCAATTTGCTCAGACAGTTGTTTTTAAGGATCCCACCTTCTGATATTTTATTTGTGGACCTAACTAGGACTCATAATTTTGAAGTAGGTGCTTAGGATTGCATTGTGAGAAATGTTGCCCAAGATTGTGTGCCCATGACTAAATCTTTCTCATGCTATTTTGCTGGAATATGTTTCTCCTTTTCTGTCTTAGAATTCTGTCTATTTGGGGGATTAGACTCAGGAGTCACCCCTTCTGGGAATCCTACTTTTGTTAGTATTGTTCACATCGAACAAAATTAATTTTCCCTTCTTATGTGCTTTTATAACCTTAGTTAATTATTTAAACAATTTCCTCCACTGATACATTCTAAGTATTAAAGATTGAGAAGCCTGTCTTAAAAATAACAATAGCTAATATTTATTAAATATTAATTATATTCAGACACTGCACAAAAACCTTCCATTCACTTTATCACTGTGATTCCTACACAACTCTATGGGGCAAGAGTTATGATTAATTCCATTTTAGAGATAAAGAAACAGATGCTTTGGAGGATGTTAATATTTCCCTATTGTCCTTCCAGTAGTAGAGTTGGCAACACTAGATTAAGTTATCGACATGGCTGCCCTGCAGGGACCACACTTCCCAGATTCCACTGCAGATAGCTCAGCCCCATAACTGGATTTGGGAAAATAGAGTGTAAAGGAAGTGTCTTCCATTTCTAAGTCTTAGCCTTGTGACACTGTCTGTGGGACTTGAATAGAGACACAGTAATGACCTCGGTTCAGTCAAGCGGCTGCTGACAATATGTTTATGGAAAATAATGCACAACATTTGGCAAGCTGGGTTCCTGGAAGATTTTTATGAAGCAGATCCCATCTGCTCACATCTTGGATCATTATTAGAGATGAACAAGTGGTGATTTGACTGGTACCCTCTGCATTATTTGCTGTGTTATGTTCCATTTGCTATGCTGGGCTGTGCTGTGCTGTGCTGTGCTGTGCTGTGTTTGAGAATCTCTTTGTGACAGAGGCATAGTCTTTGCCCTAAAGTAGCAAGTTCGAGAAACTTGTATTTATAGATATTATTGGGATTAAAACTAAGCAGTCTGAGTTCTGAATCTATACCTGTTCATCTCCGTAGTCCCAATCTCTCCCACAGTGCCTGGTATACGAGAATTCAATACCTACGTGATGGATTGAATAGAATCTTCCTCCTGGGTAATAGCTTTACACCCTAGCTCCACTAATATTTCACCTGAGCTGCTGACAAGTACAAAATTGATTGATTTGAGATTTATCTTTCCTCCAGTCCAGCCTATGCAGCTGATTTTCTGATTAACAGGGAAATGCTTCATTGCTGACAGGCCATCCTCTATAAAGATTAAGAGGAAAAATCTAATTAATATTCCTTCAGGCTATTTTAGCTACAATTCACTTTTAGTTCACGGTTTAAAAAAAAATAAAAAGCTGATATAAATATGGGAAAGAATATAATGGCCCCCACAAAAGTCTGCCCCAGATTAGAAGCTGTCTGCTCTATTCGACAGGACTGTCTTGAGCAAGAAGCAGAATTGCAAAGCCCGGAAGAGAATTTCTGCACCACATTTATAGATGCCTACAGGGGGGTTACTGTCTCCTTAAACTCACTTCCAATTTGATTTTATTATGGTTGTCTTTAGATTAGCTATCCCAATTACCCATCTCATGATCAGTTATCACTAATGTCCTAAACTTTCCTCGTTATACCTCCACATCAAACCTCTTTTGGGGATGGACCTGGTGAATCCCTAGAAAGTTATAAAGAAATAGAAACAATGATGGCACTGACTATGTGTCCCACAAGTGGTAAGGTTAGTGCAGCCACAGGGAAAATGAGAAGAAAAGGGCGACAGTGTAGCCTGTCACATCACCAGGCCAGGAACTTTCTATTTTTCATTCTTAATATACATTCTCATGATTGCATACTTCAGATTCATTAGCCTCAAAACTCCTGGGATGTCTGGATAAATACAGGGTTCTAAGATGTATCCTTGAGCTAGGTAGAACTCTAGGACCTGTCTTTTGAAAATATCTCATGAGCTTCTTCTTAAACAGATAACACTTGAGAAGTCTTTGAAAAAAAATCTGTCTGTTATTTATAAGAGGTTGAGATTAAGGTGTAAGGTATGTTACTTGGCTGACTAAGGACAGCAGTTGGTAATATAGTGTGCATCTAGGAAGTCTAGGGGAAAGAAGGGGGCTGGAGCACCAAGGTCACCAAACTGAATTATGCATCTAAATACTACTTTATTTTTAGATTAAATAAAGAAAATCCCAGAGGGAATGGAAAAAACTTTGAAGCAGAAATAAAACTGAGATGGAAGCCGCAGTTCCAAGGACATGCTGAAGAGAAAGACTGCGTGCCACTGAGAGCCAGGTCTCCCTTGGTAAGCACAGGCCGTGCAGTCTCATCTCTCCTCCATCTGCCTTCCCAGTAGAAGCTGAGATGGCATTAAAACCTCTAGGCCCCCAGTGACCCCCAAAAGAATGATCTTGGGGGCACTCACTTTGTTTCGTGTTCTAGATCGATTCACGGGAAGAGCAAAGCCAAGCCCTGCCACCCACCCACCCAAGAATGGCAGTGTTAATGTTCCTGAATAAATGAAGGTGGTCCAAGAAGAAAAATTACCTGTGACTCTCCTCTGGTTAGGATCTTCAGATGATTTGTGACTCTTTTTGACTTCTTGCTAATTGAATGAATGTTTAGTTTAGATAGTTTGTCTTTGAGGGATTCCTCCTCCTCGTTCTTCTTATATTTTAGAACTGAAAGGGAAGAGAGCAGTGGGAGATGTGACTGACTGTGTACAGCCAGAGTGCACACTCCACTGGAGTTTCCAAGACCAATGTTTCTACTGAGGACAGAACTTATGGGGATTTTAACTCTCTTCCTCAGGGACCACTACTCCATTGCCCCGTTGCCTAGCCTGTCCAAGAACTCCACCCGCTGACCTTCAGAAACTCAGCTCTTCAAGGACATAGCTACTCAAGGTTATTCAAGGTCAAGATTAACTTACTTCTCATGTTAAAGAAATCCCTAGACAGGGTAAGACGATGGGTTTTACCCTCAGTACCAGAGAAAAGCAAAAATTCCTTGTATTAGAAATAAAAAAAAGCACCCCTCTCTCTAATGATGCCCATTATCTTGGGGGTCTCTGGAGTAGGGGATCAGGTCAAGTAATGAAAAGACAATTGCGCCCATCGCACACCAGACTCAAACCCTAGGCTGGATTTTCAAGAGCTCTGACTTGATGTTAGATGAGCATCACTCTGAGTTTTGCTTGTCTTTAAAACAATCCGTTACCTCTCTCCTTGTTCCAAATGTTGATGCAACCAGTGTGGCTAACGGCATAGATGTGCAATCGCAGGCACTGTTGATGGGGATTAAGCCAATCGCGCATGTGGAGTTTTACAAGGCATACTGTTTACCGTCTTCAAGTGATGTAAGATGGTAACGTACAAAGCTCAAGGCTGAGTCAAGCCTAGTACCTCACACCTTAATCTTGCACTTGGAAAGTAGAGGCAGGAAGATCAAGACCTTCAGTGCCAGCCTGGGCTATAGAGCCTGAAGCCAGCCTGGGCTATATAGTGAGCCTGAAGCCAGACTGGGCTACATGGTGAGCCTGAAGCCAGACTGGGCTACATGGTGAGCCTGAATCCAGCCTGGGCTATAGAGAATGAATCCAGCCTGGGCTATATAGTGAGCCTGAAGCCAGCCTGGGGCTATGTTAAACCATGTTTCAGAAAATAAAACAAAACAATTTTCCAAAAACCTTTGTGATTAAATCAGTTACTACCAATATTTTATGTCACTGAATTTTAATCTTCTCATGGTATCATAGTGCATAATTCAATTTGTTATCCATTGTTTGAATATTATATAAGTCTTTAAAACTGTTTTTGAACATTTTCCTGCATTTTGTCTAAGACCAAGTATAGAAATGTTATTAAATAGTACTGGCCAGTGGCGTGCATTCGCTGATTCAAGAGATTAAGGATGCCGTTGTGAATTTTAATTTTCATTCCCCCATTTATTGCCAAAGCTTTCTGTGAATTGCTGGTTTTTATTGACTTTTATTAGAATATTCTTATTTATGACATGATAACAATATCTTCTAGTCAGGCATCCTATGTATACAGTCTTTTCATTTTGCCTATATTATTGTCTTAGTCAGAGTTTCTATTCCTGCACAAATATCATGACCAAGAAGCAAGTTGGGGAGGAAAGGGTTTATTCATACACTACCATGTTGCTGTTCACCACCAAAGGAAGTCAGGACTGGGACTCAAGCAGGTCAGGAAGCAGGAGCTGATACAGAGGCCATGGAGGGATGTTCCTTACTGGCTTGCTTCCCCTGGCTTGCTCAGCCTGCTCTCTTATAGAATCCAAAACTACCAGCCCAAAGATGGCACCACCCACAAGGGGCCCTCCCTGCTTGATCACTAATTGAGAAAATGCCCTACAGCTGGATCTCATGGAGACATTTCCTCACCTGAAGCTCCTTTCTCTGTTATAACTCCAGTCTGTGTCAAATTGACACACAAAACCAGCCAGTACAGCTATCTTTTATATTATTACTCTTTTATTCTATTCTTTATAGTTTTAATTAATTAAAACGAATACATTGCTTTTTATATACTTGAAAATAAAACCAAAAAAGAGGAAGTCATTGCACCGTTTATTTTGAAACTCTTGTCATGATTTAAATGTTGAGTTAGCTTCAGTCCCCCTCTATAGCCCAGGCTGGCTTCAGTCTCCCTCTATAGCCCAGGCTGGCTTCAGTCTCCCTCTATAGCCCAGGCTGGCTTCAGTCTCCCTCTATAGCCCAGGCTGGCTTCAGTCTCCCTCTATAGCCCAGGCTGGCTTCAGTCTCCCTCTATAGCTCAGGCTGGCTTCAGTCTCCCTCTATAGCCCAGGCTGGCTTCAGTCTCCCTCTATAGCCCAGGCTGGCTTCAGTCTCCCTCTATAGCCCAGGCTGGCTTCAGTCTCCCTCTATAGCCCAGGCTGGCTTATATTGGAAACACAGACTTGACTGAGCGCTTTGTGAGCACTGAGCTCACTAAGAGGATGCAGTCCTACAATCCCTGGGACACATGCGGTCCATGGAATTAGAACTTGTATATTGAAACTATACTTAATATTGGCCATTAAGTGTAATATCTTACCTTAAAATAGTTAGGAATCAGTTGTTAATTGTAGAAACAATTAAACCTGCCTCTCCACCCCACTCTTCATGTGTGTCAGGATCAAATGGGTCAAATGTACCAGATGGAGCCCTTTACACGGACCTGGCCCTGGTCGGCCCCCTTTTCTGCACTAGCCTCCCTGGGCTGCAGATCCTGAGCCATATCTCCTCCTTTCTCTGCAGATATTTAGTGGCAGGACTGTGTGCTCGCAGTATACCATGGGGAACACGGTGACAAGGTGAGATTAAGTACTTGAGCACACTGTTGGATTGGTTTTAATGACCAGTTTTGTGTCTATTTTATGGTCTTTTTTTTTTTGAACCTAGTTATCCAGGCAAACACACACTCTGCTCTAACTCTAGATTTCAAATCATCAAATTTGTGGTCGCTGCTGCATAACTGTTCAAACACTGTGACACACAGGCAGGGAACACTACTATCGTGGGGAATAGTCAGCCCCTCGTGTTTCCACCTACCTAGGTCTTTCCTCCTTTTCAGCTCATTGATGTTAACGTTAATGTCCTTCACAGCAGCGAAGGCTTCGCCCAGGGCTCTGTAGTCTGGGTGGGAGGGTGGGGTCGAGTTCCGGAGTTCGCACAGCAGCAGGGGATATTTCATCACTCGCTGAATGGGTTTGATCATCAAAGAGCCCATGTCCAGCAGGTTCGGCTTGCCTCTACAACAGACATAATTGATATTCGTACATTCATTTACTGTTTTGTTTTTAGTTCCTGCCTACCCAAAAGCACCTTACTTACAAAAGCTTTACTTACAGACCAAGTGTGTACGCTAGGCTTTATACCAGCGTCAGGATGTGTTTTTCCACAACAACCAAGAAAAATGTAAATGGTCTCATTGTAATTTTGCTATTACCAGTGTGTGTGTGTGTGTGTGGGGGGGGGGGAATCAAGTCTTATTGAAAAAAAAATCCAAAAACCTGAAAAATCATTGTCAAAACTAAACTCTTTCTTTTCCACCAAGATGAATAGTCCTCAAATTATCGCTACCATTGATTCCTAATCCCTATCCGTCACATGATGTCTCCCCATCACTTTCTTACAGGTTTTGCCAACAGCTCACTGTGTCACTGTGTCATGTGTCACTGTGTCACTGTGCAACAGCCAGCTTTCACACCTGGTACTCCTACACGTGCTTTGGAGACAGCATGGGAGCCTTCCCACCGACCTAGGTTGTGCAGCAGAAAGAAGCTACCAGTTCAGTCAAGCCATTGTCCAAACCTCTGCCTCTGACCTTTCAGCCCACAGTGACTTCTAAAAATCAATTTAGGAACAGACAGATAATGATGGTGGAAAATAACTCTTTTAAAAATCGCATTTAAAAGGTGGATTTTTTCATACCTCTACTTTAAAAAAAATACTACTATGGATAGACAATAGTTATGTAATTTGAAAAATAAAGTGACTATAAGATGCTTAATAATATAAAAAATGGTCTGAAGGCATCTTAGAAACCATCTAGTTCAATTCTTCATTTGACAAATGAGAAACTCAGGGACTTTAATTGCCATGGATATGTGCATACACACGAGGACATGTGCTTGCACACACACAGCTCTTTATCCCACCTCCCTATCCTATGCTCATCATCTCTCTTACCACTATCTGCAATCGTTTCATTTCCCAAGTTTCCAGTTTATGACGAATTTCTCAGTCACAATTGTGTCTCAACAGTGACTACACTTTATTAATGTCCATATTTAGACTAAGGAATTACTGAGTTTCCAGACTTTCTGCCATGAGATTTAGTTTTCCTTTGAAAAATTCCCCCCCCCATATTTCAAAATGGATAAATCAATAACAAAGGCAGGAGTTTGTTTATATCCTAAAATATATATTAGCCTAATAGATAGAAATATTACAACAAACAGAAGGGCAACATTTTTAAAGGAAAACCAAAATACAGGTTTGCAAGAAAATAGAATTTCTTTAATAGACTTTCTCTTGTACTTGAAGTCTGTTAAGTAACAAGAGTATAAAGGGGATGGGAGGGGGTGACAGAGAGAAGGGGCAAAAGACAGAAAAAGAGATCAGGTATGGGAGGAGAGAAACACCATTGGTTTCCAGAACTGAATGGAGTGGATGAAAGATGACTAATTACATTGAAAACCCAACTAAAAGAGTTTAATTGCTGGGGTGTCAGTAGCAGGCAATTTTTTTTTTTTTTTAGTATATCAAAGCAGAGATTTCCCCTTCACAATAGTTTATACTTCTATGGAGAAAATCATATGAAAGAAGAAACAAGGCAGGAACAGCATCTAGGTGACATAGTCAGAATTTCTTGTGAGCTTGTTCTTTAATTATTTACAAACACAATTTATCTTATCCTTCAAAAACCACTAAAAATAGTATCCAAGATAAGTACAAGTATTTAAAACTGTTAACATTTATTTACATAATTATATATGTGTGTATATATTATATATTAAAATCTAGAGAAAGCCAACATCAAGAAGCACAGACATGTGAACTGGGAGAGGTGTTTTGTGAGCTGCCCATCCTCCTGTATCTACATCTGTCACAGGCCAGTCTGAGCCCATAGTTGAGTTCAAGTGCTCTCCTTCCTCCTTTTCCCGTCAGTCTCCGGCAGCAAACCTCTAGTGCATTTGTTTTATCTTTCAAATGATAATTAGAAATGACTATTGTTTCTTGAAAGCATCTTAAATGGAATTCTGAGAAGTGACTGACAGAAAGAGAGTCCCCAGACACTTCTGCTTCGATGTCTTTTTTTTTTTTTGTCAGTTGCTCAAATGATGATCGATAACATTCTGGTATCTGCATCGGACAGACTACAATATGGAAGAAAAGATACAGGATGTGTTGTAAGATAACAACACTCCAGTCACTTGGTGTCACAAAGTTCACTGCCATTTCTAATTAATCCCTCCTAGAGAGATTAAGTCTTGATCATCGTGAAGGCAGAGTCCTGTGTATGGTATCCCCATGTCAGCCAGTTGTCACCTGCCTACCCCATAGTAAGGAGCCAAATGTATAACAGTAACCCACAGTATTGCAACAAATCGAATGCAACCGTTAACGCATGATACCATTTCAGCTTCCTCTTGAATGGCAAATCGCTTGGCAAGTATTCAGTTATAGACACAGCTACACTAAGCTCATCACACATTACTATTGAGCTTTACCAGGTTACTCAAACACAGCTTGGTTTTTAACAGTTTCCAGTGTTGCTGCAAAGTGTTTCCAGTAACATGTAGGAAAAGATAATATTTAGACAATGTAAAAACTAGAGTAGAAAATAGAAAAATATTCTGCATGAAAGATGCTTATATATTTTAAGTGGAGGGATAATAAAAGGACTTCATGACTATCTATAATTTTTTAAATTTCTTCTATTTTATGTCCGCAAATATTCTAAATTTTATGTTTATTTTATAGAAACCATAAAGAGAGCTTTTAAAAATTTAATATCCTTATGGAACTTTTAAGTCAGTAATAAATCTGTAGAGAGATATATAACAAATAGCATTTGAATAAAAAAAACAGAACTCAAAATAAATATAAAAGTATTAAGTTTTAGAAGAATAAAGGAGGGAAATGAATTATAACTCATGCAGCCGAGGCTAGAGAAGCAGTAATGACAGGAAAGCAATCTTTAAGCATTTCTGAATATTTATCATTAACAGTTTCAGGTTATCTCAAGGACTAGGGAGCAGAGGTGACTGGAAATCAAAACAAAAAGAATCGGTTGAAAACACTTTTTTTGAGTGACTGAATGAAGGGATATATATTGTTCTTTTATTTGACTTTGCTCTATAATTTTTTTTTACATTTTTATTGTTATTTATTTACTTTATCTCTTGATTCCAGCTCCCTCTCCCTCCTGTTCTTCCAGTCCCTCCTTCTCATCTCCCTTTCCCAATACTAACCCCCTTTCCCTTCTTCTCAGAAAAGGGGAGGCATCCCATGAATATCAACCAGCCTAGACATATCAAGTTGCAGTAAGACTAGGCACATCTCCTATTGAGGCTAGACAAGGCAGCCCATTAGGGGAAAGGGATCCAAAGTCAGACAGAGTCAGAGACAGCTGCTGCTCCACATGATGACTCAGATGCACAGTTGTTACATATATGCAGAGGGCCTAGGTTCATCCCTGCACAATCTTTAGAAAACACCACGTCAAAAACTAACTGGGGGAAGAGTTAAAAAACAACAACAACAACAACAAAAAACTGTGGGAGGTCATCTGAAGAATTCAGGACTCTTGGAAATTAAAAGACTAAAAGCAGAAATAAAAATAAGTCAATAACTATTGGTAAAATTACTAGAATCAAACATCAGAACACACCAGGAGGAGGAAACCATCATGCAGAAATAACCTCTTGTGTACTGTGTGGAAGCATCACCCGTCGATAAAAATCTGATGGCCAATAAGCTGAGGTAGGATTAGAAAGTGGGGCAGCCAGCAGAAAGAGAAGAACTCTGGGAAAGAGTCAAGCCTGAGAGGACTCAGAGGAAGTCAGACTTAGGACATTGAGGAGAGGTAGCTATCCATATGGCAGACATAAAGCAGTATAAACAGGTTAATATATGTTATAAGCTAGTGGAGGAGGCTTAGCTTATGGCCTAAGCATTGTAAATAAGCCTCTGAGCTGCTTATTCAGGAACTGAGACACAGAATATTCCAACACTAAATGGAACATTTGTATCACACTCGTCCACCCAAGACTAAAGAATCATTGCTTACACAGAGGCATAAAGGACGTAAGAGGGACAGACACAGGAAGGGAGCTGTACATATGAGCTCAGGGCAACTGTGACAGCATCCACAAACCCATGCAAGTTCAAGCCAGACTAGATATGAGAATGAAGAGGGGAAGTAGGTATGGAGCACCACCCCTCGGCAAGGAGATGTTGCAATTGCTAAGTACTGGAGAGGCAGAATCAGTATTCTCTACAAACGTTGCCTGCGGTAAGTCAACCATGCTCCAGGGAAAAGCCAAACAATCAGGGATAGATTGCAGCGCAAGCTGGACTTGATGGGTGGAGAAAGAAGACACATGGTGGGTGGAAAGATGGAGTGGAGCTCAGAGGATCTGGGGGAGGAGGCAAATAAGATCAATGTTTACTTTACAAAATTCTCAAAGATCTAATAAAATTAAAAATTGAAAAGAAAAAAGGAGTACTTACTCTTGCAAATATATATTCCTGTAAAAGAAGGGGAGAAAGTAAATCAATAAAAATCCCCACATAGCGATGGGATAGTATGCAACATTACAGATGCTTCAAATTTTACTATGTCAAGTAGTGAGTGAGTTTCATGAATGCCTCATTGAAACAAGTGTCTTTGTTTGGTAATGTGTTCAAAAATGACACTTTAATATAACTACCATTCTTGCTAGATACCATATATATAATCCAAACTAGTGATTCAGTTAATCAATTTTAATAATTTAAAGTTGTATTTAAATGTTTGTGTTTACATCTTGAAAAAAATCTATCGTATAACCAGGAGAGAAACCATGATTATGAGATTACAAAGTAACACTTAAACTGACCTGTAGAATAATGGTATCAAGTCTCTGTACTCTATGTAGATTTAGGAAAATAAATTTTTTGCAAGGGTGTCACCGTGTATCCTCTGCTGACCTTGAACTTCCCTTATAGACAAAGTTAACCATAAACTGGAAATCTCACAGGCTTAGTCTTCCAGGTCTGAGATTACAAGTGTGCACCCTATGGACGGCTTATGCATGGTCTTAATCCAGCATGTATTCTTCATGAGAGCCTTCATGCAGGCCCTGCTAGCTTCGGTGGCTGCCTCTTTACTTGTGTAAAGCAAGTCCTTCCATGGAAAAGCACCAGGTCCCTGTCTCCTCTCACTGCCTCTCTACCCCATTTCCTAGTATGCATTTCTCCCCGGGTGCTATGGTAACCACAGACTTCATGCTCCTAGTAAAGTCAGGCAGGCATGCGCCAGCCTCCAGGATTTTAAGCCTGCTATTTCGTCTGTGCAGATTGCTTTCCATTTAGATCTCTATAGACCTTACTCCTTTATCCCTTTCAGGCCATTGCTCAGACGTCCCTTCGCGGAGAAGCCTTCTCTGACAAACCTTTGCAAAGTTCACACCATCCTGGTTGTCCCTGCTCTCTGTGTCTCTGTGTCTCTGTGTCTCTGTGTCTCTGTGTCTGTGTGTGTCTGTGTCTGTGTCTGTGTCTGTGTCTGTGTCTGTGTCTGTGTCTGTGTCTGTGTCTGTGTCTGTGTCTGTGTCTGTGTCTCTCTCTGGCTCTCTGGCTCTCTCTCTCTCTTTCTCCATAATGGTTGTTAATGTTTCATACTATATACCACACTTCTTTAGTCTATTGTCTATCTTTCCAACTTGGGCAAGGATTTATATATGACTTGTTTATTTCTATGACACCAATCTAAAAAGTGACAAGACTGTGTTAGGGGCTCAAAGTATGTGTGAAACTACTTAGTCCTAAAAAACAGTGGGAATTAGTCATCCAAAACTTAAGAAATAAAAGAGATGGAAGTTTTCTCCTAAATGTGGCAGGTAGCTATTACAAAATAGCATGATGACGTCCATTTATCATGTGATGCCCAGGGCCTCCTTGTGCCTTTTAATCTTCTAGAATTCAGGGAATATTTTTAATATAAAATTTACATGACTTCATTTTTCAGTAGTAGATGGCCTTTGTGTTTGTTTGTTTGTTTGTGACAGTGTAGTCCTGACTGTCCTTTACCTTGCCCTGTAGAGCAGGTTGCCTTTAAACTCACAGACATCCTCCTGTCTCTGGTTCCTGAGTGCTGAATTAAAGGCATGTGCTATCATGCCTAGCCTTTTTATATTCAGTGATTAAGATAAAAATTTAATGATAAATAACTATGCTGAATTGGATTTAAAAAGCTAAAGATGTCCCAGTTCTTCAATGTTTCATTTACATGTGAATGAAGCAACTGCTTCCTCTGTCCTCAGACCTCTATCTGTAAATAGATTCCTAACATCTTGGAATAAAACCTTCAAATAAAAATCAAAGACAAAGTTACACTGTCTTTAAAATGAACTCCTGTTGTAATTTTAGGTAATTATTGATTGATATTTAAAAAATTAGGTACTGAAAAAAATTGGCTGTCTTACATCCAATTCCATATATTTACCTTCTTCCAATAATATATATCTTCCTCTAATGGAAAATTGCACATGTTCTAGGATTTAGTTTTTTGTTTATTTGTTTTTTTTTGTAGATCACATATATAAAATACAATATATAATATAAATGTATATAACATATATAATATGAATACACTGAAATTTTTTTTAATTGCTTTTAAGTCCTGAAGGAGATGTGGAATTCTTTCTACTCTTTCTATTTCATTTACTTCAACAAAACAATCTGAAATTATAATAAAACTACACATGAACTTAATGTAATATACCTGTATATAAAGGACCCTGGCATTTTTCTAATAGAGGAAGTCATGTTCTGTATAATAGAGGAAGCCATGTTCTGTATAATAGAGGACGCCATGTTCTGTATAATAGAGGAAGCCATGTTCTGTATAATAGAGGAAGTCATGTTCTGTATAATAGAGGAAGCCATGTTCTGTATAATAGAGGAAGCCATGTTCTGTATAATAGAGGAAGCCATGTTCTGTAAGGGACGAGCACTGTATTATAACTTCACCTGATTTTTTTCACCACTAAAGAAGAAACATTCTTTTTTTTTTTTTCACGATAGATGGTGAAGCTTTTCAGAAGGTGATTTCAGCCATGGACAATCTAGGAAGAAGCTATTTATGGAATTAAATGATTACCTCTCTCTCCTGCTGGGCCTGTTATAATTTGACTCACAAATTAAAGGTTTTTATATGGCTTTTCCTTAAAAATTATGGTCTGTTTTCAAACGTCATACAGCAAAGCGATGGAAGAATTTCTGAAAGGGGTTTTGATTTTTTTTACCTGGGACCCTTTGCTTAAAATAAACACAGAAGGCGGTAAATGAATAAGGGTGCCGCCCCTCAGCCTGTCCACTGCATGGGCTTTTCTCGGCTTCTTCAGGTGGGAAGGCCACAGGAAGAATGTGTGCAGAATGCCTAGAGAGCTAAAAGGTAAGTGGCTTTCTCCTGAGGATGGGACCGTTGTTATCATGAAGATAAATACAGACTGATTTGTAATACCAAGAAATGGGGCTAGAAATATGAACTCCAGCCACCAAAACACTTACAAAAGTTCCTTTGTTCTTATTTTATTACAAACTAAACAGACCTGTTGGGGCCACTGACGTATAACAGTGGCCTTAGTAACATTTCTAACTAGAAAAACTGAAAAGGGTTGTTCTCATTATACCTACGCTTGCTAAATAACTGTCCGGTTTTCACATCTTCACACAGATCAGAAATCGTAGTAACTCCAAAGAGGCAAAGTAATGAGGTCCTCAGAAAACAACTTCTAGACGCAGAGACATATTCATATAGCATTGCAGGTGATCCCGGGGGGGGCCATTCCTGCTACCCCACTAAACACTCCTTGCTGAGTAAAAAGAGCTCACAAGAGTCCAGTTTTTAGGTTGGAGGTGCAGATGCACATTGCATTTCTGAATAATTCTAATTTTTAAAATAAGGTTTAATTTATATGTATGAGTATTTTGCCTGGTGTGTGTATGTGTAGCATGGGAATGTGAATGCCAGGTGCCCAAGAAGGTCAGAAGAGGGCATCGGATTCCCTGGAATTGCAGTACTGATGGTTGCAAGCCACCATGTGGGCACTGGGAAGCACACCCAGGTCTTCTATAAGAGAAGCCAGTAGTCTTAATCCTAGAACCATCTTCCCCTACTTTTTTTTTTTAAGTTGCTCACTGTTAATACACATTCTTGGTATATCTGGCACTTGGGGAATTACACACCAAGAAGTACTGCCCTAACACTTCAAAACTAATTTTCTGGCTACAAATATAACTTTCTCTTTTGAATGATAATGGGCTTCAAAGAATACCCAAGGTTCCTAAGCTTGAATCTCATACACACCTAGGTAGTATCTCTGCCATCCTGATGGAGGTTAGTTCTGAACTGGACCTACTGAGGCAGGAAGTAAATCACCTACGTATTGCTGGTACGCTTTCCAGCCAGTGTTTATCTCTGACTACAGTTTATGTTCCTGGGGGCCAAGAACCATGTTTACATATTAAAAAAATATTTTCAACATTATCTAGTACTCATAATAAATATTTATGAGGCCCTCAATAAACACACTTTAATTTTGGCTAAAATGTAACCTAAGTCGCTTGAAAAATCCACTTTAGAGTCTGAGGCATGAATATTTTTTGCTTCAAACCGACTCATTTCAGTATCCCTTGCACTGTTGAAAATGGAGGTTGCGGGCTAATGTTCATTAGAAATGGCAGCCGCTCCTTTATTTAGCCAGCAGGAAAAGCCAGGGCGACAGTAATAGCTTTGACTGATTACTTGGCAAGGGAAACCAAGCCCTGCGGGTGTTTGGGACTCTTTGGCCTATAAACCTGTTTGAAAACCTGTTTCTCAGAATTTAAAGCTTTATCTCAGCTGAGGTCAGTATTATAGTGATGTCAATAATGCTCCTGCACTCAGCCCCCCAGGTAGACCTGCACAAACCACCATTAACTTCATTTTCATGGAAAGGCTACATTGGGGAAAATAGCTCTAACTTAAACTATTTTATTTTGATTTTTCTTTCCCTTAAGAAATAGCTCTGCCAATACTGTTTCATTTGGATTTTGTGCATTCTGCACCTTAACAGCTTTTGGCGGGTCAAACTATTTCTAAAAGTCAAAATGGTTCTGAGTAACGCAAAATTGGACACATCATGGGACAGTAATTTTGAAGGTCAAAACAAACAAATAAACGAACAAAAACAACTTATTAGGTCTGAAGGGTAAATTTGAGAGTCTAAAATTACCTCTATCTTTAACTGCTTCTAAAGAAAACAGTATTCAGCTGTGCTACATAGAGAATTCTGTAGCAGGCTCTGTTCTCTTAGGAATCAAATGTTTATTGAAGGCACATATGTTTACTCATACCAGAGCAGCTTCTGAGAGGCAGTCAGGAGGGTTATGGGTCCAAGCTTGCTGCCTCTCCAGGTCCTTGGGGCGCTGGGGTTAGACTGAAGGCAATCGAAGGAGCCAGTTCTTCATGTTTTGTGTGCTTTCTTTCTGCCTACTATCTCCAGAACCCAAAGGAAAGTGACATCTATTGGATTAGATCTTGCCTTTTATTTAAGGTGAGAAGGCTTTTTGTATGCAGAGGATACAATGCATGCTTCATTATCTTAGGTGAGGATAAAAATACGTGTCTGTGGAAAGGACTTTTAATTCCTATAAGAACCTATTTAAGTTTTCTTCAAGCTGATGTGGTATGACTGACCTACACTGGAGCAGTCAAAATCAGCCAGAGCTGCTCCTTGAACACGTGCATGAGTTATCTCTGCATGCTGATCTCCTTGGAGAGTATAAAGTTTTATTTATTTATTTTTTTCTGCACCTAGATGTATACACACCACAGCACAAGCCTTCCATAAATGTCCTTTTTCTTTTCTTCTTTTTCTTTTCTCTAGGTATGGAAAAACATGAAAGACCTGAAATCTTTTGGCCATCAGAGGACAATAAAGTTGAAATTGAATCAAAGAGATTATTGTTTGGTTGATTTTGGTTTTGGTTTTGGTTTTGTCTGGTTTTGTTTTAAGTCATGAGGACCAAATTAAACTCATTTTCAGTTCTGAAGTCTGGAACGTCTTCCGGCGGTCTCCATATTGCACCCCAATGCAGCTATAGACTTCTTCTATCAAAGCAGGGCTCCCCCCTTCCTCCCACACAACAGAACACACAAAGGTATACTAGAGGTTCAGACTGCTGCATCTTGACTGGAACATCTCAGCTTCCTGAAACTGCTCAATCCCTGACCTGACACAGTCCAGCATATACACAATATGCAGCCTGTCTGACAGTATAGAGTCATTAAGAGGGAACGTCCATAGGAAAATGTGACAAGGTGAGAAAAAGGAGAGTGAGCTTTAAATGTCATGTGCTAGGAAACAATACGTGCACTATGATGCCAGTTCCATCTGAAAAATCAGACCAAGCACAGGCTTGTCACTCCCTGTTCACAAAAGATTATAATGGTGATTATTAATTGACTGGGTAATGATTAGCAAGAGTTTAAAGACTCTTATTTCAATGTATAGGTTCAGATTTTGTCGTGAATAGGTATTTATTTTAGGAAAAAATAATGCATATCACGTACATCGTCATGCAGTCCCTCTGCTGCCTCCTTATGTATTGTGGGTGAGGAAGGCAGAGTGTCTAATAGTCTTGAAGCTACGTTTAGTGGGGGTCTTAATAATCCTCTCAATCTCCCCATCGTGAATTAGGGCAGCAAGGAAGGAAGACTATTCAGGAATTCTATTAATGTAACCAACTCGCTACCCACCAGCCTTTGGGAATGCATGAATGGCAGGTTTATTTTATAATTATTGCTTGATAATATAGCATTCCCCGCCCCCCGCCCCCCATCCCTACAAGGTCTTGAATCTTTGTCTCCCATGTTATCCTTAGTCATCATGTCAGGTAGGAATAAAAGGTGATCTTGACTTGTAGCACATCAACCTTTCGTAATGCAGCTATCTGGGCAAACCCTGTAAAATGTTGGCTATGTGTGACCTTTCATCCTGGTCCATTGCAGAAGACCCCGCTAAGCAACCAGAGTGGATGGGAGTCGCCTTCCGAGAAAGACCTTACTTTAAGGACTGGAGGCAGTGGCTCAGATGTTGCTTCAGCTCCTCTTCCTTTTCATAGGACTCTAGGACGCTGTGTGCTTCATCATGGTGATAGCAATAGATTTTATAAATATCCTCCAGCGGTCCTTTAATCTGCAAGAATACCTCTCCTGAGCAATATAAACAAAGACAAAATGATCTCATCAGACCAAAGTGGCATTTCATGCGTTATTACTCAGTGTTGACTCTTGCAAAAACTCAGGTCTGTCCCCACTGATGCCCAGATTATTTGGAAAGTGTGCTAGACACCGAGTGGATAGTTTCCCTTTTCTTTTCTTCCTCCCCACCCCATTTCTCCTCACTCTCCCTTTTCCTCTCTTCTTTTCTGCCTTTTATAGAGCAAATGACAAAGAGCTAATGGGTTGGCACACAGAATCACAGTTAAGAGCAGACTAGATTAGAGTGGTCTGCCCATGTTTAAATCAAGCTGTGCTACCGACTGCCTTTGAGACTTAAGAAAATGATTCCAATACTCTGTTTCCTCATGTATAAATTACCAGCTACAAGAGATTCAATTTTGTTGAGATATAATTACAATTAAGATGTGTAGTGTGTGCAAAAATCAGAGTAGAGCACACACGTAATAAATGTTCAAAATGGAAAAAGAGTTTTGTTGACTTATCAAAATGATAGGAGATAAAAGGTATGTGGTTTTATTGGTATTTAGTCTACTCACAACATTTTCTTAAATTCTGTGGAAGGTAAAGAGAATTTAGAGAAGAGAAGAATAGGTGTGTGGCTAGAGAAATGGTTCAGCAGTTCAGAGTGCCTACTGCTCTTTCAGAGGACCCAAATTTGGTTCTCAACACAATAGATCACAACTGCCTCTAACTCCAAGTCAGGAGATCCAGCGCTCTCTTCTGGCCTTTGTAGGCCCTTGCATACATGAGACATAAAACTAAATTTTAAAATGAGTTCCAACAAATAGAACATTTTTCTACATATGAAAGGAGAAAGGATGGTTAATTACTCCTTGTAAAGTTCAACTGGATAATCTTGTGAAGCAATGTCAGGAGAGTACCCTCATGAAACAGCTTAGATCAGTTGTGTCCAGACCTTTAATGAATCCTCTTTGATATTGTGATATAATTAGAAATATAGGGGGCCTAGTATATATCAAATGCCAGTCTGATTTAATCACTCATCCAAGCTCTTAAAACTGAGTGTAAGCATCAGACACTGAGGGCAATGTACAGGAAACACGAGACAGGACCTATTCCCAGAAAGCAGTTTAAGTTTTAAATCAGTAATAATTTGGAAGCTGAATTGACTTCAATAGCTGTATTGATTGGCAGCAATGTGGACATGCTATCTATAGAATATGAGAAAGTCAATCTTCCTACAGAAATAGGATTGTTTTGAGCACATTAAACATGTTTTATACATGAAACTGCTTCTTTCTCTACATGCAGAAAGAGAATAGGAGGCTATTTATCTGTACGAATTGGGAATGAATAAATCTGAGTTGGAAGCAAATAACTGATTCTTCTCAAGTCCTGCTAGAATGTGACAAAATCAGGTTTACAGGCCAGATAGTGTTCTTGACTTTCAGTCCTTACACACCTGAGTTCTGCTGAATGCTGGCTGCGGTGGGAAGACTGCTACAGTCAGCATCAGAAGCTAGGGCTTGAATGGTGAGTTCAGGAATAGTTTTGTTGTTTTATTCATTTATTTGCTTCCTCATTATAGGGGATTTTTCATCTACTTATAGCTAAATTCTGAAGAGAGAGAGAGAGAGAGAGAGAGAGAGAGAGAGAGAGAGAGAGAGAAAGAGAGATAGATTTGGGTGACCTGGAATTAACGCAGTGAATTGTACATTTTGACAGCTGAAGGGATGAAGGAGTCTTGCTATCTCTGGGATTTAACTGGGCTAATCCTTCTCCTAGCATAACTTTTGAAGATCTGCCCTTTAAGGTAACAGTACACACAGAAAGAAACAGCATCAGAAAATAAGGGAGGAATGCAAGTAAATTTATGGTTTGAAATAAAGAGAAGAGTGTCTCCAAGTATTATAACCAGGCAGCAACGGGATGTTTGGGATAGACCTAAGCCCTGGAAATAAGATCAGTGCAGGCTTGGATAGAGGCTCCCTGGCATCCCTACACATCTCCACATGAGTTGCAGTTACAAATATATGTTTGTAACAAAGAAAGTCAGAGTAGAGATAAAAGAGGGAGAAGAAGAGAGAAGCAAGAGGAGAAGGAGGAGGAAGGAGAGGAGGAGAAAGAGGCAGCATGATAAATACATATGGCTAAATCAGAAAGTTAAAAACAAAGGAAATACTTGCTTTACATGCAAATAAACCATCACTTGCAAATTTCCTTGTATGCTCTTTAGCAGAAGTGTTCCAGAATTGCTAGGTCTCCCCTTAATAGTGAAAGCTTTTTTTTGTAATCTCCAAGTAAAATTCAGTTGGGGCTCTAATAATAATTATTGAAGTTAAAATATATTTAAGTACTCTAATTGAAAGTCATTTATTCACCCAGAGGCCAGCTATAACACTGGTGGGCAGAATATTTGATTTCCCTCCCAGCCCATTCTGCCTCATAATACTGCTGATGAAGCGAGGTGTCTCACAGCCAAGAGTGATTCTGTTTCCACGGTAACGTTAAGTCTTGGCTGCATTTCTTCAGTGGTGAAGGACAACTGCTCAGGCTAATATATGTGTGCTGGAGGGACGGTTATGAGTGGAGAAAGGAGTGAACTACGACCAGGGAAGGTAATTTCACTCTGGCTGCCTGACACAACGGCACCGGAATCCTATGGGATAAAACTACTATCTTCTTTAAAAATTCTACAACCTAAGACTTTTTTTTTTTTTTTTGCAACGACATCGCCCCCAAAGCAACTATCTTGCAAAGGAGAGAAACACACAAATAAGCATAAACAAATAAGACCCAACCCAAAATCAACTCTGTTTTAAATTTTTTAGTCATTGCCTTTAAAAGCAAGTTTCCACACACAGTCTGTGCCCTGGTGTAATTGTTCCTGATAGGCACTTGCCTCTCACAGATTGACGTAAATGCATTGAGATTCTTCTAATTTAATGTCCTTGGTGATCTGTCTCTTCTCTTCTCTTACAAGCCCAGGCCTACCCATGAGATGGGTCATACTATGTGGTGTGGAATCCATACGGTTCTATAGTTCCTCTGTCAGTGTGCAAACTCGGGGGAAAGCCATGATATTCAAGGAAGCAACTTACCCTAGGTTTTGTGTGCAAAGGTGACTCAAAAAGGAAAGGACGTGTTTCTTTTTAGTTCATCTTTATTTAACAGTGGTTTTACTGGATGACTGTTTTGCATTGCGCCCTACCATTGCTACTGCAGACAAATGTAACGCACCAACATTTCGTCCCAGCAGCTTATATAAGCCAGTGGGGGTGAGAGGGAAGAGTAAGTTTCCCTTTGCTGCACCGCATGACCATGCAATGCTAGAGCTGTGCAGTACAGAGAGGGGGCATATTCAGCCCAGGGAGCTATAAAAGCAAGGAGATCATGAGAGGGGTAAAGTACAGAGAAAACCTTTGACTGCCTAGGATGGAAGAGATTGAAATGTGGGGTTCTGTATTGTCTTCCCCTCCCCCACCTAGTTGCATTCCATTTTTCCCCTAAAGCAATAGAAAGTTTGGTTGCTCCAAGTACTTCTGGTATAAGAAGATGTGCTTATTTCTCTGTGATGCAAAAACTGAGGGAAATGCAAAGCTGCCACCAGCTTGAGCAGACAGACCCCCCTTCTTACGCCACAAGCATTTTGTTTTTGTTTGATCTTTTCTCCCAGGTAAGCTCAACTCTAACCAATACACTGTATTTCTTTTCTTATTTTGAAGGAAATATTTTAAGAGAAGTACTGATTCATAACATTTTGTTTTAAAACTGTATGAAATGAGATACTGATACGAAAAGCTTAAATCAGACAATGAATTGTATATGACCAAAAATAATTTAGAAGTTCAGCTCCAAGGTCAGGAGATGATGTTTTAAAAGAACTTCAGTTAAAAATTAAAGGTCTCACCCCATCCCTGGAAGCAAAGCTACAGGCAATTAATTGGCTGCTGTGTGAGAGAGAAGCAATCTTCTACAGGGACAAGCTCCCTGATAGCTTTGGACTATATTTTAAAAGTTGAGCTGCAATAGCTGTAATGAAGTACATTTCTCAACACATTTTTGGTAAAAGTATCTTTACATATATGTAAAAAGTGTTTTTTTTTTAGTCACTGAATTGCCATGAAAATATTTTTAGAGAAAAAAATTAAAGGTCTGAGTTATATCTCAAAAATTTTCTGTTTTTGTTTGTCAAGCCTGAATATTTAGAATACAGAGAACAGACCAGGAAGGCTCCCAGAGTAAGGACAGATGTAGTCACTGTCTGAAAAGGAGATTGGAGGTCTGAGTGTGACAGGTATCACTTTCCTGGGTGACAAAGCTCAGACTTGGCATTCCCAACAGAGACAGCCTTGCCTGCAGCATGCAGAAGATCCAAGGTGTGCTTCCTGTAGCCTGGTTATCCTCCTTTGGTTGGAAGCCAAGATGCTTGGACTAAATAAGGCAGGTGAGCCAGCAAGTGTGAGTCATTCACATGCTTGCTGTGTTTCCCTAGAGTTCGTCTGTTCTCTGAAACTGGAGAGTGGAGGAGGAACCATGAGAGGGAGCTGGAAGAGGAAACAGCAGTTAAGGAAGCTACAGTCCTTGCCTTTAGCCCAACCTTGCCTGGAGACTGCTCAGGGTATCTAGGAGTTCTGGTCAGACTATAGAGTTCAAATACAGGTGGCAAGTAAGATGTGCTCCCATGGGGTTAAAATAGATTTATCCTTGAGTATCTGTTTTATTACAATATTTGAAGAAAAACACTGTTTTCAGGAGAGCAAGCTGGGAAACTTTACATGAATTCTTAAAGTAACACTTTAGTGGTTTGTTTGCTTGCTTGTTTGTTTGTTTTCTTACCTGGAGCTGTTTTATTTTTTATTTTATTTTATTTCTTTTAGTTTTATTGGCTATTTTATTTATTTACATTTCAAATTTTATCCCCTTTCCCAGTTAAACCCCCTATCCCCTCCTCTGTCCCTCTGCTTCTATGAGGGTGCTCCCCTGACCATCCACACCCCCCCCACCCTACCTCAGTGCCCTAGCATTCCTCTACACTGGGGGATAGAGCCTCCACAGGACCAAGGATCTCCCCTCCCACTGATGCCAGATTAGGCCATCCTCTGCTACAAATGCAGCTGGAGCCATGGGTCCCTCCATGTGTACTCTTTTCTTGCCTGGAGCTATGGCTTCAGGTTATTTCCTAGAGATCATGATAAGTCTCTTCGGGTTTCAAAAGTATTTTAGTAAAAGCTTTTCAAATGCAACAGCATAAGAGATGTTCAGAAATGTATCCATTTGGCTTATGATTCTGAAGCTACGGTGGAGAAGGAACCTCATTTGCAGGTGAGTGACTTTAGGAGTCAGAGATAGGTGTGGAATTGGGACCAGTGATGGACAGTAGACCATGAAGAGGAAAACAAGAAGAAAGGAGATGGGAGGGGTGTCCTACCTGTGGCATCACCACTTCCAAAGCTGTGGAAAACTGGCATGTGTGGTAGGACTGGCCTCTCAAAGAAGAGCCTTTCAGCAATTGAGGTGGTTATCTTCCCAGGATTCCCAACCATGGGAGACAGCCTAGCAGCTGGGCAGGACAAACTGGGGTGCATTCTTGGGACATGCAGACAGAACATGGAATGCAACTTTGCCCTGGGTTCCTTTCTGCTTGTATCCAGCCGGAGTTTCTAGTATAGGGTGGGCAAATCATTTTTGTCTCAACAATGGGGTGCATGCTGGTTAAGTATTAGTCCTGCTCTGACGTTCAAGCACCTGGCTATTGATTCTGGTGGTAACTCGGGATCCGGACTTGAAACCTGCTTGCTTTCTGCAGACTTGAATGCAGGGAGGAGCATCCTCACTGTTGCAGTAAGTCAGTATCCTGTCTCTACTCAAGGTTCATAACACAGAGGATGCCACATTTTCCCACAGCTCTCTTTAGTAAACATCTCTTTTGAGACTACCTGCTACTGTTCTGTGATACTTACCTGTTACACTAACAATAACACTGGCCCAAACTGCAGGCTGACTTGGTAACAACTTAACTTTTTTTCCCCCTGTCCTTTTATTGTTTTCTTTTATTAGATATTTTCTTTACATTTCAAGTGTTATCCCCTTTCCAGCTCTCCCTTCTGGAAACCCCCTATCCCACCCCCTCTCCCTGCCTCTATGTGGGTGCTCACCCACTCACCCACCCACTTCTGCCTTCCAGGCATCGAATCCCCACAGGACCAAGGGCCACTCCTCCCACTAATGTCCAAAAAGGCCATCCTCTGCCGCATATGCAGCTGGAGCCATGGGTCCCTCCATGTATATTCTTTAGTTGGTGGTCCAGTCCCCGGGAGCTCTGGGGTTTCTGGCTTGTTGACGCTGTTGCTTCTCTCATGGGTCTGCAACTCCCCTCAGCTCCTTCAGTCCCTTCTCCAACTCCTCCATCAGGGATCCCGTGCTCAGTCCAATGGTTGGCTGTGAGCATCTGCCTCTGAATTTGTCCGTCTCTGGTAGATCTCTGTATTTCATGTATGCAGTGCTTGTTGAATACAGTGCTTTCAGTCCTTGGGGAGGTAACAGCTACACAGTAGACAAAAACTCTTCTAAGGGAGCTTACATGCTGAGGGAGTAGGGAGTATGCCTTAGATCCTGTATCCTTCAACTGTGGAGGGCTTGCCATTTCCACCGGAAATACAAACAAATGAATGCAGCACCCATTGCCAGTTGTGAACCTGTTCTTCTGAGTTCTTCTTCCAGATTTACAGAACTCGGATTGACCATACACCCGACTGAAAATATAGGTCTGGCAGTTCTCAAATGTCTAGCAGCTGTGAGCGGCAAAGTCCACCTTAAGAAGCACATCCGCATGTGTTTTGTGAAATGAAACCATGGGGAAAGCAAAAACCAAAAAAAAACCCCAAAAAACCAAAAAACCAAAAACCAAAACCAAAAAACAAACGAGAGAGAGAGAGAGAGAGAGAGAGAGAGAGAGAGAGAGAGAGAGAGAGAGAGAGAGAGAGAGAGAAAGCACTCCCCCCCTGAAGGGGAAATTGTTCACAAGGAAGTAGTTTTTCTACTTCTTACTGGAAGTGGTGCCTGAATGGGAACAGCTATCATGGGGCCGCAATTTCAAAGCTACAAGCTGGAGGGTTTGTAGAAAAAAAAGCTACAAAGAGCTACATAGATCCTGGATTAAAACAATGGGGAATTTTTTTGTTTTGGAAGAAAAATGAGGCCATTTTAGCTCAGTGTATCATTTAGTTTTCAACTCAGGACAGGGAAATTAGATCGTCATCCATCCAAGCGATCTTCTCACAGCTTGAGCTGTAGTGATGTAGCCACAGTAAAGTCCCAATCTGTCACCTCCAAAGGCTGTACTATGCCCTGACCTTTGTGTACCTTTCAGTCTTGCCCCACACTGCTCATCAGCTTCCCAGAGGACGGATGTGCTGAGGGATGCTCAAATGCTGACGATGCCAGGATTCAGGACAAAGTGTCTGTGTGTGCTGACTTCTTACAAGTTTTCTCAAATCTGCCTGCAACCTTTCAGCATCCCTGTTACAGCTTAGCGATCACTCTGCTTGGCCACCAGCACAGCATCCTGCATTTAATCTTCGCAGAGACACGAATCCTAGGACATTTGTTTTACCAATCCAACTTAGTTTATTATCATTACAGGAAATAAGTCCTAGCATCTTCCATACCTATCCTGACCTCCCTTATGAGACTGGGGGCCCAACTCTAACACTTCAACCTAGCAACCTCTTATTCACAAGTCTTATTTTTTTGTGTGTGTGGACTTTTGAATCCTTGACCATGAAACCCCTATATTTTCATCATTTTTTTCCTCTGGAACTGACAGCTTTCCTGTCACTCCTTATGAGAAAAATTATATGATTTTTCAACTCTTCATCTGGATCTCTCCCAATACGGCTATAGATACTCCAGTAAGCTGCTGCCTGGATATGAATACATATACATATATGATGTATAGGCACGTGTGTACATGTATGTGTATGTATGTATGTATACACACATATCCCTCCTCTCTCTCTCTCTCTCTCTCTCTCTCTCTCTCTCTCTCTTTCTCTCTCTCTCTCGTTTCCCCACATCATCTTTGCATCAAGAAGGAAGGACCTATTAATTGGCATCATTATAATTACAAAAGCAGACATTATTCTACATTCTTGGGGCTTAGCCCAGTTACTGTCCTAGTGTCATTACCATATTGGAGTATGAGTTAGAGTCGATATGGGTCTAGGCTACTGGGCAGTGTGAAAGCTGGGAGCCATGGCTCATTGAGAGCAGATTGGGAAACTAGCTTCTGAAATTACCAAAGACTCTGCCAAACATAGAAGTGGCACATGATAGGGTAAACCTCCCCTTCTTAAAGTAAAATATATCCTCGTGTCTATAAATTATAAAGACACCTAGATACCAAGAGGAACAGAGAAACTACGCAATCCAAATCTTATTTGTTTCTAAAATATGAGTAAAACTTCTAAAAAGGATTTTCATTATACTCACCTGTTAAATAAAGGAAACCAAACTTTATACGCTGATGTGTACAATTAGCCTGACTAAATAATAGCAATTTAGTCTTACCATGTATTAAGAATAAGCCCTGCATCTTCTTTAAGCTTTATTTTATTGAATCTTCATAAAACTCATATGAGGTAAATACCACTGCCTTCACTTTCCTGATGTGAAGTTGAACTTCAATGAGGTTTCATAACTTGCCTGAGATCTAGCAGTAGGAAAGACAGATCCAATTCAAGCTGATATTAAGGCACGTTATTACACCCTTAAATTCTATATCATCTTTTATTTTCCTTGTGCTTGCTTACTATTTTCAAAATTGTCATAGAATACATTTAATCTAAATACAAATAAGAACCAAAGCTCATATATTTCTCTCTAGAGATTTTAAAACACCTTCCATACCTAGATTTAGTCTAGATTTTAAAGTTCACTTTCTGTTTTGGCACTGGGATGCAGAACACTCCTTCAGAGCTCTCAGATCTGCAAGCATATGCATGCGTCTATTTATAAACTTGAATGTCATCCAAACACCAAGGTTTGTTGAATAAATTTCTCCTCCTTTTATCGAGGCATCTAGTGACTCTGACACCGCGGCTGTGACTCATAAGCTCTTACTTATGCTGCCTGAAGACACGGAGATGGGACACCTGCGCTTTCCCCTTGTGATAACATGAATTTGCAAACATCTCACCCAATCAGCTTATCTTATGAAATTTAGGTGGTAAAAGATTTAGGGATAGGAACGGCCCTAGAACTCTTCATTGGTGTGTACACTGTGGCAGAGGGTTGTAGATGCTCCTGGCACCACATCTAAGGCGCACTGGAATGCTAAGAAACTTCACAAACATTTCCCATACTGTCCTAACATGGGGCCTTTAACCCTTTTCTCATCAAGACTGTTTGTTTGGTTGGTTGGTTTGGTTTTTTGGTTGTTATTGTCATTTTGTTTTGTTTTGTTTTGTTTTGTTTTTTAAGACAGAGTTTCTCTTTGGGTAGTGCTGGCTGTTCTGAAAGTCACCCTGTAGACCAGGCTGGCCTCAAACTCACAGAGATACATCTGCCTCTGCCTTTAAAAGCATGCACCACCATTGCCTGGCTATCAGGGCCGTCTTTTGTGTGTAGTTGCTATTATCCTGAATCAGCCAAGTCAAGTCCAAACTCCACATTCCAAATCAAGTTTTCCTTAGCTAAATTGAATTTTTTCCCCTCCGTGATTTTGTAGGAGTTAACTATTTAGGCAAAAACATCTTCCCCAAATCTAAAAGACCAAGAGCAAGTGTTTGCTCACCCACCTTGAGTTGATGGTTGGGCAGGGTTGCACAAAGATGGCTTGTCTCTCTGTGGTCAGTTGGGTCAGCAGTGTCTGGTCAGTTGACTGAGGAGGGCTGCACTCACCAGTCTAAGGTCATTTCTATGTTTCTCAGAATGGCTGGGTGCTTTGGGCTGCTCTCTTGACGACCATAGTGTAACACTCGTCATGCAGTTACGAAACAGCACTTTGTCTCCATGTTTTAGAGCCACCAGACCAACTCAGAACCAATGGTGATGCCATGAAAACAAAGCTCCCACTGACACTTGTTGAATTATAGCCTTTGCTGTTTTAGTTTTCTGAAACATGCCTTGTAATCTTTCTAGTTATAATTTATGACTAGTGACCTTGAAAACTTAAGCACCTTTAACAGAGTGTTCTCTTATGTTAATATAGCAAATAACTACATTATACCCATGGAAGGAGTTACAGAGACGGAGTTTGGAGCTGAGATGAAAGGATGGACCATGTAGAGACTGCCATAGCCAGGGATCCACCCCATAATCAGCATCCAAACGCTGACACCATTGCATACACTAGCAAGATTTTATTGAAAGGACGCAGATGTAGCTGTCTCTTGTGAGACTATGCCGGGGCCCAGCAAACACAGAAGTGGATGCTCACAGTCAGCTAATGGATGGATCATAGGGCTCCCAATGGAGGAGCTAGAGAAAGTAGCCAAGGAGCTAAAGGGATCTGCAACCCTATAGGTGGAACAACATTATGAGCTAACCAGTACCCCGGAGCTCTTGACTCTAGCTGCATATATATCAAAAGATGGCCTAGTCGGCCATCACTGGAAAGAGAGGCCCATTGGACTTGCAAACTTTATATGCCCCAGTACAGGGGAATACCAGGGCCAAAAAGGGGGAGTGGGTGGGCAGGGGAGTGGGGGTGGGTGGATATGGGGGACTTTTGGTATAGCATTGGAAATGTAAATGAGTTAAATACCTAATAAAAAATGGAAAAAAAAATAACTACATTATAACTGTCAGTAAAAGGAAGCCAACCTGTTTCTACATAAGGGAGTGTCCCTTACTTATATAATTTTTTTTGGTATGTTGGATGCTTTCTTCTGATTGGATGTGTCTATGCACTTTGAAGGCAAAATGCCACAGATATATATGACACTCTATATTCGCCACAATGCATGTGGTTTGTGATGTGAGGCTGATATTCCCAGCTATTCTTGACCTTGACCAATTGGTCAAAGTAGGTTTCTTATTGTAAGGTTTACCATGTTTCCTTTCGATGTCTGAAATTGCTTGTGGAGAAACTTTGAGAAGTGGAAATCTGTGCTCTCTAAATTTTACCCAGATATAACACATTTATTGGTGGATTTTTATATGAAACCATTATTATAATGGTTGCCTATTAGTAGATTTTTCTATTTTCCTCTACTCTGTCTTTATCAATTGCAATCTACTGGAGAGTTGTTCTTATTCCCATTTATCTATATTGATAGATATATTGATTTTTGCTGCTATTCATTTTTGTTGTGTCAGTTATAATTCAATACTAGTTTTATGCATCCAGTCATTCGCTTATTCACTCATTTATTTAGTGTGTTCAGTTTGTTTGTTTGTGTGTATGTATATGAATGTGTGTGTGTGTGTGTGTGTGTATGTATGTGTGTGTGTGTGCATGTTTACAAGTGTATATACAGATGTGTGAGTTTGTCCATGTGCGTGGAGAGGTCAGAGGAGAAGGATTCTGAGCATCTTGCCTTGCTCTCTGCCTTACTCCTTTGAGACAGCCTTTTATTGAGCCTGGTCCTTGCCATTTTCTGCCAGATTGGCAGCCAGCTAGCCTCCTGATTGCCAGTTTTTGCTGCCCAGCACCCAGCACTACTGTGCACTGCCTTGCACAGCTTTTTACATGGGCACTTGTGATTCCCACTCTGTTTCTCACTCTTGTGCCTGTCCAGCAAGTGCTCTTACCCACAGAGCCGTCTCAGATCGGACGTGTCAAATTTGTGAGCCATATTTTTATTTGGGAACATAATCTGTAAATGCAGAAACATCCAATAGCTCAGAAGATTCTGATAACTGGAAGATGTTAAAAAGTCTAATTACACTTACCAGCATTAAAAGGTGTATAGATAGAGTGATAGAGTTGAAACACTATCAAATTTTCTGTCCTTTTGTCTTTGTTTGGATTATTTCTTCCTTTTTACAAGTAAAAAAAACTTACCAAATTATTTCTGTTCATAATTTTAATATTTTCCAAAATGTGACATTGTAAAATCAAGTAAAAAATATAATTTTTTTCATGTTGAAGAAAAGCATCAAACCAAGCATAGTGGTTACTGACTGTGATCCCAGCAACCAGGAGATGAGGCAGGGGGATTGTAATGATTTCCAGGCCAGCCTGGGCTAGACAGAGTGAGACACAATCTTATAAAAATGAAATAAAACAACACAAATTAGAATTGCTCCAGCAAAAGCGTCTTCCCGCAAGCCAAATGTAAGAAAGTTCAATTACAAAATTAAAAAAATATTTTATACGACTTGAGCTACTATTAATCTTTAATTTCATAATAGGTTTTAGTAAGGATAAATTCCCATGTCTTCTTGTTTATAATCTATTTTCCATAATTGCCACCTACAGAAAAAAAAATCTGAAGTTAATTCTTTTCTTTTTTTTCAGAGCTGAGGGCCAAACCCAAGGCCTTGCCTAGTAAGTGCTTGCTCTATCACTGAGCTAGACTCCCAGCCCTTGAAGTTAATTCTTCTAAAGGCACTGCAGTGCCACTTCACAGACCTCTTCGGAACGCAGCCCACTGCCCACCTTTGCATTTCTAACTCCTTGACTTGTTGACTAAATCAAAGAACTTGTTGACTGCCCTGCAGATGATGATTTGATTGTTTAACAGCAATTTATCTTCAAATATCTCCTGTCACATGCGTGCTATTTTTATGTATGGAGAAGTCTGCATAAATTTTGTCTAGTTCTTATCAGAATGAAATATCAGCTTCACAATCTTCACACTATAATCAATTTCTTTTCTATATATTTCATCTTAGTAAAAAACAAACATTGTTTTGCTGTGAGATGTTGCTTTACCTGCGTGTATTCATACTGTACCTTGCATTCACAATGTCATATTTTTGATGATTTATTTTATTTTCAATTATCTGTGTATGCCCATGAGTGTAGGTGCCCACAGAGGCCAGAAGAGTGTGTTGGGGTCCCTGAAGCTGTGGAGGTGGTTGTGAGCCACTGAACACGACTAGAACTTAAGTCATCTGCAAAAAGCAGTCTGTGCTCTTGACCACTAAGCCATCCCTTCAGCCCCTACAATATTGAACTTTTAAGTCTTGGTGACAGTAACATCTACAATGAGATCAGATAATCAATTTTTGAATAATAAATTTCCCCCAAATTGGCTCCTGATTCTGCAATTTTGATTTAAAAAATTGAACCATTATTAAAATAAGCTGGCATTTAATTTGCTTTAACAACAGATATACCCATCATTGAACTGTAAAGCCTCAATTATTGGTGTCACCTCATTAATAGCCACTGTCTCATGTTTTATAGATTCATGGAGGGTTGGAAATAAGGTTAAGTGAAATTAATGGAGCCCAACTGTTATCTGGTGTACGTGAGCAATCTTGCTGTTGGGGGTAGCGCATAAGCACACTTGAGGCAGCTTTGTGTGTCTGTGTCCAATCACCAGCCTCGAGTAATCTTTTGAAAACAATGACTAATGTTTTCTTATAGTAATGTTGCTGCTTCTTCAGCAGATGTCTGTCTCCTGGTTGCTTTGTGGTCAATGAGGGCAATTTTAAGGTCCCTGTAATATATGGAGTAAATTTACTGTGTTGTTTCAGACACACCTTTGTTTTAAGGGGTGATTTTATTGCGTGTTTCCAAAGGTCAGAGATGCTCTTTCTATCTCACTATGCCCAGTGCATCTTCCTTTTTTTTTTTCTTTTTTAAAAAATTTAGCTTTGAATAGACCTGTTTTGTTCTTTCTTTTTCATTTTTATTGGTTATTTTATTTATTTACATTTCAAATGTTATCTCCCTTCCCAGTTTCCCTTCCAGAATCCCCTCCTCCCTTTCTCCTGCCTCTATGAGGGTGCTCCCCCACCTGCTCACCCACTCCTGCCTCAGCACCCTAGTGTTCCCCATCCTGGGTCATCAAGCTTCCACAGGACCAAGGGGCTCCCCTCCCTTGATGCCAGATAAGGCAGTCCTCTGCTACATAAACAGCTGGAGCCATGAGTACCCCCGTGTACTCTTTGGTTGTTGGTTTAGTCCCTGGGAGCTTTGGGGGGGGGGTCTGGCTGGCTGATATTGTTGTTCTTCCTATGAGGTTACAACCCCCTTTAGCGCCTACAGTTTTTGCTCTAACTTCTCCATTGGGGTCCCCATACTCAGTCCAATGTTTGGCTGTGTACATCCGCATCTGTATTGGTCAGGTGCTGGCAGAGCTGAAGCATGCTGTTTATAACTACGCATGGGATGGGTGGAGCAATGGGTAGTGATCCCTACTAAAGTGAAAACCTGTACAGTGACAGTTTATTGCACGTGATGAATCAGAAGAAAAGATGGAATTTAAACCCAACTGAATCCTTTCTTTCACCTGTCCGTATGATTAGCTTGCTGTCTAAATTTTGGACCTGCATGGATGCTAAGTAAGAAAAGTTTTATCCTTTTCTATAGCTCTAATGTCCACTCAAAAAGAGGACTGGATAAAGATAGAAAGTGTGCGTGTGCATGTGTATGTTTGTGTGTGTGCTTGTGTTTGTGTGTGTGCTTGTGTTTGTGTGTGTGTGTGTGTGTGAACGCACGTGCATGTGTATGTTTGTGTGTGTGTGTGTGTGTGCACATGCTCACACTCATAAGCATGCCCATGCTTTAAAGAGACATTCCACAGAGATTAAGAGCAGTAGTCACTGGCAGGAGAGACAGTGGGCTTGGAGGAATATGGAAACAATCCTTCCATCCTTGTCCTGTAGGTCCTCAGCTGTTCTAATATTTTTATAGTATGTAATATATGTAAAATTGCAAAATGATTGTTTTAAAATAATTATTTGGCTACACAGCACTATGTGCAGGTACAAAATCCTTTTTCAAGAATTTATTTGCAATGCTGCAGACATGAAGAGAACAGAACTTAGGCTGAATACTTTTCATGTGATATTCTCTGTGGTCACTTTATAAAACCTTGTCATAGTAAAAATAATATATGTATACACACATACGGCTATTAAGAGTGAAGTGGAAAACATTGAAAATATAGTTGTATAAGTTCTTTGGATATCACATAGTTCTCATGTAAAATATTTTTAAAATATTTAAAATCAGTCAATTCACAGATTTAAGATAAAAAAAATCCATTGTGACTAAACTCAGGATAGCTATTAAAATAGTTAATTGTTTAAGGACCAAGGAAGTACTAGCCATAAAATCAAATGAAAGACCATCTGGAAAGCAGAGAGAATGAAAATTACAAAGCAAATTCTGTGTGCTCAGTGCTACTGAGGGACCTCAGCACACGGCTATAAACCCATTTGGAGATAAATGGAGAGTCTGTATGATTACAATGAGCCTTAAGATGGATTCAGCATTTATACATCTCCTGGGAAGCTTTGTGAGTCAGAAACATAAAACCAAAGTCCCAGGGGGTTATTAAAATACTATTTCCTGTTGCATTATAGAACTCAAGAAGAGAATAAACATACCGATTACTTGCATGGCCGGTTCCACGTCTGTTGTGGCCTCTTCCAGCAAGGACAGTAGCTTGGCTGATATTTGATGCACAGATTCAATGTTGCTAAACAAGCCCTCCACGTCCAGCCTGTCAATCTGAAGAAGCAGAGACACTGAGCTGAGCGACAGCTGACGGGAAGAGAACTACTATGTGCTCGGTGCTTCTTCCTGCTCAACAGCAAGGATTTAACCTGCCTCACCCTGCTCTGTGAAGATGCTCACCTAGGGTTTCTGAATGTAAACATATAGCTTAAACGTGTACATTTTCATCATGCAAATAGTGATGGTGTGTTATAGCTCTGTATTAAACAACAACAAAAACGTTTGACTCGTGCGTGTAGCTGTATTTCTTGATACAAACCGGAATGGGACGATCTAGACCTACTAGTGTTATTACTAACTGCCCTCTATGCAAGCATGTACTACTGAATTGGGCTGGAGAGATGGCTCAGTGGTTAAGAGCACTTGCTGCTCTTCCAGAAGCCCTAAGTTCAAGTCCAAGCACCCACATCAGACTGCTCATAACTTCCTGTAACTCCAGCTTCAGGGGAACTGACACCTTCTTCTGTCCTCTGTGGGTACCTGAATACCTGTGTCATAACATACACATTACAGAAAAAAAAATTAACAATAGAACATCGTACTGCTTTTGCAGTAGAAATCAGACCATATCTTCTTTTCGAATAATTATTTCAAAGCTGTTTTAAACAACAGATGTTCTAAAAGTAATAACAAGGAAATCTGCTGGGCAGTTTCTTATTCTCTTTCTTTAATATAAATATACTAATTAAGGATTTGTCATATGTTATAATTTCATGCCTATTCTCAAAAAACTGTGATTTTTATACTTTATTATACATTCCTCATAAAATATTATATGTTCATCTTTCACCAAAGATTTCCTGATTACCTTCTATGTCCTCAGAAATTCAACAGAAGAGAAATCATATCATAGAGACTGATTGATAGACAGAAGGGTAGGCAGCTCTGTTCAACAATGTGCGTGTTCTGAGACATGAACTCTGATTTGGTCTTAAAAATATTTTACCTTTTATAATCAAAGTATGTTTATTCTGGATACAGCTACATTGATGTAAGATCAGCTGAGATTAGTATACAAAAAGAACAAGAATCGGCGCCATTTGTCTATCTTTTTTGTGTGTGTGCTGTAAGTGATGGATGGGTAGACAGGTGATCAGTAAACTTGTCTTGGAGGAGTTCCAACAGTAATGAGCAGAGTTGTTGAAAGAGGTTAGCAGAATCGAGAGAGAGAGAGAGAGAGAGAGAGAGAGAGAGACAGACAGACAGACAGACAGACCAAGTTCAGCATGGTGGGAGCTAGTTACAATGGACATAGGCAAGAGAGAGACCTGGGGCCCAGAAGATGGCTCAGTGGGTAAAGTGCTTGATCTGAAAGCACAAAGACTTATACTTGCATCAGTCGTCTTAAATAGCAAGGTGTGGTGAGGTATGCTTGCGATTCTAGCACCAACGTGGCAAAGACAGGGGAATCTCTGGGCTCACTGACCAGCCAGTGTAACCTGATAGGATCCACAAGGTTCAGATTGTACTACTGCGGTGGTTTTCAGCCTTCCTAATGCTGCAACCCTTTAATAGTTTCTCATGTTGTGCTGACCCCAACCATGAAATTATTATCATTGCTACCTCATAAATGCTATTTTGCTACTGTTATGAATTTTAACATAAATATATGTATTTTTCCACTGGTCTTACGTGACCCCTGTGAAATGGTCATTTGATCCCCAAAAGGGGTCTTGACCAACTGGTTAAGAACAGCTGTAATATAGAGTTTGTCTCAAAAAAGAAGTAAAGAGCTATCAAGGAAGACACCTACATCCCACCTCCTACCTCTGACTTCTATTCACACCTGTACTATATGCATAACACACATACAAACACATGCACATACACACACAGAGAATTGGAGAAGAAGGGAGACAAATGGAGAAAGAGAGGATGGAGGGAGAGAGACAGAGGGCTGATGGGATTCTTCAGGTGAAGGATGGAGATTTTGTCATCAAAGTCTATTAGAGCAGAGTTTATTAGTGCTGCTTTGTTCTGGAGCTCAGTCGGTCTATTTCTCATATTGTATATGTGTGTTATTTTGGTAAGTATATTCTCTCACTGAAGTTGGAAGAATGGCTTCACACCACACCTTTGTCAAATGACCATGACTGTGCCGGTTATTTCTTATGCTACACAGCTATACTTTATATATTTTTTTCAACCAGCCCTGGGAAATTCCTCAGTCTATGTCATGGGCACTGTCCTCAAAACACCTATAATGGAGGCTTAGGCCCGGAGTTAAGTCCACGTGCTAGAAGCAGGTCATTGTGCCCCCTCCCGTTTAACCAATTTTGGCCTTTTAACTTACCAAATTTTGCCTAAGGTTTTCTATCAGTCAAATTGGGAACAACTAATAATTTTCTTAAAAATAAATCCTAAAGATCAACCCCAGAATCATTTGTCATCAAATTCATATAATCACTTATTTTGATCTAAAATTAGAAACCCTTTTTCTAACTACCTTTGTTGTTGTTGTTGGTTGTTGTTGTTTGAGTCATGATCTCTCTATATACAGCCCTGGCTATCCTGGAACTCCTTGGTTATCCTGGAACTCCTATGTAGACCAGGCTGCCCTTTAACTCACAGAGATCTGTTTGCCTCTGCCAAGTGCCAGGATGCTGGCGTCACCCAACTACTTATTTGTGTTTATTACAACTGAGGATGTAGTTCAGCAGCAAGGTGCTTATATCAGTGTGTGTGAAGCCCTGAATTTGGTTCCTAGCACTGAGAAAAATATTGCAGAAATTATCAGCATGACCACACCAATTACTAATCTATACTGGCTTTTAGGGTCTTTAGCCCAGAGTCTCCTAGAATATACCTTCATTAAGCATTCACTTAAGAGGAAAAGATTTCTGTGGCTCTTTTGCATCGCCTCTAAGAATGTTTGGGGTTTCTGTTTCCTATAGTAAGAAGTATATTTAATATAATATAAAATATGTGGAAGAGCATAACAGCTATTGGCTCTTTTGTTAGCTAACATATATATCATTATTTAATAATTATTATCAACTGGTCAAAATTATATTGACCTATTATACTAGTTATCTTAAAGATTTACCTACTATGTCAGGTAGAAATAACATGTGACTTATTTTAAATGTACTGGTTGCTATTTATTTGAAAGATATCTTTGGGGGTATGACATTTTAATTTCCTCATTTTCCTGTTTATAGGGTAGTGTTTAGATGTGATTCATACACTGCCTGTATTATTTTATTGTGCTGTGCAATCTTGACTTTGTCAGTTTGAAGTGCTTTAATTCCTTTCTTTTATTTGCCTCTCCATCTTCCCTGTAAAGTATGACCCATCTTGAGGACATACAGAGTAAAGCAAGGTGCCATGCATGAAGTCATACATGGAAATTAAGATAGACCCAGCACCGGGACTTTGTGGTTCTCCATCTTCATGAAGGTCAGCAAATGGCACTCTCAAGTATGTCGCTATTTCTGAACTCCTTCAGTTTCTGCTGACTTTCCCCCAAGTTGTCACTTCTACTTTTACCTGCCAAGGTCACTATCCTGTATATCTAATTTAGATAATAAAATCCGTTAGCAAGAATCGAATACTACATTCTATCTATAATCTTAGCTCAGTGCAACAAATTCTGAACAACAGAAACTCAGTTTTTAATTCCATTTCTTCCTGAAGGACAGAAAGGATTAAAACATCAATTGGCCCGGTTTCAATCCTATCACCATGGGCCCTTGGGGATTCTGTGAATCATAAAATGAATTCACATCCAGGCACGGTTGTGCCAAGGAACAAACAAACATCTGGTCCAAATCGGCTTTTAAAAGTGATAGATGGTTTTATGATTACTGTTATAAATTCATGGAAACATCCACATATATTTATTAATCATTTACTCAAAACAGGCAATGCTTTAAGAGCTTAAAATCAAATTTCACTTTAAATGGATTAAAATTTACTTTTGAAAAAAGTTTAAGCAAACACTATTTTAAGAAAAATCAATAAGTAGTAATTCAGAGCTACAAAACATAGAAATTAAAGGTCACTGTTTACAGTGACAATTTAATGTGTTGTTTTTGCAGAAGTGTTTATTGTGGGACACATATCAAATAGAATGTTCCCATGAAATCCAAATCATTACTAGGTCACAAGCCAGGTAGTGTGAAAACTCTATTTGCTATTTAAAAAAAAATTTATTAGATATTTTCTTTATTTACATTTCAAATGTCATCCCCTTTCCTGGTCTCCATCCGAAGGTCCCCTTCCCTTATCCCCTTCCCTGCTCACCAACCCACCCACTCCTGCTTCCTGGCTCTTGCATTCCTCTACACTGGGGCATAGGACCGTCATAGGACAAAGGGCCTCTACTCCCATTGATGACCGACTAGGTCATAAAATAACATAAGACCTCTGCTGCATATAATCTACAGATTCAATGAAATCCCCATCAAAATTCCAGCTCAATTCCTCACAGAGTTAGAAAGAACAATTTCCAAATTCATCTGGAATAACAAAAAAACCTGGGATAGCAAAAATTATACTCAACAATAAAAGAACTTCTGGGGGAATCACTATCTCTGACCTCCAGTTGTACTACAGAGCAATTGTGATAAAAGCTGCTTGGTATTGGTACAGCAACAGACAGGTAGATTAATGGAATAGAATTGAAGACCCAGAAATTAACCCACACACCTATGACCACTTGATCTTTGACAAAGGAGCTAAAACCATCCAGTGGAAAAAAAAGACAGCATTTTCAACAAATGGTGCTGGTTCAACTGGCAGTCACCATGTAGAAGAATTTGAATTGACCCATTCATATCTCCTTGAAGAATCTCAAGTCCAAGTGGATCAAAGACCTCCACATAAAACCAACTTATAGAGGAGAAAGTGGGGAAAAGCCTCAAAGATATGGGCACAGGAGAAAATTTCCTGAACAAAACAGCAATGGCTTGTGCTGTAAGATCAAGAATCAACAAATGGGACCTCATAAAGTTGCAAGGCTTCTGTAAGGCAAAGGACACTGTTGATAAGACAAAAGTCCACCAATAGATTGGAAAAGGATCTTTACCAATCCCAAATCCTATAGAGGGCTCATATCCAATATGTACAAGGAACTCAAGAAGTTAAACTCCAGAGAACCAAATAACCCTTTTTAAAAATGGGGTACAGAGCTAAACAAAGAACTTTCAACTGAGGAATACCAAATGTCTGAGAAGCACCTAAAAATATGTTCAGCATCCTTAATCATCAGGGAAATGCAAATCTAAACAACCCTTAGATTTTACCTCACACCAGTCAGAATGGCTAAGACCAAAACCTCAGGTGACAGCAGATGTTGGCAAGGTTGTGGAGAAAGAGGAACACTCCTCCATTGCTGGTGGAATTGTAAGCTTGTACAACCACTCTGGAAATCAATTTGGTGGTTCCTCAGATTAGACATAGTACTACCCGGGGACCCAGCAATACCACTCCTGAGCATATACCTAGAAGATGTTCCAATATATAATAAGGACACATGCTCCACTATGTTCAAAGCAGCCTTATTTAAAATAGCCAGAAGCTGGAAAGAACCCAGATGTCCCTCGACAGAGGAATGGATACACAAAATATGGTACATTTTCACAATGGAGTACTAGTCAGCTATTAAAAACAATGAATTTATGAAATTCTTAGGCAAATGGATGGACCTGGAGGATATCATCTTAAATGATATCACCCAATCACAAAAGAACACACATGGTATGCACTCACTGATAAGTGGATAGTAGCCCAGAAGCTTAGAATACCCAACATACAATTCACAAACCACATGAAATCTATTTGCTATTTTTGTTTGTTTGTTTGTTTAAGGGTACTTTGGTTACCCATGGTATCTTATATTTTCATAAAAATTTTGACATTGTTTATTCTACTTTTGAGAAAAATATCTCTGGAGTTTTGATAAATATTGCTTTGTGCTGCATAGACATTTTAAGGACATTTTTCTATCTCAGGAATATTTACTGTCTTTCAATAGAAAGACAAATAGATAAATATATCTCTGCCATATTTAGATTCTTATTAATATTTTAGAGTTTTCAGTGATTTTTAAATATTCCATAACATTTTAATAAGCCAACCAGTGTAGTGCCGACATAAATCTAGACGTATCACCCAAGAAGCAAAACATGAAGCCCATAAACAGATCTCACATTTATGGGCAATTGATTTCAAGCAGCAGTGGAAGAGAGGTAATCTCCTCATTAATGTGCTAAGAAAACTAACTAATCACTCTGCAAAAATCAACTTAAAATAGATCAAGGGCTCAAAAGTAGAACTTTAGTTAAAAATGGACAAAAGAGTAGACACTTCTCCAGAGGAAAAAACTAATATCCAAAAGGTGTTTGTAAAAATGCTCAACCCAGTGATAAATCAGTTCATATCTGTTAAGACAGTCGTAGGGTAAGGGGATAAAGGTACAAGTATTGATGAAGATGTAGAGGGAAGGAAGCCCCATCCACTGGTGGTAGGAATGCACATTAATTTATCCAATATAGAGAAGGGGGAGCAGCGGCAGGGAGGTCATATGATCCAGGACTTACTTCTAGATTATAGCCAAAAGAACTGAAATCCGATTGCCAAACAGATACAATGCCATGTTCCCTGTATCATTCACAATAATCAAGAAATACGCATCCAATAGACATTTCTATCCAGTGGATAAATGGATAAATTTGCCTGCTGTTATACTACTCATCCTTTAAGACATTATGAAATCTGTCATTTGTGACAATGTGGATGAACTTTGTATTATGATAATTGAAATGAATCTGTTGAAGCACAAAAGCCACATGGTTTAGCTAGAAAGTATAACAACGTCAAATTTGCAGAATACAGAGTAAAATTATTCCAGTGGTTGGGGCTGGTTAACTTTTGAAAGTTTCTTGTCAAAGTCATAAAGTTTTACATAGAAGGAACAAGTTGAAGTGATCCACTGATTATCATATATATTATGATATATACCTGAAAACTGCTGAGAGAGTACATTTTCAGTGTTCTTATTGAATACACAGATAAACTGTTGAAGTAATATAGCCATTTCACAATGTAAGCATATATAAAGATAGCATGTTTCTAGCCATAAATATAGGTATTGTCTTGGTTTTCAATTAAAAAGTAAAAAAAATTTAAAACATTAAATTTGTACCTCTCTGTGTATGATAAATGTCTAAATATAAAGTTCTCAGTAGATGAAAATAGATTTATGAAATTGTATTAACTCAAAGACTATAGTAACCAATAAAGAATTACTTTGTACCACACAGGAACCTGGCAATTCTTTCCTTAATTTTTCTTCTTTTTTATCATGGTTCAAACTTTTGCATTTACTTAAAAATGCTTTGTCCTCATAGACATGGTGCCCATTGAAATGTTTGCAGCCTCTCTGCCCTTTCTTTTGTATTTGAGAGAAGTGAGAAGAACCCTAGATCCTTCACTCTATCTGGTCCTGCTGGAATTCTCTGGTCACCCTCCTCTTTTTGCTGTGGTAGGGATGTCACCTAGCTGACCAATCAATCAGGTTATCATTAGATGTATGTGCTATAATCTGGACATTTACAATTCCCCCCTTCCCAATTCATATGTTCAAATCTTACTTACAAAGTAAATAGACTAGGAAATGAAGTCTATGGTGTGATGAATGAGTAATGTCATCCAGAGACTCAGGGATTGGAAAGCTTGGTCTCCTATTGGTCGTGCTGTTGGAGGAGGCCTGGGACCCTTAGAAGGCAGAGCTCTGCTGGAGGAAATTTATTACTAGGGGCAGCTGTTTTTGGGTACTTAGAACCTCACCTCATATCTAGTTTTCTCTGCTGTCTGTTTGTGGGTTGAAGATGTAACATCTTAGCTTCCTACTCTGGCATGCCTCCCCTGCTATTATGGATTCTCCCTCTGGAACCATAAGATAAATTCATTCTTCATAAATCATTTTCAATCATGATATTTTAGTTAGTTTTTGAAATTTCAACATGATAAACTATGGCATAAGAATGCATTTTTTGTTTTTCTTTTTGTTTTATTTTTTGTTGAGAATTTTTATGCTATATATTGATAGCTTTCCCCTCTCCTGACTCCTCCCAGAGCCTCCCACACTTCTATATTCACCAAACTCCATGGTCATGGTGTTTTATCATAGCAATGAAAAGTGACTGTACCAGGCCTTGTGGCATTGCTCAGTCACTGGGGTGGTGCTCCCATGGATGGTATTAACTTTGTAAAAAGAGACCCCAGAGAAGCTCCTTATTTTATCTTACTTTATTTTATTTTGTCATGTAGAGTTATAGATACAAGGCAGGTGTCTAGGAAAGGTTCAACCATCACCAGAGGTTGAATCTACTGGAACATCAATTCTGGACTTACAAACTTGTAGACTGTGAAAAATACTGTTCTCTTATTTAAGCCATGGTTTATGGTATCTTACTAACATAAACGGGTAATATGGAACTGTGAAGTTGAAACATCTAGTTTCTTTGGAAAGTCAGTTATGTCAAATGATGTTTTACTGGGCACACAGGTGAAAGGGTGTTTTGCTGAAGCAGACATGTGAAAGAATGTTTTCACGGAGCAGACACAGGTTAAAGGATGCTTTGCTACAGCAAATACGTGAAAAGATCCGTGATGAAGGAGTATAAATACGACCCCACAGGTAGTAGGAGACGAGCACTGAGCATTGGTTTGGTTTTTCTCCACCTCACTGTTCTTCACTAGCAACATGCTTGTATTGTTCACCTTACATAGTTTTGTTGAGCTCAGCTCATGGTAACACTGCCATTGAGAGAAACTCACCCAAGAACTGCTCATGAGATTCCTGTGGTGGTGTGACACTCTTGCAGCCTCTCCTCAGGTGAGACAAATGGTTCCTTTAGGATTGAACTACAGCTGTTGCTTTGTGCCTGCTGCCTGCCTGCTGAGAGGACTGGACTGAAGCTGCTGGTTCGCATGTGGTGTCCAGCTTCTGATTCACGTTTTGTGTGTGGAATGGGACTGAACTGCTGGCAAAGATCAGGTTTGCCCTCAAAGAACAGGTCTACATCCCCCATACCCTAAAAATTTTTCTCTTTTCACTACCTCTGCTGAGTGGTGGTCAAAAGGAGAGGTTGAACCTTGCTAAAAGTAGGTTGCAAAAAATGTATGCCTACATGTCTGTTTTCTGTTTGTTTTGTTCTTTTGTTGTTGTTTTGTTTCCCCCAGTTATCTTTGTGTAGAACATTGCTGTGAAAGAGGCTATATACAGAGGAAAGCTACACCTGACAAGATCATGTTAGCCCATGGATCTATCCTTGCCAAAGGAAGACATCCTTCGCATATAAACCAACTGGATGGGTTTACTTAATCTAGTTTGGATTTTTTTTTAAATCACATAAACAAATACTACTAATATAATTTTAATTCCCAGCCCAAACTATGTCCTCTAAGGAAGATTGGGTACTTAGTTGTTAGACTTTTTTTTTCTCACATACCTTTAGTCTTTCAAAAATTATTTTAATTGTATAACTTATAGAATGATGAAATAATTTAATACATGCATATAGTGTGGATAGGTTAAATTGGGTTTAAAACTTAAAATGAAATTCTGATTAACAGGTAAGGACCTTCTCACACTTTGGAACACAATATGACACTGCACACATTCATGGGATATGTATGAATCAAACCAGGGAATTATACTGCCATCTCCTTATTCCTTGTGTTTGGCGAGTTCAGGCTACTCTCTTATGGGTACTTATAAAATACATAATATATATTACTGTGAACTCAGCTCCCTTCCCACTGCTGTTCCTCTGGAACTAGAATGAACTAGTTCTGATTGCTTATGGCTACCCATTGTCCTATAAACCTTGCCTGAGCAAGAACATGCAGAATTGGTTCTTCTGTGTCTGACTTATTTCTCTCAACATTACTTCCCCACTCCTGTACACTTTCCTGAAAAATAAGAGAATGACATTCTGATTTTTATGGCTGGATAAAGCCTCTGGGTATGTATAAACTACCATTTCCTAGTTGGGGTGGTTTAAGTGGGAATGTCCCATATAGATTTATATGTTTGAGCCAGAATATACTCCTCTATGTTTCTTCTTATCACATCTTTGGTCATAGCAATGCGGAAAGTTAACTTATACACTGTTGGTCTGTGAAGGCTGATTATAAATCATTGCATGAAGAAGAGCAATGGAAGTAGCCATGCAAATGTTGCTGAGATCATGTTCTTTGAATATATGCCCAGAAGAAAGATTATGGATCATGTGATAGCTGTAGCTTAGTTTCTTGAGGAACACATCGTTGTCCCTACGGTGCCTGCTATAGCTCGCACTGATACCAACAGCGTGTGGGACTCCCCTTTTTACCCCCACTTGACTTTGATTTTATTTTCCATAATAGCCTTCTAACTGGGGTGAGTTCATGTCTCATTATATTTTCTTACTTAAATTTCTGTCCTTGTTGATGAGATTGGGTATTTTTCATAAAATTGTTGGCTAACTGAATTTCTTTTGAGAAATAGTTATCCATGCCTTACCCAATTTTAATTGAATTATATTTTTATTGTTGAGTTTTTAAAGTTCCTCACATACTCTGCATCTCAGCTTTTTGTCAGATTGGTATGTTATGGAGATATTCCATGTTTTGTAGGTTTGTCTTAACTCCCTTGGTTGTTTCCTTTGCTTGTCTGTGAGTTTGATTGTAGCATTCTCTACAGATACATATTTATTATATTTATACATAAGACACTACATATTATATTTATATTGAAGCTCATTGCATATATTATAAATGTTATAGGTTATAATTATTACTTTTTTGCCTTTCTGTCAAAATGGATTTCTCTTAATGTATTTGCCTTTCTTGGTTATTCTAATGCCCCACTGTGTCTAATATAGTGCTGTGTGTGCATACAATTATTTAATAAAAATTTGGTCTTTTAAATTAAGTTGAATTTCTACAATTGAAATTTACTTTTAAATACAGTTCATAAGTGTCCATTCATATTCTTTTATCATCCCACTGGTCTCTGAGTAACAAAAAGGCAAATATCAAAAGTAGTTAAGAAAAAATATCTAATTTGATTCTTCAAGTGATCATGTTGTGACTCTTTCATAATGTTCTACTTAGATCTAGCTACAAAGGCAACCGTGGCGCTTAGCTTGGTTGTTTGTATTATGTGGGAAATCTACAGACAAGCCAAGCCTCCTCTTTAGTTTACACTTGGCAAGTGTCTATTTGTTCCTTTCTGTTTAATAACAAACACTTGAAATGGGTGACTCAGTTTAAATCAAACAAGTCATAAGAAAGAACAGCTAAGCACTCTCAGGTGTCATACAGACTCAGACTAGTAACACTAAAACTGAAGACTGGAAAAGAAATCTAGAAACAGACTCCCGAAATAATATGTTATTCACATCAAAGCTGTTCATATGCCTTGCAGAAAATTTAAGGATGCTTAGATAAAAGAAAGAAAATAAGATCACCCATAAATGACCCAAGAGTAAACACTGATAGTTTTAGGTACATTCTACAGAACTCTGAGTGGGGTGGGTGGTTACATACGTACATCTGTTCAAAGGAAGTGAACAATAAGAAATCTCCTACCATCGGTCCCTTCCTCGCACTTGTCAACAGGAGGATGTGTGCAAACACTGGGCTTCTAAGTCAAGTCACTGCATCTTCTACCATAAGTAGATCTCAGGCCTCAAGCCTTGGTCATATCCATGGTTATCACTCAACGATACAGATCATAAGTATAATGATGCAGTTTGGGTTATTAATATCTTCAGGGATTCTACTGAGTTCTGGGAGGGCTGGAGAGATGCCTCAGCAGTTAAGAGCTCTTGTTCATGAGAACTGGAGTTCAGATCCCAGCACACACACACATGATGATCTTACTGTCCCCCAAAGGCCTGTAACTCCAGCTCTAATGAGCACAGGCACGGGGACCTTTTGGGCTTTCTGGCTTCAGTCTAGCTGAACAACAAATACAAAAAAAAAATGTGATCCCGGATTCAGGGAAAGACCTTGACTCAAAGAAACAGACAGAGAATGGTAGAGAAGGGCACTACACACCCTCTTCTGGATTCTGCATGACCAGATGGGTACACATACTCACACACATATGTATATACACTTTCATACACAGGCAAAAGCAAGCAAGCAAATAAATCTTTTTTAAAACCAATATTGGTCACCAATATTGGTTTTTTTTAATGCTCAGTCATTACAACTCTGATCTCAAGTTTTAGTTTAGGCTTCTAATTTTAATATCAAAATAATGCCATGTCATAGCCCCAGATTCGAGGACAGGATGTGTATGTAATACTAGTAGAACACAAAAGGAAGTAAATAACGTTGCCTTTGAAAAGTATGGTAATTATTTTCAACGGAATGCTTCTGGAGTCTGATGCTAAGAAAGCTGTGGTGCTTCTATTCGGAGCCATTTGGTAATAAATGTAGAGTTGAATGGAGTCAAATTTGGACTTTTTAAAAAATTTGTCCTAGCCATTACTATTATAGTTCAGATGGGTGTCATCTGACTTGGACTCACAGAGCTTGGACTCCATACCCTTCCCTAAAGAAGTTCCAAGTACTGACTTACTCAGTGAGGCCTGGATGTATGCGCATACTAGCACATTCCATTCTTAACCCAGGAACTCCCATGGTGTTGCAGCTGAAATAGGTACAGGAACAGAGCAGGAGACATAAAATGCAGCCTTGACAGGTAAAGCCCTGGGGACATTCTGAGCAGAAGCAACTGCCTCTTAGTTAGGAGGAAGCATCTGAGAAGGGGACTGCTTATGGAACGTGGGAACAGACGATGCTGGCCTGAAGTCTTGGCAAGCACCATGCTTGGATGATTCTCTAATTACTGCGGCATTTACTTAGACAGTTGGCTTCTAGCTTACAAAGCCTTTCGGGGTAAACTAGCTATTATTTCATTGGGTTTCTCAAAACCGCCAATTTGTATGTGTGAAATGTCTTGCGGAGAAACTAGATTCCAAATGGCTAAGTCATCCTACGATCCCAGTCACTATCTCGGCTAGACAGCAAGTCTTTCAGCCAGTCATGTAGCTAAGCAGTCGAGTTACCCAATGACCACCAGAAGGGCTCTGGGACAGAAGTTCAGAATTGGACAGACTGACAGACAGAGTGCAGGAAAGAGGGAGCTCTGCAGAAAATCTCAGTGAAAGAGAAAGGATGGAGCCAAGAAAATGAAGGAAGACCAGATCAGAGACTGGTCAAGCTTGAGGAGTCCTGGGTGCAGAGGCCCTCTTCAGAATCTTTTGACTAATAACAGAAAATTAAACTACTTGTTGTGATATTCTGGAGTGCAGGGGGGTGTTGCCTAAGCAACTAGAAGAAAGGTGCTAAAATTTACTGATATGAAATTTACAAGTTTCAAGGCCTGTGTTTATTGCTAAAAGTGAATACTTGAAACTGGGCAATTTTTAAAGAACAGAGATATATGTATTATAGTTCTGGAGTGTAGGGAAGCTGGTGAGGATATCTATTCTGTGTCTTCCCATGCAAGGAAGTGGAAAATGCATGAAAGAGAGATATATAAACTATATTTAAAATACGCCCCTTCCATAACAGCATTCATCTCACCCTGGAGAGCAGAGCCTCTCACAATGAATTAGCCTTTCCAACACTGTTGCATTGAGGATTAAGCATTGAACACATGAACTTCAGGGGATGTATGTAACAGGAGACGGGAGAGGTTTTCAAGGGAACCAGGAAATTAGTTCTGAGCATGTTGAATTTGAGATGCCTAGTAGTCACCAAGCAGCAATTTAAGCAAGAGGTTGGGTAAACAGAACAGGACTTTAGGTCAGTGTGGAGAGCCTTGCCTCGAGCAATTGCGAGCTGCGAGCAATTGCCATTATAAGATGGTGCTGGCCTCTGCTGTGCCTAACTAGTAAACAAGCCTTGTACGCAGGTGCGAGAGTGAACTCACTCCTAGTCACTGCCCATCTCGGGGCGTAAAAGTGGGGTGATGGGAAAGCAACAAATCAGGAGCTGACACGCCATATCAGGTCCTGAAACGCCATGGCTGAGGGCTATATAAGCGACTCCATTTTCTGGGGTCGGGGTCTTCCTGAGAAGTAAGCAATAAAGCTTTTGCCGCAGAAGATTCCGGTTGTCCCGAGTGTGTTCTTGCCGGTGGGGACAAAAGCTCGGGATAGGTCAGTATCAGGACTGAGGTTTGCCAACCATCAGAACACAGCTGGGATTTATAGCCTCAGAAGAAGATCAGATAGCCCATGAATGGCTGTAGCCTAAGAAAGCCAAATCTGAGTCCTAAACTATACTAGTCTTTAGAAGTGAGGTCAATCAATAAAGGGACAGATAACAGGCAGCTGCAGAGGTAGGGTGGCAGCAGGCTGTGGGTTCTGCTGAGTGAAGCAAGTAGGTCCAGAAAGTAAGCATTTCCACTGCTAAAATCTAAAGCAATTGTTTGATGCATAACTAATTAGCATAACGAATCATGAACTGCCTCCTGTCATGATTATTTCTGATGTCATCATGAAATATGTTGAAAGTTGTTGTTTGTGGGTCTATGTGGTTAAGAGTCCTCTCCTTGACCTCTTATAGACACTTAGATCAGGGTCATGGCACACATTCACGTGATATCCATGCAGAGTTCAATAGAAGGCATTGGGCACAGTATAGTTTTGACCATGTAGTTTGTATATTCAACTAAAGAGTCACATTCTCCATGAAATATTGCCCAGTCAATCGGGCTGGAAGGGATCTGTCCCTTCTCTGAACTCCAATGTGCCTATCACTCATTGTCTTGCTTTATAGCTTCTCATAACTGAAAGAAACCTATCATCTCTAACTACTACTCCTAAGGGATATTTTTCATACTAGGAGCCAAATTTTATATAATTTTATATTTGTCAACAACCTAACACTAATTAATTCATTGATTTGTGAAGTCATTAACCTTGTTTGTGCCTAAAGTGCTGATTTAAAAGTCATTATTTAAATAATAGAAAGCACACATACACGTGGAAGCTGAACAACACTCTACTCAATGATAACTTGGTCAAGGAAGAAATAAAGAAATTAAAGACTTTTTAGAGTTTAATGAAAATGAAGCCACAACATACCCAAACTTATGGGACGCAATGAAAGCACTCCTAAGAGGAAAACACATAGCTATGAGTGCCTCCAAAAAGAAACCGGAAAGAGCACACATTAGCAGCTTGACCGCACACTTAAAAGCTCTAGAACTGAAGGAAGCAAATTCACCCAAGAAGAGTAGACGGCAGGAAATAATCAAACTCAGAACTGAAATCAACGAAGTGGAAACAAGAAGAACTATACAAGGAATCAACCAAACCAGGAGCTGGTTCTTTGAGAAAATCAACAAAATAGCTAAACCGTTAGCCAGATTAATGAGAGGGCACAGGGACAGTGTCCTAATTAACAAAATCAGAAATGAAAAGGGAGACATAACAACAGAATCTGAGAAAATCTAAAAAATCATTAGATCCTTCTACAAAAGGCTATACTCAAAAAACAAAACAAAACTGGAAAACCTAGATGAAATGGACAAATTTCTAGACAGATACCAGGTACCAAAGTTAAATCAGAATCAGATTAATGATCTAAACAGTCCCCTAAAGAAATTGAAACAGTCACTAATAGACTCCAATCAAAAAAAGCCCAGGACCAGATGGATTTTAGTGCAGAGTCCTATCAGACCTTCAAAGAAGACCTAATACCAGTACTCCTCAAACTATTTGACAAAATAGAAACAGAGGGTATTCTACCCAATTCATTCTATGAAGCCACAATTACTCTGATACATAAACCACACAAAGACACAACAAAGTGTAGGAAGCCGCCCTCACATTCGCCGTTGCAAGATGGCGCTGACATCCTGTGTTCTAAGTGGTAAACAAATAATCTGCGCATGTGCCAAGGGTAGTTCTTCACTCCATGTGCTCTGCCTTCCCCGTGACGACAACTCGGTCGATGGGCTGCAGCCAATCAGGGAGTAATACGTCCTAGGCGGAGAATAATTCTCCTTAAAAAGGGACGGGGTTTCGCCATTCGCTCTCTTGCACTCTTGCTTTTGCTCTTGCACTCTTGCGCTCTGGCTCCTAAAGATGTAAGCAATAGAGCTCTTGCACTCTTGCTTCTTGCTCCTGAAGATGTAAGCAATAAAGCTCTTGCACTCTTGCGCTCTTGCGCTTTGGCTCCTAAAGATGTAAGCAATAGAGCTCTTGCTCTCTTGCTCTCTGGCTCCTGAAGATGTAAGCAATAAAGCTTTGCCGCAGAAGATTCCGGTTTGTTGCGTTCTTCCTGGCCGGTCGCGTGAACGCGGGTAAGAACAAAGAAGAGAACTTCAGACCAATCTCCCATATTGATGCAAAAATACTCAATAAATTTTTTGCAAACTGAATCCAAGAATACATCAAAACGATCATACATCATGATCAAGTAGGTTTTATCCCAGGGATGCAGAGATGGTTCAACATATGGAAATCCATCAATGTAATCCACTATATAAATAAACTCAAAGAAAAAAAACCCACATGATCATCTCATTAGATGCTGAGAAAGCATTTGACAAAACCCAACTCCCATTCATGATAAAAAGTCTTGGAAATATCAGGAATTCAAGGCCCATACCTAAACATAATAAAAGCAATATACAGCAAACCAGTAACCAACATCAAACTAAATGGAAAGAAACTTGAAGCAATTCCACTAAAATCAGGGACTAGACAAGGCTGCCAATTTTCTCACTACCTATTCAATATAGTACTTGAAGTCCTAGCCAGAGCAACTAGACAACAAAAAGATCAAAGGAATACAAATTGGAAAGGAAGAAGTCAAAATATCACTTTTTGCAGATGATATGATAGTATACATAAGTGACCCCAAAAATTCCACCAGAGAACTCCTAAACCTGATAACCAACTTCAGCAAAGTAGCTGCATATAAAATTAACTCAAACAGATGAGTGAACTTTCTCTACACAAAGGATAAACAGGCTGAGAAAGAAATTAGGGGAAACAACACCCTTTACAATAGTCACAAATAATACAAAATACCTTGGTGTGACTCTAACTAAGGAAGTGAAAGATCTGTATGATAAGAACTTCAATTCTCTGAGGAAAGAAATCTAAGAAGATCTCAGAAGATAGAAAGATCTCCCATGTTCATGTATTGGCAGGATTAATGTAGTAAAAATGGCCATCTTGCTGAAAGCAATCTACATATTCAGTGCATTCCCCATCAAAATTACAACTCAATTCTTCACAGAGTTAGAAAGGGCAATTTGCAAATTCATCTGGAATAACAAAAAACCTAGGATAGCAAAAACTATTCTCAAAATAAAAGAACTTTTGGGGAAATCTCCATCCCTGACCACAAACTGTACTTCAGAGAAATCGTGATAAAAACTACATGGTACTGGTACAATGATAGACAGGTAGATCAATGGAATAGAATTGAAGACTCAGAAATGAACCCACACACCTATGGTCACTTGATCTTTGACAAAGGAGCTAAAAACATCCAGTGGAAAAAAGACAGCATTTTCAACAAATGGTACTGGTTCAACTGGCAGTCAACATGTAGAAGAATTCGAATCGATCCATTCTTATCTCCTTGAAGAAGCTCAAGTCCAAGTGGATCAAGGACCTCCACATAAAACCAGATACACTGGAACTTTTAGAGGAGAAACTGGGGAAGAGCCTCGAAGATATGGGCACAGGGAAAAAATTCCTGAACAGAACACCAATGACTTGTGCTATAAGATCAAGAATCGACAAATGGGACCTCATAAAATTACAATGCTTTTGTAAAGCAAAAGACACTGTCAATAAGACAAAAAGGCAACCAACAGATAGGGAAAAGATCTTTATTAATCCCACATCTGATAGAGGGCTAATATCCAATATATACAAAGAACCAAGAAGTTAGACTCCAAAGAACCGAATAACCTTATTTAAAAGTGGGGTAAACAAAGAATTCTAAACTGAGGAATACTGAATGGCTGAGAAGCTGAGAAACACTTAAAGAAATTTTCAACATCCGTAGTCCTCAGGGAAATGCAAATCAAAACAACCCTGAGATTTTACCTCACACTGGTCAGAATGGCTAAGACCAAAAACTTAGGTGACAGCAGATGCTGGCAAGGATGTGGAGAAAGAGGAACACTCCTCCACTGCTGGTGGGATTGCAAGCTGGTACAATCACTCTGGAAATCAGTTCGGTGGTTCCTCAGAAAATTGGATATAGTACTACTGAAGGATCTAGAAATACCACTCCTGGGCATATACCTACAAGATGCTCCAAAATGTAATAAGGACACATGCTTCACTATGTTGATAGCACCCATATTTGTAATAGCCAGAAGCTGGAAAGAACCCAGATGTCCCTCAATAGAGGAATGAATACAGAAAATATGGTATATTTTTCACAATGGAGTACTAGTCAGCTATTAAAAACAACGAATTTATGAAATTCTTAGACAATGGATGGATCTGGAGGATATCATCCTGAGTGAGGTAACCCAACCATAAAATAGCACACATGATATGCACTCACTGATAAGTGTATATGAGCCCAGAAGCTCAGAGTACCCAAGATACAATTTGTAAAACACATGAAACTCAGGAAGAAGGAAGACCAAAGTGTGGATACTTTGATCCTTCTTAGAAGGGGAACAAAATACCCATGGAAGGAGTTACAGAGACTGAGTTCAGAGCAGAGACTAAAGGAATGACCATTCAGAGTCTGCCCCACCTGGGGATCCATCCCATATACAACCACCAAACCCAGACACTATTATGGATGCCAACAGGAGCCTGATATAACTGTCTCCTGTCTGCTAGTGCCTGGCAAATACAGAAGTAGATGCTCACAGCTATCCGTTGGACAATGAAGGCGCTGGAAAAAGTACCCACGGTGCTGAAGGGGTTTGCAGCCCCCTAGGAGGAACAACAATATGAACTAACCAGCACCCCTAGAGCTCCCTGGGACTAAACCACTAACCAAAGGAAACACATGGTGGGACTCATGGCTCTAGCTGCATATGTAGCAGAGAATGGCTTAGTGGATCATCAATGGGAGGAGAGGCCTTTGGTCCTGTGAAGGTTCTATGCCCCAGTATAGGGGAATGCCAGGGCCAAGAAGCAGGAGTGTGTGGGTTGGTGAGCAATGGGAGTGGGGAGGGGATAGGGGGTTTTTGGAGGGGAAACCAGGAAAGGGGATAACATTTGAAATGTAAATAAAGAAAATATCTAATTAAAAACAAAACAAAAACAACAAAAAAGTCATTATTAAAAATCCCATAATCAGCTTCCAAACGCTGACACCATTGCATACACTAGCAAGATTTTGCTGAAAGGACCTAGATATGGCTGTCTCTTGTGACACTATGCCAGGGCCTAGCAAACACAGAAGTGGATGCTCACAATCAGCTATTGGATGGATCACAGGGCCCCCAATGGAGGAGCTAGAGAAAGTACCCAAGGAGCTGAAAGGATCTGTAATCCTATAGGTGGAACAACAATATGAACCAACCAGTACCCCATCACCACCCCCGGAGCTTGTGTCTCTAGCTGCATATGAATCAGAAGATGGTCTAGTCGGCCATCAGTGGAAAGAGAGGCCCATTGGTCGTGCAAACTTTATCTGCCTCAGTACAGGGGAACGCCAGGGCCAAGAAGTGGGAGTGGGAGGGTGGGGGAGTGGGTGGGGGATCGTGTGGGGGACTTTTGGGATAGCATTGGAAATGTAAATGAAATAAATACCCAATTTTTTAAAAAAACGTATTTTCAAGTCTGTATTTCCATTTGAATCCCTGCTATTTTTGTTTGTTTTTGCTTTTTGAACTAGAGATTGAACTTGGGGCTATCTTCATGTCGGTCAAATGCTCTTCCATTGAGCTATACCCTTTACTATTTTTATATTGAGACAGGATCTCACTATTTTACCAGTGCTGAAGTTGAACTCGTGATGTAGCTTAGGCAAGTCTTAATCTTGCAATCTGCCCGACTCAGGGCATTATAGATATAGTCTATCACACTCGTATTATTGTTCTTACATTTAACTGAACATGTTAAGTTTCCTTTTTTCCTGGTCCAGAGTTACTGTTTGGAATTTGAAGTGTGTGGCTCTTGTACTGACACACATGCCTACTCTGATCTACATTCAAGTAAGGCTGACATAAGTTCACAGGCTTTTCATTTGGGAGGTTTATGTGCTCATTATCATAATCATAGCCAGTGGAATGTCATTGCTTATCTTCACAAATAAAAGCAATAGAAATGGTTGAGTGTGCATCTCAGTTCTAAGGGTAAAGTAATGAGTACAGGATCAACCATCTTCCTAGGCTGAACAGGATGTTCCTGGGTGTTAAAACAAATCTGTATATTACATCTCTGACTTGGAGTTCTGAGCATGCCAATATCTGCACTGAGTTGGGAAATTTGTTTCTTTATCTCTACATTGGCCCAGCAGGATCCGACTAGACTATAGATTTTCACCCTGAAAGGAGCTTAGAGAATGTTTATAAACAAAACTGTAGAGCGGTCTCTGTCAAAACCCTGCAATGCTGGGATCAAAATAGATCCTTTTATTTCTCAGAGGAGGCTTCCTGAAGAAGCAAAGATAAGGGGGCGCCCTCCAGGAAAAGACATTTCGCCTACTAGAGCATTGCAGATCACTTTCATCTTCAACTGATGCCGAACACAATAAAACAGCAAGCCACGTGTCTTCCAGGATGGCAAGACTGCAAAGTCCCTCCTGGGGAGACAGAGAAGGAAGGGAAGCCTGTAGCTTAGTGTCAGCGCTTGAGAGAGGCGGGTTGGATATGAGTACTAATAAATTCACTTTGTGTCATTTTTTTCATTTTAAAATTTAATATCTTACAACTGTGGCTTTCTTTAAAAACTCTTTTGTTTATATATTTATTTTAATTTTGTGTGTATGCATGTGGGGTCTCTGTCTCTGTCTCTGTCTCTGTCTCTGTCTCTGTCTCTGTCTCTCTCTCTCTCTCTCTCTCTCTCTCTCTCTCTCTCTGTGCATGTGTGTGTGTGTCCAGACACATGCTTGCCACATGCATGTGTAGAGGTCAGAGAACAACTTCTGGTGTTCACGTTCATCTTCTGCCTTGTATGAGACAGGGTCTTGGGTTCCAGACTGCATACCTCAGGATAACTGTCCCTTGAGCCCTAGGGACTCTCCTGTCTCTGCTTCTTGTCTCTCCTAGGAGCACTGGGATTTCAGATGTGTGCTACTGTGTACAGCTTTGTGGATCCAAACTCGTCTTTATTTACGTGGCAAGTGGGGTTCTGTTGGTCTGCTTTTCCTTGTTTTGTTTTGTTTTTACCTACTAAGTTAACTTTCTAGTCCATAACTAACTGTGGTTTTCAACAAACACAGGATTTTCTCTTATTAATGAGGTTTTGGGGATAGAAATATGGCTCAGCAATTAAAAACATTGGCTGCTCTTTCAGAAGGCTGAGGTTCTAGTCCCAGTATCCACGTGGTTGGTCACTACTATCTGTTAGTCCAGGCCCATAGGGGTCTAATGCCTTCTGGTCTCGGTGGGTACCAGGCACGTATGTAGTGCACAGACATACATGCAGGTAAAATGCTCACACATATAAAATACACAATACAATTTTAAAACTAAAATAAAACTTTGGGAAAGTAAGGAACACTATTGAGGCATTTGAGGTCTCCCTTCCTCCTTCCTGTCTGTCTTTCTGTCTCTGTCTTTCAGTCTGCCACTCTCTGTCTCTGTATGTGTGTCTCTCTTTCTTTCTGACAGTATCTTGAGTGTCCCAGAATCACCTTGAACTGTCTGCCTATGTGGCCTAGGATATCCTTAAACTTCAGTTCTGAGCACTAGAGTGATGGGTGTGAGCCACCATACCCGGGTTTCCACTGGTGTTTCTGTTTGCTCATTGTGCGGATTGCACCATGGGATTTCAAGAGTCTGGTCTTGTCATTGATGGTAATGGCCTAGGTTATCTGATAAGTATTAGATTTAGAAGGGATAGTTAAGTCTTTGCTTAAAAACAGAACAAAGCCAAACAAAAACCAGACAGACAAAAAAAACTGAGCTGTAACCTTGTCCTATAAATCACAGGTCTCACCACTGTGATCTCATATTACTAACGATGAAAATCAGTATTTCTAAAAAAAAAATAAGAATATCTGTACCAATATTTAAAGAAAAATTCCAACAAGAATATGGTACTTAAAGTCAGCAGAGTAGCTCGAAAGTTCTAGGATAACGCAGCATCCAAAACTCAAGTGTGTTTCTTCTAGCGCACTGCTCCACTGACGTAGTGACAGGCAGCTGGTGCTAAGTTTTATTTTTCTCAGATTTCTACTGAATGTAGTACTCCAGATTCACGTTTGATCTGCTCTCTTGCTTCCTGGACATACTTGTGTAACCATCCTGCCTTTGATCTCTGTGTTCACTAAAGTCTATGAGATCTTGTGATCTTTCTGATTGTATCCCCAGAAATATAGCAGGAAAGACACATTGAGAGATTAGTATACAATTATGTTTCTTCTACATAATCTAATCTGTGCCTTTATGCCTAAAATTGTGTTTCAAAATCACTTTAAAAATCATGATAAAAAGTAACCAGAAAACATGAGAGAGTGAACATTGTAAAAGATAGTAAAACTGATCCTTTAGTGTAAAATTATGCACATTTACAAGGATGATTTTGGATGAATGAGAGGGAGAGAGAGATAGAAAAATGAGAATTAAATTTTAATTAAAGTTTTCCTTTAGAAATAATTGTAGATTTGCATATAACTGTAAAAAGTAACTCAACAGCATCGCTATGCCATTTCCTGGTTTCCCTTAATAGCAATGGCTAGCAAAACTATAGTTCTTCACACTGGTGCACATGGAACTATGAGGTGGGGTGCGGAGGTCGAGCCTCAGCATGAGAGGGGTCCTGAGAAAGGCGGGAATGGGAGCAGTGCTGGTTCAGTGATGACTCGGAGTCAGTAGTGGATGCAAGCTATCAGTTCAAGTGCTCTCTCCTTGTCTGAGGATTCTCACCATTCCTTCTTCCTCTCCTTTCCCCCTTCTCATTCTTTTGTTATCTCTCTTTCCCCTTTTCCTTTCTCCTGGGTCACCACTCTTTTTCCTTCTCTTGACCAGAGAGCCTGAACCCAGCCTTTTATTTCCTAAAGTTATATCATCAAGGCTTTGATCATTGTTAATAATTATCCTAGAAGTCCTTAAATTTTCATACATTCTGTGAATCCTGGATCATTAATTTTATCCCCTGATTCCTTAGGGTAGAAACTAAACACAAAGCAAAAAAAAAAAAAAAAAAAGGACATTTCCTTATAGGTTTTACCTGTTCTTCACGGGTAGCTGGGCACAGCTCTTGCAGTTTCCTGATACAGTAGATAGCAGTGTTTAGTAACTACTTTCATGTAAGAACAAAAAGGTCACAAACTATTAAAATTAAATGATAATTCCTTACAAGGTTTTAAGTTTTATGTAACTAAAGTAGCTAGCTCTCTCTAGTATCTCTCTAGGCCTTATCATATCCAATTCTTCAAGTAGCTTGGAGAATGAAGTACCCACTTTTTATATACTTATACATCATTGTTTAATTCTCTAATCTTAATTTCCTCATCCTAGTAATTGCATGGCTTCTTATACTCTCCTTCTAGCACTGTTTCTAGATCATATACAAGCCTTTCTCCTATAAAAGAACCCATCTATCATTTGCTTGTTTTCCATAGTTTCCTATCCATGCCTTTTCTTCTTGAGACCCTTTAACTCTCTATCCTTGATGTCCCCAAGTTCACCCTGGCTAATTAATTCAATAGTCATTGGACCAGAGGTACATACATCTCCTCAAGATTCCAAATTCAAGCTCAAGTCTCACAATGAATGATTTCTACAAAGGACCAGGTAGGCTTTTATGGCCTTTGTGGTTATGTTGTCAAGACCCTTTCCCATGGACCTTAAAGGCCAAGCAGAAGACCTGCTCCTCATCCTCCACAGCCTCATGACCATCTCCATTCCTTATTCCGGAGAAGTGCGTCTGTTTCATTTATTATGGCATGATTATCTCTGAGTTATAGGAAAAGTCTATTCCCCAGAAAGAGAGATTGAAAGTAAAATATAAGAGAGCAGATCAGCCTCAGGCCAACAGTGACCATCAGCACATGTGGGGATCATGGGGATCAATGGCCTGGCCAACAGCAACCATCAGCACATGTGGGATCATGGGAATCAATGGTCTGGTGATACTCCACAGGCAAGAACTGTGTCACCTCTCCCCTTATACAGCCATGCTGGACCTGGCAGTAGGGTAGGATACATTATGAGTGAAGTATAGTGATTGAACAATTAAGGCACATCTAAAATACTCAACTAACTCATTCCACTTAGCTCAGAGTGCTGTCATGGAACAAATGGGACTTTAGACAGTAACTCACTTTAAGATTAAAGTTGTGGTCATTAGACTGAAATGGACAATTTTAGGTCTAGACTACAACTTGAAATTTTTGGAAGTGGACAGAGATGTAAATTGTAGCTTGGCATTAGATAGATAAGAGAGAAAGAAAATATCCCATGACTGCTTATTAAGCAAAATAAACAGTTTACGGTGTCTTTTGATGAGAAAAACAAGATAATACAATTTGAACAAGAATTTTTTCTGTGGAACAAAAGTTCATGACCATTTACCCACATATATAGTTTCTCTCATGAGTATATAGATGGAAATTTATCAAACAGCTTTAAGAAAAACAGCTTATCAAACAATGTCTGCTTCTAAGTACCACCCTTCTAACTGGAAAAGTTGAACGTGTTTTGATCATCATGAGTTAAAATATTTCTGCTTGTTCTTTAGTCCTATATTCTAGCAAGCTATCATAATAGTAATTTGGTCTTTTGTCCCACAACAACAGCAAGATCGCATTATGTTTTAAACTCTGAATTCTTGTTATGAATAGTAGGCTGAGCAGCTGAGCTGGGGAGAGAGGTGGTTAGGGGACCAGGAAAACCTAAGAGTTATTGTAGGTATGTGTCTGTGTGACATGTTACATAGAACAACTACTAAACCTAGTCTCTGCCATGGGGACCTAGAACAACCGACTGCCAATTTAAGTGTGTCAACACCATTGTAAATTGGGATCTGTGTTTAGATAACATGAACATGATTTTCTTCAAACTCACAATCTCTAAATAAATTACAGAGAACCATTTTTTCCTACTCAATACTTCTTTTTTAAGATAGGAACTAATATGAATATATTCTCCACAGGGATAAGGTTCTAACCTGTATTCAAACTTCAGAAAAGATTTGCATATGTTTGTGCTAATTTATGATGCTTATTTATATATAAATGTAAATTTTATGTTTGTCATAAAAGTCATTTGAGCCAAATGCTTTATCAATAAGACATCTGCCCAGCCCCCCTCCTAATATTTTTCTTATGTTTTATAAACAAAGTTGTTGCCACATGGTATATACAAAATTAAACAGAAGATTCCAATGAGCTCGTGCCAGCATGAAATTACAGATTCTTTTTTTCTTGCTACTTTCTAGGAAACATATTTCAAGGGCAAAGCACATAATTAAACTACCCGTAAGCAAAGGCAAGGGAAATACACATATTCTTGGAAGGGTGGAAAACAAAACAAAACAAAACAAAAAACTGTACCTCTCTTGCATCTAGGGCAGTGGTTCTCAGCCTTCCTAATGCTGTGGCCATTTAATAAAGTTCCTCATGTTGTGGTGACCCCCAACTGTGGAGAACCATGCCGCGAGCAATCACTGTGGAGAGCCGTGCGTGCTGCAAGCAATCGCCATTATAAGATGGCGCTGGCCTCCGCTGTGCCTAACTTGTAAACAAGCCTTGTACGCAGGCGGGAGAGTGAACTCACTCTTAGTCACTGCCCATTCTCGGGACGTAATAGTGGGGTGATGGGCGAGCAACAAATCAGGAGCTGACATGCCATATCAGGTGCTGAAACACCATGGCTGAGGGCTGTATAAGCGACTCCATTTTCTGGGATCAGGGTCTTCCTGAGAAGTAAGCAATAAAGCTTTGCCACAGAAGATTCCCGTTGTCCTGAGTGTGTTCTTGCTGGCGGGGACAAAAGCTCGGGATACCCAACCATAAGATTATTTTCTTTGCATAACTGTAATTTTGCTAGTGTTATGAACTATAATGTAAACATCTGTGTTTTCAGATAGTCTTAGGTGACCTCTGTGAACAAACCATTTAACCCAGATGCTGAGAACTGTTGCTCTAGAAAAGGACACTGAATAGTGGCAGACTGACATAGGCCCCTTGAAATCTTTAGTACTTTTATAATATGTGAGTAGTAGACATTGAAAAACAAACAAAAATAAGAATGTGCATCCAAATTTCTCTATTATCCTCAACCTTCCTTTGTCCTTTCTTTGCACATAGAGTATAGGCCCATTGTGAGCTTGGTTTACACAGGTTTGATATAGCTTGTTTTGCTGCTGAAAACCATAGAGACTCTCCTCTCACTGAGATAATAACTAGACCTTGCTTTTTCATTAAATATTCCCACATTGAATGTTATGGGTTCTTTGGCCTTGTAGACAATGCCATTAAAGGAAATGTGGCCCGTTTTCAGGTCAGTGAAGACCTGTGTCAGGGAAGGTAAAAATTTGCCACCATGATTGTCAGAGGAAAATTGTCAGTCAAGGGCTGGACCTACTCATTCATTCACACACCGTTCGCTGAGCTGAACTATGGAATGTGGTGCTTCCCTGGGCGGGCCATTCTCTTCTTTCATTCCTCATTTACATAAAGTGCCTTGTTTTACTGGCAGTGGTCTGAGTTTACATAGACAAAAGATGATGGCTCAGGCAACTTTATAACATCACCTCCAGTCTAATACACACACACACACACACACACACACACACACACACACACACACAAACAATCTCAGGTTTAACAAAGCATTGTTTGTCTCAGATTTAACTACAAATGTTCTCATGGCAACTTGAAACTCATGTGTTCATAAACATACTTTGGCAGTAATTGACAGCAGGTGGGTATTGTGTACTGCCCAGCAGCGAAGAAAGAAGATGTGAAGGAGGTAAGGGACCCTGAAGAGTTGATCAGTTAATGAACTGGCAGCATCTATCGGCTAGTTCTACACTCCTGTCTATGTTTGTAAGAGTTACAGACACCCTGGAGTGACTACTACTCAATCACAAATTAAAACTTTAGGAAGTAGGAGACAGGCAAAATGAACTTCAAGTTCAACATAGTCAGAGATGATGTTTGAATGTCTGTTACAAAGCTGAACAGTGAGGAGGGTGAGTAATCTTGTGATACCTAAGCAAAGAGAACTGTGTAAAAAAAAAAATCAAGTTCTAAACAACGTCATTAGAATAACAGCAAATGCGAGAGGAACTGAGCCTTGTGATTTGCATCATTGACAGCTGAAGTTAACCACACATAGGGAAGCCCTCATAAATGCTTTCCATGGCCATCTGCTCTGAGAATAGTCTGTAATGCTTCTTCTGGGTCAAGCATCCCTTCACAAACTGGCACTGCCACCCCTCTTTGTAAGAGAATGTTTTTATAGTATTTATGAGAAGAATCCCATATTAAGAAATAGGAGGTTGAAGAGATTCATTAGTAACCTTATACTCACCAAAAATGTGAGCTGGTTATCCTAACCCTTGGAGGGCAGAGACATGAAATTCCCAGAGCAAGCTAAGCCTAGCCCAAAGGGTGATCTACAGGTTCAGAGGTAAGACCATCTTAATGGATAAATATAAAGCAACTGAAGAAGACTCTGGGCCTCCACACATACCAGTACTACTCACAAACATGTGCCCCCAACACATGTGAATACACACACACACACACACACACACACACACACACACACACACGGTGAGGGGGGCAACAGATCCTCTGCTTCTAAAGGTTATCTATACTGGAGGAGGTGGGGTGGGATTATAATGACTGTTGTTAGTACAACTGACTAGTAATAGTTTTATAATTGTGGGTGCATACTAAGAAATTAAATCCTTAACCAAATGTGCAAATACAGTAAGAAACAAAACAAAACAAAACAAAACCAAAGAAGGCAAAAGACAAACTAAAAGTTATTCACAACATATAGGATGAAAAAAGAATATTCAAAAAGGTGTTATAAAATAGCGAGGAGGTATGTAAATGATAATTTTAAAAAGTTAAGAGTATGAAAGAGATAAATATATAGACATTAAGAAATATGCCAGAAGATGTTTTTCAGGAGGAATGATACAGAAAAAAAGACCTCTTAACCATTACTAAAAATAAAAATCAGGACTATTGAATTTTGATTGGCAGTTAACATTAAAAACAAACAGCCAAACGATGTAATTACACTGCTTTTGAGACAGCATCTTTCTATGTTACCCTGTCGAGCTTGGAACTCTTGTTAGATCAGGCTGATCTCGAACTCAGAGACCCACCAGCCTCTGACTCCCAACTGCTGGGCCCTAATGTGCTTTCTAACAATTCTATTTCTGAGGATCTATCCTAAGGAGGTAAACAGACAGAAAAGCAAAAAAGATGTTTATATAGGGATCAGTAATAGCAGAAAAGCATTTAGAAGAATTAGAACTCATGGAAAGATTACAAAAGGCTATTGAATGAAAATATATTTATAAGACTGCACATCTGAAATGAACATGTATGTGTCTATTTGTCTGACTGTCACTGTCTATGTATGTGACTGTGACACTGTCTGTCTGTGTGACTGTGTCTGTGTGTGCCTGTGACTGCATCTGTGACTCTATCTGTATGTGTGTCTGTGCCTGTGTCTGTGTCTGTGTCTATATGTGTGTGTGACTGTATCTATGTCTGTGTCTCTGTATGTTCCTATGTTTGTGTGTATGTTTGTCTGTGACTGTGTCTGTATGTCTGTGTCTGTGTCTATATGTGTCTGTCTGTGCCTGTAACTGTGTGTGTCTGTTTGTGACTGTGTCTGTTTTTGACTGTCGCTGTATGTATCTACGACTGTGACTGTGTCTGCATATGTATCTGTGACTATGATTATGTGTGTGTGTCTGTGACTGTCTGTGTGCCTGTGTGTGTGTTTATGTGAGACTGAGACTCTGTGTCTGTCTGTGACTGTGTCTGTACGTCTGTGTGTATCTGTGTCTGTGACTGTGCCTATGACTGTGTCTTTGTGTGTGTGTCTATATGTCTGTGTTTGTGACTGTGACTGTGTGTGTGTCTGTATGTCTGTGTCTTTATTTGTCTGTCTGTGACTGTGTCTGTATGTCGGTGTCTGTTTGTGTGGATAAGTCCACTGGTATCTGGAAAGTCTCCAACCAAGGTAGGTGGTTTTCTTTGAGTGCTTTCTCACTTACTTTCCCTTTGTTGTTGAAGAGTTTAGATTGTACACAAGAGCCACTCATGACTCTGCAGCAGTTCTTCCTCTGTTGTCCACCCTCCCTTGACCCTCTCTTACTTCCCTCGCCAGCTCTGATGCGTTAGAAATGCCTGTGATGATCACCCCATATGGAATGGAAGAACCACAACCCTCTCCCCACACTTCAACCCCTTCCCCTGAGTTAGTTGCTGTGTTTAATGCCACCTAATATATTTCCATCTTCATTACTTGTTTGTTATTGTATGACCTTGTCACCTGCATTAAAGAGTACACCTCACAAGGTACCAGAGCTGAAAATAATACCAATGACCATGCATTTAATAAGTGATGAATTAATCAGTGAAATAACTGTGTACTCCTATTCTAGGCTGAACATTCTACAAAATGATTCCCTGAAATATCCTTTAAGGGGGAAGAATTATTCATTTATAAACATGGAGTATTGTTTAGGTCCAACCCTGTTAAAGGAGAAATATTTTTACTAACATCCAGGTTAATTTTATGCTGAATTTTACTTACAAAGTAGTTGTAAGTTAAAGTGAGCTCTCAAGAGGTAAGGGTGGGTCTTACATCCATTTTCTCTTTTGAATTCATGATCATCGCTGAATTAAATAACTTGTTCCTAAGACTGCTGAAAACCCATTTCCCAAATTTGGGGGATTGAATCCCAAAAGGAAGAACATAAATATTTCATAATGGAGGAAACAAAACAAAACAAAACAAACAAACAAAAAACCCAAATCTGTGAATTTCTTTCCCACCTTGTTTGAGAATATTGTTTCCTCTTGTATACAAAGAGACATAACTTCTGCTTCTCCGTACCAGAATTATAACCCATTGATTTCTTCTCTGAATTTAGGACTAGGAACGCTGAGAAAGAAATACCCATCACCCCACTGATGTTTGGTGCTTGGACTTCACAGTGTGGCTGTGTCTGTTTAGGCTATGAGAGAAGATACTAGAAAAAGAAGAGCCATCTCGAGCTCGCGTTCACCTGTTTGCTTCGCAGTGGCTGGACCACTTCTCTAAGGCACAGCTCTAGATCTGTGAGGTAATCCCTCTCCGTCTGTATCAGCTCCCTGATGATCTTGGCCCGCTTTGCCATCATCCGTCCCACTTGTTGCTCATCCTCAGGGGTGGGAGTTTCTGCTGAGGAGCACTCAGCCTGTGGAGTCATCTTTTCTGTTAAACAACAACACAACACGGTCCGGTGAGATGCTAAGCTGATGAGATGCTAGGCTGAGGTTTCTCTTTCCTTCAAAACGTAAAATGCAGGGTTGTTGTTAGCCAGGTGAAAGGCTTAGGGATCTTAGCGGCAGTTCCTGGAAAATCATATATTAGTTCCCCACTAGACAGGGATCCTATAAAATCATGAACAAGAAGACAAGAGAGAACTGCTTGAGCAATGTCGTGAAACGGTATTTAAAGGTCGTGACTCCCGACACATTCTGTTGCTAGAATATCTGTCTACAAAGCTGACCTTCATTTTGGAGATGGGACACATTAAAAACTCAACTCAGAACTTCTGAATGTGTCTGCATTTGAAACCAAGGAAATTTTAATTAGGATATGAACTATATCCCAATTCTGTTGTCCGTATTACTAAAACCAGTTATCCAGTAGGTAATACTCAGTGGTATGAAAATGGATAGCATACAATTGTTTTTTTTTCTTCTTCTTTTCATTCATAATCATGAATCATGAGGGGTGAGACAATGGGTGAATTAAATATATTTCAACTATAATTTCTCATGGGTTATCTTTGACATTGTGTAAATCCTGTTATTGCTTAATTATTGAACCAACCTGATGGTTTCTTGAAAAAGGTCACAAGATAAGGAGTTGAGATTTAATGGTAAGTCTCACACGGTACCAAGAGTTTGAATAGGATATTGAGGTAAACAACTAATAAACATCAAGGAAAAACCTCTCACATCAACATGAAACTCTGAAAGCTTTGAACTAACTGTTCACCGTAAGTTCAGACCAGGACTTAGCATCATAATAGCTATAGACATCAGGACTCGTGTGTGTGTGTGTGTGTGTGTGTGTGTGTGTGTGTGTGCATGAGTGCATGAGTGCATGCGTCTGATTCAATATTGAAGCTTAATTTTCATGTTAGTCTCTGCAATTGAAGACGTAATTTTATTTCATTTAAGGTTAATACTATTCTTGTAACTGATATGTGAGAAATCTTCAATGTTAATAAGACAAACTTTGCAAAGGATCTTGGTAATTCTGTACAGAAAATTTTTTTAAAAAATGCATATACTCAAGTGGAAATAAAGAGCCCTTCACCTGGGCAACCCTGGAAGCAAGGATAATGGACTCCTGGAGGAGGGTTCAAGGAGTTCAATGGTCTGCTATAAGGAGGCTTGCCCAAGAATGTGAGGAGACACTTTCAAAAGGAGCAAGCCTTCTCTTCCTGCCCAACCAACTCCAGAAATTTGGGAAAGTACATAGCCAAACATTTGTGTAGAAATTTGTAAAGGAAACTCTGCCATCAAATTGTACTAGAACCGGCATCAATCCTTCCTTTATTAGGGAAGATCATGACTTGACAACTGACATATAAAATCGTGGTTTTACACCTCGCCCCATGTTAAAGAAATAATCTCAATGGGCTGTATCAGAAGATGGAACCTATATAAGGACAGAGAGTGAATGCTGGGGTGAGGTGGGGTTCTGCAACCTCCCTGCTTTTACCTGTGTTATGGGAAATTCAGGCATGTTTGTTAATCAAGCTTTTAATAGACAGTAGAATAATCCTCTATTTTAGAGCCCCAAATTAAAAAGACAGGTTACATGCTGTGCTATTACTCTTGGTTATGTGCTATATGAAAGGAGGAATGTCTCTTCAGAAGGGGAAATACAGCAGGGAGCAGACCATGCACAAAGCTGTTGGAAACCTTTAAGGATTGTTATTGTTGTGATTGTGTTGTGAGGCTAGGTTGACCTTGAATTCTCTATGTAACTGAGGACGATCCGAAACACTTGGTCCTCGTGGTTCTGTCTCCCGTGTGCTGGAATGACAAGTATATGCCCATACTCAATTTGTATACTTATGCAATACTAGGGATCAAATCCAGAAGCTGTAGATGTTAAACAAACATTCTAATGTTAATAGCAGCAGCAGCAGCAGCAGCAGCAATAAAACAGGGAAGTAGACTCTAAATTGCATATATATAACATATACAATATAAATTATATTATTATATTATACAGCTGTTGTATATATAATATATGAATATGTAATGTATTTATATTACATATAACTATATAATATAATTATATGTAGTTATTATAATATATGTTGTATTTTATAGAATATATTATGCAATACATATAATATGATATACATATACCTATGTATACAATACATATGCTACACATTATATAATACATATCATATATAATTATGTATGATATATTAAATATTATTATATAATATAACATAATCTATTATATATTGTATGTTATATTATACATATATAACATGTGTATTATATAATATATAATTAATATATCTTATATTATATAATATATTCATATATAATGTATAAAATATTAAATAACATGTGTATTAAGGCATACAACATTATTTAAAATACATCCATAGGGAAATGACTTGGTGGGGAATGTGAAACAGGGCAGAGGGAGAATGACAACGTGTAGGGAGTCTTTACTCTAGGGATATATGAAATACATAGCACAGAAAATGATGTCGCTAGCAAAGACCTCACAAACCAGTCCAGATAGAGTCCCATTACTTAACATTATCTTGAAGAATTATCAAGTACACCTTAGAAACAAAATCTAAGGACCTTTACCTATCTTTGACAATGAAAAACCCCTAAAACATGTCCCCAGATTTCTTCCAGTTATAAATCCCAGTCTTACGATTCCAGATCAACTTTCTTCCCCACTTGTTCCAGTTGCTGCACTTTAAAAAACACCACAATAGATTCTTTTTTTTTAATTTAGGACTTTTTATTGGATATTTTCTTTATTTACATTTAAAATGTTTTCCCCTTTCCAGGTCTCCCCTTCACAACCCTCCCTATCCCATCCCCCTCACCCTGCCTCTATGAGGGTACTCCCCCACCCACCCACTCCTGTCTGCCCACCCTGGCATTCCCCTACACTGGGACATCAGGCCCAAGCGACTCTACTCCCAGTGATGCCAACAAAACCATCTGCCACATATTCGGCCAGAGCCACGGGTCCCTCCATGTGTACTCTTTGGTTGGTGGTCTAGTCCCCTGGAGCTCCTTAGGGGTTTGGTCGATTTACACTGTTGTTTCTCCATGGGACTTAAAACCCCCCTCAGTTCCTTCAGTTCTTTCTCCAACTCCCCCACTGGGGACTCCACACTCAGTCCTATGGCTGGCTGCTAGCATCCTCCTCTGTATTTGTCATGCTCTGGCAGAGTGTCTCAGGACACAGCCATATCAGGCTCCTGTCAGCAAGCACTTTCTGGCATCCACAATTAGCGTCAGGATTTTGATGACTGTATATGGGATGGCTACTATCCACTTATCAGTGAGTGTATACCATGTATGTTCTTTTGTGACTGAGTTACCTCACGCAGGATAATTTCAAGTTCCATCCATTTGCCTGTGAATTTTCATGAAGCCATTGTTTTTAATAGCTGGGTATTACTCCATTGTGTAAATGTATCACATTTTCTGTATCCATTCCTCTTTTGGAGGACATCTGGGTTATTTCCAGCTCCTGGCTATTATAAATATGGCTGCTATGAACATAGTGGAACATGTGTCCTTATTACATGTTGGAGCCTCTTCTGGGTATATGCCCAGTAGGGGTATTGCTGAATCCTCCAGTAGTACTATGTCCAATTTTCTGAGGAACCACCTAACTGATTTCCAGAGTGGTTGTACCAGTTTGCAATCCCACCAGAGGAGTGTTCTTTTTTCTCCACATTCTTGCCAGCATCTGCTGTCACCTGAATTTTTGATCTTAGCCATTCTGACTGGTGTGGGGTGGAATCTCAGGGTTGTTTTGATTTGCATTTCTCTGATAACTAAGGATGTTGAATATTTCTTTAGGTGCTTCTTGGCCATTCGAGTTTCCTCAATTGAGAATTTTCTGTTTAGCTCTGTTCCCCATTTTTTTTAATTTTTATTTTTTGATACAGGGTTTCTCTGTGTAGCCCTGGCTGTCCTGGAACTCACTCTGTAGACCAGGGTGGCCTCAAGCTCAGAAATTTGCTTGCCTCTGCCTCCCAAGTTGGGATTAAAGGCGTGTGCCACCATACCCGGCCTCTGTTCCCCATTTTTAAATAGGGTTATTTGGTTCTCTGGAGTCTAACTTCTTGAGTTCTTTGTATATATTGAATATTAGCCCTCTATCAGATGTGGGATTAGTAAAGATCTTTTCCCAATCTGTTGGTTGCCACAAAACAGATTCTTTTATTCAATTAAAAATGACTTAGTTTTTTTTTTTCTTGTGTTACTTAGCAACTTGGTCATAAATGTGGACCCTGGGGGCCCTTTGAGCTGTCATGGGATGTTGGTCAAGATATTCAGTTTCAAAAATGTTTTTCAGGAGCAAAAACCTTTTCACAGAAGCTAAAGTTGAGCAACCTTCTAGATGTCTTTGTTTGTTCTTCTGACTCAAGTTTATTGCAGGAACAAAGATTCATCTTGCATCATTTTATGGTTAGCTCTTCAAACATCTTGATGTTTGCTTCCGTTCTTAAACTAACAAACTCTCCACAGCGTACCTACTGTGGACACCAAGTTTTCTTTTACAAGCTTTTTCTCGCCTTTAGACTTTGTGTGTATTCAAGTTTTCACCAAGTTTTTACATAGAAACATATTTGTAGCCCAGTACAGCCAACAGCTACCATCCCAGTCAGCAAGCAGCTACACAAACAGCATACAGCTGAGAGTAAAGGAACCTTTAAGTTCTTATCACCCAAAACACCCCTGGGTGTCAAAGGAGCAATGTGTGTAGGTTCTCTCTGCCATTCTCCAACTCTGACACCCACAAACATTTTCCTTGGAGTGTGAGTGATGAATTTAAGTTATTTTTATCAAATTTAATTAATTAGATTTTTGTCAGCCTTCAAAGCCAAGGATAAACGACAGCTGCCACCATGTTGTAGAGAATATGGAATGCAGCGAGCAGCTTGTGTGGACATTCTTTAAAACAACACAAATGTTAAGCTTCCCCATAGGCAAGGAAGCCCTGGGATTCTTTATTCTATAGTGTTCATATCAGGCTCTCCTTAAATCACTGGTGTTACAAGCCTTGAAAGTAAAAACTACCCTGTACTGTATTTTACTTCCTATACAATATTCAGTACATGGCAGGAAATAGCCACACTTTAGTGTCCAGTATACTTTCCTTAGGTTATTTTGCCCAAATATGAGTTTGGGGTGCATATAAAATAGACTGAGTTAAGCTGCAATGTTCTTCACATTATCCTTACTGCTTGAATTCTCCTTTTACACATCTTCAATTTGTGATAGGCTTCCTGGGATATAATCCATCCCATATCCAGACACATCCAATTCAGCTTTCGGCCACCCAAGGCAGATGCTTGTCCCATTGTTTTATACTTGACAGCTAGACAAGAGGTATGTGAGTTTCTAACATGGACAGATCAGATGGTAAAGAAAGAGGAAATAAATATGGAAGTCTCTGTGAGGACTGAGATGATCTTTAGAATCCTGAGAACTTGCTGGGGCAGGGTACAGACATGAGGAAGACTCTGGCCTTTTATGGATACAAGGATTTGAAAAGATGTTCAGTGGTAATGGATGTTGGGTGAGGAGAGACCGAAGGCGTCCTTCACTGGTAGCCAGGTTGTGCATAGAATTAGCTATGTATTTGTTGCTGCTAACATTACTACCGCTGTTGCTATTTGGGGTAGATTTAAGACATTATTTTTTCAAACTGTAAAGTAATATATATTTGTAATAATAACTATTATCAAAGATAAGTACATAGAGTTAAGTACATAGAGTTCAGAGCCAGAAAAAAAATGTGAATTCAAATTTTGCCTCTACTATTTGTTAGAGCTGTTTTCTTCAGCAAAGTCTAACATTTTATATGTAAAATTCATCATCTATAAATTAAGGACAATGATACCCAACCTTATAAGGCAGTTTGAGAGTTAAATGAATTGGTGTTTATTAAGCATTTGCAAAGTATAACATATATACAGCACATGCCAGGTAAATGGTTATTAATGAGTAGCTGTGTTCTCTTTTGTAGTTGTAGTATGGTTTTCACTGTATTAACAGCTCTGTTATGGTTTAGTGTATAATCTCTCCAAGAATATTTCCATGCATAGACAGGCATATGATTATTATACTTCATTTATTTTATTTTCAACATTAGTAGGCTCACTCATATTTTCTGCAACTCCCTTTTGCACTTTTATTTTTTTTCCATTTTTTATTAGGTATTTAGCTCATTTACATTTCTTTTGCACTTTTAAAGTGAACTTTATTTTTAAAACAATTTCCTTTAGAAATAGTTTTAAATTATATTTATTACTATTAGTGTGTGTGAAAGAGATGAAGAGGGGAGGGGAAAGAGAGAAGGGAGAGATGGGGGGCACTTATGGAGATGAGAAGACAACTTTGTGGAATTGGTTCTCCTTTACATGGGTCCAGGGATGAAACTCAGGCTCTCACAATTGCATAGCAAGCCCTTTACCTGCTGAGTCATCTTGTGGGGCCCCTTTCTAAGTTATACAATATGCAATGGAAGCCTCAAGACTGTGCACAGTGTTGCACAGTGGAAAATGGTATCATCTCCCCTGTTGCCAGTTCTATCCAATCTTTATTCTCATACATGTGTGTACACTTACGTGTGTGTGCGTGTGTATGTGTGTGCACATGTGTGCATGTGAACTAAAGCCTAACTAGATTAAAATACTCATATTGAACACTCATATCTAAGACATCTCAAATCAAGGCCATAAAGAGGGTTCACACAAGGGGGAAGAGTAGAAATGAAACTGTCAACAATGCTTCAAGAGAAGCCTATTAGCATCACTGGCCTCACCCAGCCTTGGCTCCGGGTGAGCACAGAGCAAACTTCCTCTGATAAAACTCTGGCTGCTCCTCTATGAATTTTGGATCTGAGTTTGTTGAATGTCTAACAATTAATTATTAAGCTCTAAAACTGTCCTGGGAACTGGGATAGAGCTACTTAAAAACATCAAATAACAAATCTCATTTCCCTTGGCCCTTCACTTCAGGTGGAGGAGGAGCACGCAGAGTTGCAGTATGCTACTTGAGATCCTAAGGTGCTACAGAGGGGTGGGGTTGGAGATGAGGCAGTGAGGCTGATAGTAAGAGCTCAAATGGCAGAGAGGTTTTAAGCAAGAAGTGAAAAGGTGTCTAATGTTGTGCAAGAATTTGAAGGACTGAAAACACAGGTAAAAAGTGTTTGTTAGTGGAGAAACCAGTTAGCAGAAAGCTTGGGGCCCAAATAGGCAAGCTTCATATAGGATGGGGAGAGTCTATGGCTAGGAAGAAAGGGAGATAACAGAACTGCAGGAAAGGATGGTGTGGGAGAGACTGCAGTGGGCTTGAAAGAGCTTTAAACATGTTCGTACACGTTATCATAATATAAGGTAAAGACATTCATGTTTCAATGTTTTGAAGTTAAACATATACATCAAAACATTGAGGCCAACCATTCGAATACATGACATTTCAAAACCCATTAAGACAAACTGGAATGGAAGGGGAAACGAACAATCCAAAGGAATGGAAAAATCAAAACAAACAAAGAAGCAAATAAAAATGGGCAGACAGGAACCGGGGCAAAACAGAGATCCCAATCATGAGAAATCAACAGCCAGCAACCAGCCAAGTGGTTTAAAATCTGGAGTGAAACGCTATTTGCAGGAGATGCCAGTGGTGTTGCACACATGAACTATGTATGACTGTGCACACAAGACCTCTCATCGTGTCCCACAAAGGATGAATGGGGAGGGGCTCAAGAAGTCCCACACATACCTGAGTCCCTGAGCAGCTGCTATATTTCCCAAAACACACTATCTCTCAGAGCCAACGATTATAAACGAACTATAAACAAGATCAACACACTAGATTTAGGACTAAAACTTTGAGCTTTAATAAAATAAAAATAGAGAATCTTAAAAGTACTCAAGAAGAAAAAAACCTACAAAGAATTGACAATGATCCGTAAGTGATCGATAGGAAAAGGGGACGTGCTTTCAGAGGTTAAGAGAAAAGAATTATAGCCTGAGAACTGTGCTTTGCAGGATTCTCTCAAGCAAGAAGTTCCAGTAAACATTCATTTTATTAACAAACATCCTCATTAAAGGAAATTTGGAAGGTTTGACCTCACAGAGCAAATGCTATCTTAGACAGGAAGTACTGAAATAAGAAAGGAATCAGAAAGGATGGAACATGAAGGGAGAAAGAGGGTGAACAGGAGGAGAGAAATAAGAGGCGCTTAAGTCAGGGTTGCGTCACTGTGGTGAAACACTAGGAGGAAAGCAAGTTGGGGAGGAAAGGGTTTATTCGGCTTATGCTTCCACATCACAGTGCTCAGCCCTAAGTGGGACATCTAAAAACACACCTTCTCTTCCCAGAGTTGAGGGGTCACTAGGAAGAGGGGGAGGGGTGCGTGTAAGAGTCAGGGGTGGTGGATGATTACAACAAAAGAATATTTTCACAGCATAACAGCATAGTTGCACAATCATAGTGGTTATGACAGCATGCACAAGACCTATGCAACCTCAAGCCAGACAATCCTAGCATGCAGTGGGGAGGTAGGCATGAAGTAAATCCCTATCTGAAGATCTCATGATTGCTGCTGGAGAGGGCAAGTTAGCAAAAGACCAGTCCAGTGGATGGCCATACACCAAAGAGTGGGGGGCAACACAAATTCGACCCAATGGCCTTAAAAAGAACTAGAACGCAGTTTGATATGTGTGTAAGAGGAGAAGGATCTGGGAGGAAGTGAGGGAGAGGGGTAGCTATGTTCAAAATATAATTATGCAATTCTCAAAGAACTAATAATTGCATACACCAGCAAGATTTTGCCGAAAGGACCCTGATATAGCTGTCTCTTGTGAGGCTATGCCGGTGCCTGGCAAACACAGAAGTGGATGCTCACAGTCAGCTATTGGATGGAACACAGGGCCCCCAATGGAGGAGCTAGAGAAAGCACCCAAGGAGCTAAAGGGGTCTGCAACCCTATAGGTGGAACAACAATATGAACTAACCAGTACCCCCTGGAGCTCGTGTCTCTAGCTGCATATGTATCAGAAGATGGCCTAGTCGGCCATCATTGGGAAGAGAGGCCCCTTGGTCTTGCAAACTTTATATGCCTCAATACGGGGGGAACGCCAGGGCCAAGAAGTGAGAGTGGGTGGGTAGGGGAGTGTGGGGGGAGGAGGGTCTGGGGACTTTTGGGATCGCATTTGAAATGTAAATGAAAATACCTAATTAAAAAATAAATTATAATAAAATAAAATATCAAGCAAAACACCAAAGAATTTAACATTATTGTAACTTTGACTTACAAGTTCAGATGCTGTTTTCTGCATAAGTTTAAATAAGTTAATTTTGAAAAAAAATTTAGTTTTGGAGTGTGCCATGTATAAGGACAAAATTTTGTCAAATCAGCTACTGGAAGGGGTGGGGACACAATCATGAGGAATCAGAATCAAGCTGGAGGCCTTGCACTTCAGAACTAACTGAAACTGTGGTGGAGAGACAGACATACAGATAATAAGATAGACTAGAAAGACAGAAATAAACCATCGCCTTTGTGGTTAAAGACCTTTTATCTACATGGAGCCCAAGATCATGCAAGAGTAGAGGACCATTCTTCGAGTAAATGGTACTGGACAAAGCAAAGGTGGCATCGAATCTTTACTTAATACTGTATTTAAAGCTTTAGCCCCAAGTCCTCTGAGTTAAACCTATAGCTGTGAAACTCTCAGAAGAAAATATAGTGTAAAAATTTCATGACGTATTTGGCAATAACTGCTTATATATGATACCAAAGGGTCAGACAACAATTTGACAACTTTGTTAGTCACACTTCGTGAACAGTTTTGAAGTTTGTGCAAAAAGAACATCAGGTCACTAAAAGCATTACCCATAAGGTGGGAGACAAAATTTACAAATTAATATCTAGACTATGTGAAGAACTTCTAAACCTCAACAACAACAAATTCTTAAAAGTGGGCAAAGCCTTGAACAGACATCTCTCCAAAAAGAGACAGCTAACGTGTGCCTGAAAAGATGCCCAACATTACTAATCATGAAAAAGTGCAAATTAAACAGAATAAGACAACATTCATTAGAATCCTGGGTTGCTAATAATGATAGAACACAGGAATTCCTTTAAAGATTTGGAGAGTCTACAACTCTTAAATACCATTGGTGGAAATGCAATAATAATAATAATAAATAATAATAATAATAATAATAATAATGATAATGATAATGATGATGATGATGATGATGATAATGATACACTGTGAAATGCAGTGTGGTAATTCCTCAAACAACCACCAATAGATTACCATATGTCCTGGTGATCCCGCTTGTGAATGAGCATCTACACTAAAGGAGAGCAAAAAAAATGCAAGAAGTCTATATGCACAGGTTTAGAACACCATTAGTCACATTAGTACTCAGCAATGGATGAAGGAATAAGCAGAGTGTGGTAAACACATTAAACAGAACATTACTAAGCCTTCAAATGGCAGGAAATGTCACATCCCTTACAACACGTGTGGCTAATGAGACTACACAAAGAGACACAAACTGGGTACAAAAGCTTGAATACATATGATGTCATTTAACTGAGGTTCCCAGAGCAGTCAAAAATCCTAGAGACAGCCAGTGTAATGGTACAGGATGCAGAAGCAGGACTTTGGGGATATCTTTAGCTATACAGTGAGACCCTGTCCCACAAAATCAAACGAACAAAAATCACAGAGAAAAGAGAGTAATAGTTGCCAGGACCAGTGATGCATTCTGTTTGTACTTTTTCAAAATATAAATATTTACTTTTTGTATATGTGTGTGTCAGTGTGTCTGTGGGTGCCTGTGGAGGACTGAAGAGGGCACTGGGTGTCCTGAAGCTGAAGCTACACACAGTTTTATGCCACTGGATATGAGTACTGGAAATCAAAGTGAGGTCCTCTGGAAGAGCAGCAAGTACTCTCAACCTTTGAGTCATTGTATTGCTCTGTCCTGCTGGAGAGAGATACACTTTCCAAGCTGAAATGATTCTGAAAGTGTGTGTATGTTGACATACACATTATTGATCTCTTGAACATTATTGAACCACACATTTAAGTTGGTTATGATGTTCACTTTTATAGTCCTTGCCAGGATTATTTTTAATTGAGAGAAATACCACATAATATCATAAAATAGAAAGAATACCAAGACATCCAAGACTTTCTGGATATATTAAAAATTCTCCCCAATTTTAACATTATAGTAATTGAAAGGGGAGAGGAAGGGAGAGGTTTTTATGTCAGATTCTGTGTTTCAAAATTCAGAATGATTCTGAGCTGAGTTTGGAGTAGAGCAATTTAAACATAATAGACCATATCTTTTAAAATAACATCTTATAGGATTTCTAAACACCACATGGAGAGGGAGGCTTATAAAAGTGTGGGAATTGTGAGGTATAAATGCAGTGAGCCAAATATCTGAAAGCAGCTTTGTTCCAGATGACACCCCGGTGAAGAACGACCTTCATAGTTAATTACATTCTTGCATCTCGGCTCTTCTGATGCACTGCGTGTGCAGTGCACTTGACTGACAGCCTTGAGCTAGGCTTCCTTCTATCGTACACTGTGTGCGCACTGAGTCAAATTTCCTGGCCGCAAAAAAATGTTATTTCAAGGTAATGTGTATAATAAAAACATTCTCTTGTTGTCCCCAGCAGTGTTACTGGGGATGGTACTGTCAGAATGATAGCCACAGTGATTAACTCACCTGCCAACTCCAAGATGTGCATTGTGGGTAGAGGAGGCACGCACACCATCTAACGCTTACAAAATGTAAAGATGTGTATGGTTTCTGGGTGAAATTCAACACAAAACGTCAACCAGTTGCTAAGGGTTGGACTCAAGAGTGACGGTAATTTAACACTTCCAACAGTTACTCCCCTCCCCCTTAGGTTTACATTGCTTTCCTCCATCTCTTTCATTGAAGCTAAATAAGGATAACATAAAAGCCCCTGTGCTGACTGTTTTGAAGTGTGCAGTTTGGCAGCATTAAATGCATCCCACTATGGTGCAATCATTACCGCTGTATGTGTCTAGAACACGTCCATCTTCCCAAAGCCAAACTCTCAATCCCCCACTCTCTCCTCTCCTCTGCCACACTGCTTTTTTGTCTATCCAAATCTGACTGCTCTGGGTGCTTCATTTTAACAGAATCATGCAGCTTTTGTCCCTTGGTGCCTGGCTTATTTCACTGAGCGCAATGTCCCGAAGGCTCATCTAAGCTGTAGTACGTACTCCAAAGCCTTACTTTTTAAAGGTTTAGTAATATTCCATTGCGTGCACACACCATATTTTATTCATGAAAACAAGCTAAATTACTTGTAGTCTATTAAACGGCTACTCACTTTTATTCCCACTCTACTTATCATAATATACTGTGCAAGCCTGTAATCCACACAGCCGTTTTCAAGCATTTGTTAAGGACCAATGTTGTAAATATTCATTATCTCTAATCTTCCTTACAACCTAAAAATGGGATATTATGCTAATTTTAGTGACGGAGGAACAGCATATAAATGTAAGTGCAATTTCTCCAACGATTCACAGATTACACAGAAGAACTGGGGTTCTAACCAGATGTGTTAGGCTGTGCAGCTGGTGCTCCCTCACCCCAACCCCTGACTGGCGAGGCTGCCATCATGGTACACTGCGCATGTGCGATAGGATTTTGCTGGACAGAGATAGGTACAGGTCAGCGCGTGCAGCCCCTCAAGGGCATATGACATTGACCAAGTCATGTGGCGTCACTAAATGGTTTCATCTCCAGAAGAGAAATAAGAAAATCTGGCAGCAGCAATAATAATGAGGTTCATATTTAAGTATTTGTGAGGCCAGGGAGCTGGTGGGGCTGGGAGGAACAGGCCTGTATCCAAACCCAAGAAACCTTATCCTGCTATCAGCACGAGTAGGATTGATACTCGACGTCCCGGGCCTGCATGCTTTGGCACACATAGCCCTGTGTCCTAGACCCTTGCCTTACTAGAGGTGGCTCACCACAGAGTTGGTAGCCAGGTTAAATGTCCTTTCCCCTTATAAGGTCATGCTCAGCAGTACCTGGAACTCCCCGTTATGCAAATGAGGCATCCCCAGTAACCTGGCCATGCCAAGGGTGTATACTCAGCCCAATAGACCCTACTCATCCCTCCCAAGGTTTAAATAGCCTTTGTCCCCCTCTCTCCCACCCACCCCAGTTAAAAAAATAACTGAACCAGTTCTCCAAAATGATTCCTGGATCTATGTGTTCTTTACCTTCGAACTCACAGAAAACAAAGATCCTGACTACACCCACCCATCTCAGATAAGACTCCTTCCCTCCAGCCCAGCTGGGTGCACAACTGGCCTGGCTACCCAAGTGGGGAAGCAGATGTGAGACCACAAGTAGTAGCTCTGGCTTACAGGACGGACATGCTTACTCCTTCCCTTTTAACAGCAAGGAGTGGAAATGGAGGTTAAATAGTTTACCGAAGTTCTTGATGCTTTAAGTAGAGGGACCAGGATTCCAACCTGAGCCTTTTCACCTGGGCTTCAATCCTTCTCTTTAGCCACTAATCACTGCCTGGGACTTGTGGGAGGTGAGATAACGCATGGAAATCACACTGTCCATTTCGGACACATAGTCAACCTTCCAGAAAGAGCCATTTGTTCTTTGTATTGCCAAGAATTACTTGCCATTGGTTCTGAGAGGCCTAAATGGTCCTTTCCCCTACCTCCACCTGGGAAATGTCCCAGGGACAAGAGGTGCCGAGTATACATCCATCAGGTCTTTGACCTGACAGCTGGAAAAAGCAGAACCAGCAAGGACTACTACAAAGCCAGTTCAAGAGCAGGCCTCGTGTGCACATTACCACTCAGACAGAATTCAAATGAGATGGGGATTTGCCTTGACTTCTCATCTGCTGTAGCATTACAGTGATTGACTTCTGAAACCTCAATTATCTCCCATTTATCTCAAGGCGCAATCACGGTGCGAAGTTTCGAGAATCCACCGAATGCCCTGCTTCTCAAGAAAGTGTAACAAGGAAGATGGGGGACACAGCTGCCCCTCCTGGGTCTCATCTACTGTTACTCTTAGACTTCGGGATGGTTATTGATTAATGATTGCCAATAAATAATCGTGAACTTTTATTTTCATAAGTAAAGAAGAGTTATAACTCATAAGTTTATATTCTGACCTTAAAGTTTTACTCAATGCCTTATGTGATAACATCTCCTCTTGCTGTCACCTGTGATCCCCTGGTGCCAGGTAGATTCATATATACCTCTCAACAGTTACTTACTAAGCACCGTGTACAGTCGCTTGACTGCAGAACAGAAGGGTAATATATCAAAAGTACTTAGCCCTGAGCTCATCTATAATTTTATTATAACCACAAATATAGTTAAATAAAATCCTAAGTATCAGAATTTGAAGTTAATAATTTTATGTTTCCTAGTTAGGGGAGTTAAAGAAACTTTGTATCTTGCTCAATATCAATTTAAAATTATCTATTAGACTTGAATAGATTCTGTTATATATGTAGTAATGAATAATGCAGCCACCTTACTGCCAGGAAATGGGTAATCTAGAGGTAATGGTGGGTTATTAAAGTCACGGAGAAGTCAGCATTTTCCTTTTGCTCCCTAAAACATTCAGGGATGCTAGACACTTCCCTTAAGAATTAATTTGTACATTTTCCACAAATTAGTTGTGTACAGCAGCAAACCTGCCCGTATTGGCTGCATTTTTATTGTAATTACATTAATTTAACTAAACACACACAAATTGGCAAAACATGAGTGTGAGAGAACATGTGTGTTTCTCTAAAAACTGATTCACTGCTTGGAAACTATTTTATAAAGTCAAGTTGCCAATCCGTTCCCATTACACTAGAATTTGGATGAGACAAATAAAAAGGATTAAGAAGAAAATGATTCTAGAATGATCCTAGAAACCAATCACTTTGAAATTTAAAAATACCAGACAATATTGAAAAAAAATAGTATAGAGATTCTAATTACCATTTACAGTGACCTGGGCAAAAAGCCTAGTGCAACCTAGAGGCGAGGCTCTTCAGTGGCAGCAGGGGAGAAGACACACCATTAGCTAAAGGAGCAGTATATATAGGGAGCTTGATTGCAAAGCTAGATGGGAAAAGAGCTTTGTGTGAGGGAAGCATAGAGTTATCAGGCATACGATGGCACTAAGGTTACAGAGATTGTCATGGGACAGATCCTGAGGGCAACCTTAAGGAACCTCAAACTTTTAAGAACAATGAGTTTTTTGTTTTTTTGTTTTTGTTTGTTTCTCTGACAAAATACTCAAGGAAAACAACTTAAAGCAGAATTAACTTATGGCTATCGTTCTATTTCAGCTCATAATTAGCTGACTCCCCGGTTTCTGGTTTGTAGGGAGGCTGAGCACAGCAGCAGTAGAGCATAGAAAGGCAGGGATGCTCACCTCAGAGCAGCCAGGAAGTAGAGAGAGGGACTAAGAAGAGCTAGGACACTCTTCAGAAGTGCACACACCCCGTGAGTCACCTATCAGCAAACAGGCACACCTCACCTCCTGTTAATAATGGCATCAGAATATGAATCAATCAACAGAGTAATTCCACAGTGAAGTCAGAGCCTTCGGGACCCAGCAACCTCTCAGTGACTGGTTCCACCAGATGCAGGCCAAGTCTTCAGCACTGTCCCTTTTTGATAGACACTTCCTATCCAAACCATAACAATAGGAGATCATGGAGAAAACAGTGATGTGACTAGGTTCTTTGAGCAAGGCCACTTTGGCTGTGTAGGACCACATTTGGGAGGGGAAGTGATGACTGAGCCTTAAGGCAAGAGAGCAAAGCAGCTGCCCAGTGGCCAAAGGGGAGAAGGAAGGCAGCTTCTCAGTCTACTTGCTGGGACAATGACGAGAATGGACAAATCAAGAGGAACGTAGAAAAAACTTAGCACGGACTGTCAATCAACGCAGGGTAATGAAAATGGGAAGCCAAAGCTTAGATTTCTGGGTTGGTTGATTAGGTAGTGGGCCCATAAAACCCAATAATGAAAACATAGAGAAATAATGAGGGAGAGGTAAGGCAGCAGTTGTACCTAGTTCTATGCTTTATTTAGAGAGGCCAGGCTGGAGAGATGGCTCAGTGGCTAAGAGTATTTGCTGCTCCAACAGAGGACCAAGGTTTGGTCCCCAGCATATGCATCAGGTAGCTGAGAAACACCTTCAGCTCCTGATGCAGACTCCGGTGCTGTCTTCTGGCCACCTTGTACACTAGACACATATGTGGTGCACATGTACGCAGACACTCACCTCT